>NC_092696.1:22415471-22738685 GCF_964275005.1 Diadema setosum
GACACTCCAGACTCCCAATCAGAGAATGCGAGTTCGATTCCCGCCCAGTGCTTGCCTCTTTGGACAAGATGATTTTACCCACCACGTCCCTCTCGACCCAGGTGCATAAATGGGTACCTGGCAACGCTAGGGTAATAATAATGGCAGGGCCCTCTGGTAGAACAGTGACAACACTGAAGAGGCTACCCTGGATAAAGAAGACCTTATTTTGTCACTATTAATGAAGTGAGGAGAGTCGTAAAAGGCAAAAAAAAAAAAAAAAAAAAAAAAAACCCACAAAAGCCAGTGGTTCAATGGGTGACTTATAAGGTCCAGGAATAACCCTGGTGTCATCCTTCGACCAGATTATCACAAAGCCTTTATGGTCTAATGTCCAGTTGGCACCAGGGAACATTTTTTTCCATCAAGGATTAACATGATTAAGCTCAACATTGATATCATGGGTAACAACTTTATCCACAAGTCCGAATCTGATGCAAGCAATCGGCACACCAGGTGTCGGGCATAGGATACGACTTGGCACCACGGATTGCGAGTTTGCACCAAGGAATATACGACCTCTGGTATCAAGGGTACGACTCTATACGTCGAGACTACGACTTTGCACCTATTCAATTGTATACGTGCTACCACTACGGAGAGGAGTTTGTACCAGCGATGCGTGTTCTCACCAAGGATGCGAGCTTTGACAGTAAGGATCCGACTTTCGAGAAAGGGTACTATACTCTCCTGCAATATACCATCACAAAGAGGAGAGGCTTTTGCACCCATAGTAGTCTAGAGGCTCATTGATAAGCAAATGCATCCTGCGTTGAGTCTCTCCAGCCCTGTTGCATGGATGGGTTACCAAGGAGATGCGGGATTCAAACATGGAGGGGCACACTGTACATAGGCCTAAACCACTGTTGGGCCCAAAATGTCTCCAGTGAATAAATAAACCCAAAGTGTGGTGGAATGAAATTGCTAAAAGAAGCTTTCTTTTTAAGCGAAACAATACGAGTAGGCCTACTGGATAAGGTGAAATAGACTAACGATATTTCAAAATGCCTTTTCTGTCTTTTCACTTACAACCACGGCGATATTGGTCTTCAGAATTGGTAAATAGTAGAAAATATCGTCCTTTGCAGGTTGCTACGTCTTGTTAACCCCTTGTATAGCCCATCCATGTCATTGCATATGATGCACCATGCCTATTACATGTACTGCAGACTAATGAATATAGTCGTAAGCAAATAAACACAGATCAAACTTAGTCTAAAAGACTCTACCTGTGGAAGCGTAGGTCATCATTATGTGGTAATGCAGAATAAGGAATACAACCCTCTCTTTGTTAGAATCAGCATGATTAAAACAGCAGCAACATCGACAAAAGACAACCAAGCGTGAAAACAATGGCATGTATAGGACTTGATTTTTTTTTTCTTTTTTTTTTGGGGGGGGGGGAGGGGAGATATGATCCGATATCTGGCAAAAATCGGTTTGAAATTCAACGTGATTGACATCTATTATAAAGCACGTGCTATAGAATTCGTTATATCATCAATGGCGATACGCCACACTTATAAAACTAATAGAGTAGCAGCGGTGTATTTTAATCTATTATACCCACGAGGAGATTGTACTGTAATGATATTATGCTGTTACTGGTGCTGATGACGTTGGCTCTTCTATTTTTCTTTTCACTCTTAGTTGCAAAAGTAACAAAAGCGGCAACAGCAGCAAGAACGACAACACGAAAACTACAATGCAGTACGTAGAGCGTTACATCCCCGTATGAACATCACGTCCATCAACTAGTCGAGACGAATAGAGGAGTGGACAATTTGAAGCCCGAGACGCGACTCATACGCCCTCTGTCGTCGCAAACTGTCTCAACGCCCCTGGCGGACGTGGTGCCTGGAGCAACGCCTACCAACCTCATGCACGGCTTTATGTGAGCTCCACCCGTTTCTGGGACCATGCGTCTCCAGTGCGCCTCACGATTCTCCCACTGACCTACACACAAATCTTCACTAAAGCAACTTTTTTTTTAAAACATAAAAATCATATATTTTAGGAGTTAAAATAATTTTTCTGACAAGACGTACCGCTACAACTGTCACGAAAACTTTATTGAGCCTGAGATAGAGAGAACCTCTAAGCATTCTGAAGACTTGCAAAGTTCAAAAAGTAGAATCTCCTCGAGACCAGTTATCTTTATTTTTTTAATTCCTGGCGTTGTATGGAATACGAACATCTATCTGTTCACCGATTAAAAGTAGTTGTTATCCTTTGATATCATTTATAGTTTGTTTGCATAAAAACGTTCCACAGGAGCATGTTCTCTTATGTATTTTCTGAAGGTCCCATATCGTACAAGCTTTTTCTTTTTAGTGGGACCCTCCATTTCCATTCCCATCCTTATTTAATGTGTACTATGTATAATGTCCTGCATATACTTCAAATAAAATACAATTATGTTGTTACTCATCATCACATGTATGTTGGTAATTTCGTTTGTAATAATTTCAAATATGTTCTGCTTGTGCAGTGTATATGATTTTTCCTGTTTATTTGATGGAAATAGAAATAAATTTGAACCTTGAACCTTAAACTTTCATGATAATAGCATTACTATCTCTATTCCTTATATTGGCAAAACATCAATCTGTGCTCAGTTTTTGTTGCATAGATTTGTTCTGTAAAGGTAAATATAACATACTACTATGATATCTCGTATCTCATGACAATGCTTGCCCAATCGCTGACAGATACTAAGTATTTGACTGATAAATGGAACGTCGTCTGTGGTGTGAAGTAACATTCACCAGTCAACTACAAGGGATTTGTAATTAATTATTTCAAGAGTGTTAATAGCCGCCTTCTATTGCAGACTCCACTACCTGCTGATTTTTTTTCTATAATTCGAACTTTTGTCATAAAATGTGTGCAGAAGTTCGATTTGACTTGATTTAATGTACAGATTACGAAATTATAAGATATTACATGTGAAATGCTTTGATTTGATATGAAAACTCTGACTTCATTTTACACCTTGATTTTACGAGAAATTTCTATACGTTCTATACAGTTGTATTACATGGAACGCGACGAATAAAGACGAATGTATCCACAAAATGAAACTTCCTGGAGAAAATACAATCCTATGCAATGTTAATGAATAGAAATCATATGAGGTATGGGTATCTGAAATTCGAACATGTTTCCAAGCTTAGAATCAAATGCTCCTTTACATTTTAGGTGCCCACAAGTGAAAACCTAGATGGAAAAGAGAAAAACGGCTTCAATGGACCTTGAAACCCAAATTTTGATCTTTCAAAGGCAGCAAGAAAGAGGAAGCTGACACGTTAGACGATACATGGCACATCATTTTGTTGAGCTCAGCGTTACTTCTCAAAAACACATTTTTTTTTCAATGAATTCGACTGTGCAACACCTGGCCCTCTGTACGCTTTCATGGGTGGCGTGTGCAATCAGCCGTCTGAAAGACAGACAAACAGACCACAACAATATGAATACATGGCTGTATGAGTAGACGGGCCATAATGAAAGGTGATGTTACGCAGATATAGGTATATGAATAGACGAAACATTTCGGTAAACATATTCTACTGCTGGAAATAACTAGGTCAGGCAAAGACATAGACAAATAGATAGATAGATAGATAGATAGATAGATAGATAGATAGATAGATAGAAGATAGATAGGTATAGATAGATACATATATAGACGAGGGATAGAAATCAGATAGGCAGATAGATAGCTAGATAGATAGATAAAATCGTATAGATATATACACATATAGATGTAGATGCGGCGGGGGGGGGGGGTAAGAAGATCATACTGATAGATAGATAGATAGATAGATAGATAGATAGATAGATAGATAGATAGATAGATAGATAGATAGATAGATAGATAGAATGAATGAAGAGAGAGAGGGAGAGGGGACAGGAAAGAATTAAAGAGAGTATAAGAAAACGAAAACGACAGAGAGGGCACACATAGTTAAACCCATTAGTTTGACAGGACTTAAATCAATCCTTCAAATAGTCCATTAAGTCTACATTGTCGACTTCGTTTCTGTAGGCAACTCACACATTCGAGAAAGACAGGGGGACGAGAGAGTAAGATTTGTGCAAAAATTTTGCGTGCGCGTTGGAGCGGCGAAGCGTGACTGCGCGCTTGACGGACGGTCAATACACCACCAGTCGGACCGCTGGAGGGACGTAGAGTGTACGGCTCGTTGCGCTCGTAGTTTACTCTCGCCCAATGTCATGCTATATCTATCTTCATTTGCGATGTTCACGTAATGTTACTTTTTCATCCTCAATTTTAGCAGCGCAACACTAATTGTCGTGTCTCCTGGTTCTTTTTTTTTCTTCTTTTCCTCCTCTTTCTCAGTGATAACTTAACAGATGTGAAATACGAGACGGTGGAGTGGTAACAGGGCCTGTCGTCGTGCGGGTTAAACAAGCGAGCAACCGGTCTGTAACGCTGCGCACCAAGCAGGGTAGTTGCTTTCCCCCATTCTGCACGGTATAGGGACGACTGTAGTAATGGGAGGAGGAAAATGGAAAGAGGACTTCACGCTCGCTCTCTCCTAGTCTTCATGCATACAGACCTAGATACTGGTTTCTGCAATTCAACGCTCATTCTTTATACCCCTTTGATGACGATTCAATGAGTTCTCTTGAAATAGCTCAAACGATGAAACTCGAAAACGAAAAGAAATCTCCGAGGGCAGAAAAAAAAAAATACAGCTCATGTGTCATTGTTTCAACAACTGCGCTTGTGTTACTGCATTTATGATTAAACCTAAACATACAATGCCATTTATTAGTCCTACCTGCAATGCCGGTGCAATAACGCCGGTACAATTCTTCCGTATCGAAATTTATACCATTTAAAACTAGTCTTATGGCAGCTATGTTTCTCCCGTATGTCGAACCAAGGAGGTACTATAAATAGGCAACTGGTACCTCCTTGGTCGAACAAAGCAATTATGTTGGTTTTACATTCCAGCAGTCCGTCTCGGTGCACCTTAATTGCCCTAAGACTACTTACATTCCACATTGCGTAAGCAGTATAAAATATGGAAATCACTGAAGAAACGTGTCCCTGTATGTGTTTTGTTGGTATGTAAATGATTCGTTGTCTATCGAAAACATAACGTTATGACATTATTTTAGTATGCTCAAACCCACGAAAGATTTGTGGTTTGATGACATATGACCTCAGCTAAACGGATTGTTACGACCAATGTTACTATTCGATGAAAACACGTAAAACTTTACATTTCTACAACTTTCTTGTTCACAGTCCTTCAAACTTTTACCATTGTGTTAGTCTGATTTCTACCTTTTTTTTCTTCAGATTTATCTTGATCATTATAAGGAATAAAATTCAAAGCGGTTCCATCGCATCTTAAGAGAAATCAAAACTTTCCTTCACGTTGACGCAGTTTTGTTATTTTCATTAATTATGGCACCTATGCTAATTTTTCCTTCCGACTAAAGTACCCAATTGAATACACGATAAGCTAAAATACTATTTTCATTTGATGTAACTGTTTTTTTTTTCATCTACAATAACATTTAGATGGATCTTTTGCAAATGAATAAACATAGAGTGTGATAAGTTTGATATGCAAAGAGTTCATATCATGATAAAGAGTGCGTTGCAAAACACATCATCACAATATAACATAATGGCGAAATGATTGCACACTTCATCACCAATTTTGTATAGCTGTAGGTAATCATATTTCTAGCTGAAAATACATAACAGAGACTGAATGAGACAGACTAGGTTTCGCCCCTTTTCTGATTGTTAGCCCCAAGCACACAACACATTTAGCGTATCTAGCATCATGTTCAAAAAACAACTTGTTCTCCGTTTGCATCTTTAGATTTCTTGAGGTGGATGGTATGTCTTTCTTTTTATCAACCCCCCCCCCCCATGCCCAACTCCTCTTTATCAAACAAAATTTGCATGGTGGATGAGCATGTATTATGGATCTTGTTAAGGTCTGATCAGCTTATCATCGTAAGATCGAAAGAAGAGAAGATGGTGCGACGGGCGTTGGTGGCATCTGTCGAGAATTTCTCCCCAATTCCTTTCCCCTCCTTCTCCCCTGGCCGAAATTCGAAGGAAATTTCAGCGGATTTGCTGCCATAGAATTCCCATTCAAAGCCAGTTATGAGTGATAATGGATATTAAATTGCGGCTAAAATAGTGTGAAGCGGTTAACTATCTTCCCCGGTAGATTTCTTTCTCTCTGATGTGCTTGATTTTATTCTTTAAGGGGATTCCAATTTACACACTTCTCCTCAGCGGGGAAGAGCCAAAAGCTTATTAGCTCTAGCTATGATAAGTAATAATCGTTTGAAAATTTCACACGGTGTGGTGTTGATTCGTAATCAATCTTGTTTAGCGCGATTTGGGGATGGCTTTGCCCGTTCATGCGTGCGCGATCAGTTCATTATCATGCGTGTGGTTTCCTATAGTTTTCTTTGAACGGTCCTCGCGAAACGGGGGTACACTATCAGCAAAACCCATCGGACTGGCGCGCGAGCCTGCCCGCTGCCCGCCCTGCCTGTCCGCGCGCGCCGCAATATTGGTGATGGCTTGTCCGACTCCGCATACCTCCTGTTTAAATGCGATTTGAATGTCGACACGCACGGCCGCCCTCGCGTTAATCACACAAATCACTTCTGGAAATGGAGAAGGAAAGGGAAAGGGTAATGATGGCATGAAGATATATATTATTTACACCCTAAATGTGTTTGGCCACCAGTCAAGAAGGTGTGAGGGTCTGTCTGCCAGGGAATGAAAAGAAAAAGAAGGCAGAGAGAGAGAGAGAGAGAGAGAGAGAAACCCAGACAGACACATATAGAAACAAATAGACCAAAATCATCAGGCATGTTCTTGAGAAATACGATTATCCGATTAAGGATTTCTCTCCGATCAGGTCATGCAACAAAAGGTGTTTTGGGAGGTTTGCGTTACGATATCTTTTACTCCGCAATTATGCACTCTGCCCTTAGGGTTGTACTTTGATACCGTTCGTTTAAAAATGAGGGGAAAAAACATCAAAAGTCTGTCTTTTCACTCTTTTTCACCATTGTCATATTTGTTTCTCCTGAATGGACACGTTTGGGATTAGTGCTTGTAGCGATATACATTAACCGACAAAGAAGGACGTCTATAAACTTTCTGCAAAGAACATAGCTATGATGATACGACCGTGCAAATTATCATATCGTATAGTTTTTAAGTTAACTGTTTCCTTTAACTTGGCTTCCCAGACTAATCTACACCTTGTTTACTGAGTGTACAAATCTACTTTCATGTTAGTTGGTTGTCATGGTAAAAAGATATTTTTCTTGAAGTTCCGTAAGAATTAATAGTCATGGTTATGAGGATTTTACTACAGCATGTATACTCTTACCATGGAGCTATTGCATGATCTTACTACTACCACTGTTACTATTACTACTACTTTACAATTATCATAACTACTACTACTGCTACTATTACTACTACTCTACTATTGTTATAACTACTACTACTACGACTATACTTCTACTACAACTGATAATGCTACTTCTACTTCTACGACTACTAGAGTCCTACAGATGCTATAATTCTTCGATAAAACTATACTTTATGTATTCTACGACTACTACTTCTACTTCTACTACTGATACTGTACACTTCTACTTCTACTACTGCTACTTCTACCACCACTACTACCACTACCACTACTACTAATATTAACACTAATTCTACTACTTGTAATACTATTACTATATACTACTACTAATGCTACTTCTACTTCTACTTCTACTTCTACTTCTACTTCTACTTCTACTAATACTACTACTTCTACTTCTACTGCTGATACTATGTACATCTATTTCTACTACTACTTCAGAGCTTCTCCAGAACAAAATGATTTTTCATGACTTGTAGGATATTATGAATACCGCTTATTTTGGACGCTCCAGAGCAAAATAAATTTTGGTGATCTAAACGCCATAGTTATCTATCTACCTACCTATATTAACCTACCTATCTATATATCCACCTATGTACGTATGTATGTATGTATGTATGTATGTATGTATGTATCCATCCATCCATCAATCTATCTGTCTGTCTGTCTGTCTGTCTGTCTATCTATCTATCTATCTATCTATCTATGAATTATCTATCTATATCGTAAACATTCAGATGGTTGCTTTTGTTGGGATAATCATAATACGAAGCAATAGAGAGAGAGAGAGAGAGACATAAGGAGAGAGGGAAAGAGAGAGATGTATGTATATGTACTAGTTCATGCATGGATGTAGTATGTTTATCATTACTTTAAATACGTATATACGATGAAGAATATATAGAATATGAATGACTCTATGATGGATCATACGGATATAATCAGAAATCCACGTGTCTTATTAATGTTACCACTATATTACGCACTGGAAGATTATTGATAGACAGATTATATCCCGAAACGTTGGCCTGTTAACTAAGCTTCAGTATTTTTTACCAACTCGTGTATTGTTTACCCTGTATAATGCTTTAATCTTACCATATATATCGTATTGCAACATTATCTGGGCAACCCACAAATGTAACACAAACCGTATACTTCTCCTACAGAAAAAAGCAATACGAGTGTGCAGTCGAGCACGCTCACGAGATCACACCGACCCATTGTTTTTCCAGCTTAAATCCCTTAAGATAAATGATATACATTTTCTCCAAAAAGCTGTATTTATGTTTTGTCTCAAGTCAAACCTCTTGCCTCCAATATTTAACATAATATTTCGGTCAAATTCAGAGATTCACTCTTATCCAACCAGACAATCCACAAATTTACATTTATTTAACCCCAAAACCGCACTCGCGCATCATTCTATCAGACACTCCGGCCCTGACACTTGGAATTCCCTTCCCATTGAAATTAAAAACATGACCACTATGTATTCATTTAAAAAGGCTGTAAAACTTCACCTCCTTAAGCAGTATTCCCCAGGATAACACTCTGATTCCTTTATTGTATTATAATCAAATGTATATAAATATGTACGTGATACATAATGCATGGATGTGTGCATACATATATCGATTTATTTATCTATCCATATTATGAATATGAGTATGTATATATATGTATAGGATACATCATGTATATATTATGAGCATGCATGTGTACGATGTGCCTTACCATTAATGCGTACATAAAACAAGCACGATATATGTTATTCAATGTCAGATAACAATACGTATAAGATATCTTTTATTCACATACTATTATTTTCATAGTGCATATTCGGTCATTACTCCGGCAAAGGCAACTGAACGTATTAACTTTAATATCATTATCATATTGTACTTATCATCATTACTATTATTGTAAAGTAGTTGGAGTGGTACCCATACACTCTGTAACTTTCCCTATTCCCCCTACCCTTCCCTATTTCTCTCTTTCTCTATTCCCTATTCTATTCAGAGTAGGTAAGCATATAGTCTCCATACCGTCAAGCCTCGGCTTATTTTGGAGACCCTTCTGTTTAAGTTCCATGAGCTTGTATGTTTGTATTTGTCTTGTATATTGTACTAAAACTATGTGTCGATATACTGTTTGTCATAAATGACATGTACATGATCCTATCTGATGTAACGGAATTAAGCAGAAATAAATCAAATCAAATCAAATCAAATTATATAGACAGACAGATGTAGATAGGTAGATTGATAGATAGATAGATAGATAGATAGATAGATAGATAGATAGATAGATAGATAGATGGATAGATAGATAGATAGATAGATAGATAGATAGATAGATAGAGAAAGAGAGATAGATAGATAGATAGGTATAGATAGATACATATATAGACGAGGGATAGTAAATCAGATAGGCAGATAGATAGATAAAATCGTATAGATATATACACATTATAGATGTAGATGCGGCGGCGGGGGGGGGGGTAAGAAGATCATAATGATAGATAGATAGATAGATAGATAGATAGATAGATAGATAGATAGATAGAGTGATTGATGGATAGATTCAGAAAGGAGAGAGGTGAGAAGGGGGAACGGCGGAAGGGGTGGAAGAAGAATGATACGTTTGCACACAGGGATACAGAAGGAGAATATAAGAAAGAAAGGAAGAAAAAAGAAGAACTAAATGCGTGCGCATTATAAAGGTATACAGGAGAATACACGAGAATTCGACACCGCCACCAGTCTCCGTTGTAATGGCGGAGCGCACAATGCGTCGACCAGCGACGGTCGATCGCTCACCGAGGTGGGGGCGGGCTACTGAGCTGTAATGCAAACCGCAAATCAAATATGCATTCCGGATCATTTCTTTATATAGGGGGGCACGAGCGAAACTCTCCTAAGTAGATTAAGTGCACTTGCCTAATTTTCGTTAAAAAAAAAGAAGAACTACCCTCCACCCCACCCATTTCGTTTCCCCGTCTACTCCTCCGATAGCTCTCTCCCTCTCAGACTATTTTCAGCATTTCTCCTCTATCTTTGATAGGTCAGACAATTGATGGGTCGCGAACTGTTTTCGGAAGAAAAGACCCGGAACATCCTTCTCTGTATGACTGTGGATCCACATTCATCTTTCCTGTGTAGATTTCGTGTTTGTTCGCTCACGCCCTGAAACATTTGTTTTTTGATCATTCTGCCGACTTACAACCCTGATATCGGAAGCATTTGACGGCGAGTCTCATTCGCCCTCTATTATGTCTGTGCAAACATTAATTTGAAGCAGAAGTTTGCCCATAATTTTTTCATGTCCTTTTTCTCTCTCCTTGTTCGGGACATTCAAAGCTTCCCCTTTTCAGAGATGAGAAATTTGCCGGGAACACTCAATGCCCCCCATCCGTGTCCCTTGTCCACCTGTTTCCCGGGGTTCTCTTCTCTCGCTTGTAACAGTGGTTACAATACCATATGAATGTTCTCAAGCGAGGGGAAAATTATTAGAAGATTACAACCCTCTTTTCACTATTCACAAACATACCTTAAGACTGCATTTTGTGTCACTAGATGTTCCGTGTAAGCTCGGATCATGCTATACCCACGTGTCAACCAGCGATGAATGAGAGTATTTCTCATTTTCCTTCCTTTTACCCCTCAAACAGATTAAGGTATGACTCTTGCATAAAAAGGCAACTATGAAAAGGTACCTTTCATTGCGTAAAAGCGGAAGCATGTTTAAACTTTTCATATGGATCTTAAATTGGTCCGTTTTTTTTGTCTTATACCTTTCAAATTGAAGGTGGCAAATTTTATCGACGAGATGAACATAGCCATGGGTGTTTGTTTCTCTTTTTTTTTTCAAAACATACTTGCATACATTAACAGCTCACTCTAAATATGCAATAACATTGGTTTTGTTCTTTACTTTAAACCGAATGTGGTTCCTTCTCCGAGAACGAAATCGACAACTAAACAACGAAAAAGCAAAAATCTACTTTTAATGAAATGGAGAGTCACTGAAATTGATATCATCTCTTTAACAATCATCGTCATAATGCAAACAAAGCTGTAGGCACCTTTCCCTCTTCATCTTTTTCTTCGCCTGCTTTGTTAAGATTTTCAACCTTTCTTTCCATCTTCTTCATCTTTGTTATCTTCACCATTCTTCCCCCCCCCCCCCCAGCTCCCTCTTTAGCTATCTCGGCCATGGAAATGACAGAGATTATTTCGAATGTCACGTTCTTCTAGTCCTTCCCATACCAATGATCCGGTTCTACCCGTGCGAGCCACCTGTAACCACGCTGAGACTTCAGACTCTCAAGCAGCTTGATCTTAAAGCATTCGATATTTTTATAATTATCTCTTTCTGTTTTAGGGAGGGGGGGGGGTGTTCAGTGTGGGACGGGAGATATAGCGAGATCAATTCGACCAAAATAAAAACTTTCAAATTTATTCAAAATGCATTTCCATCACTACGTACAAGTTGACCTTAATAAACATAGTTATATCACACACGCAAACGGGGTCGACATTTCATCACCTCATTTAACTTTAAGTTTTGTTTGGTATTGATATAACTGTCAAACTTTATATACTTTGATGGAGCCTCAGCATTCTGTTCGTCTTTTCTTAGTCTGTTTAGTAAAGTTGACTTTGTAGAATGATACGCTTTAAAGAAGAAACACATTGTTATTCTATTGTGATTGATTGGGCTCCATCGGGGAGTAACTTATTAATGTGCAGAAGATCGCGTTTACTTAGAATCAGAAAGGATTTATCCAACCAGTGCATTCCTTCTATTTCCAGTGCATTCCTTCTATTTCTTATTACTGAAAGCAAAGTCATATCATTGGTTTGATTTTTCCTTTCTCAATGCGTTTTCCATATGTCTATTCCTCCCTACAAGTGATTATAATGACGTTTGAATGTAGATGGTTACAAAAGAAAGACACTTGGCCACGCCTTTCCATGGCAAGGGTCGCTGGTTGTAGACTACTGCTATCAATAACCCTTATATCAGGTCGTTCTTTTGCACCCGTTGCGGATCGCCTTATGCATTATATACTTGCCTTTAAATATACAGGTGATTTTTCACAGTCTGAAACCTCCATCTATGCCAGCTTCCAGGTAAAATCTGCGTTTAGAAGTTCTTAAGAATGAGAGAAACCAAATACATCGCACAGCAATAGAAGGTGACAATCAACATGCTAGTTATTCGTGGGGTATCATTTCACGATGCACATAATCTCGTATGTCGGTTGTATGTACCCAAAACCCGACGTCGTCCTAAATGTTGGCACACAGCAACTATTTGTCATTACGCTGGTGAATCGAGCATGACGACAGCGAAATATTGACTATTTCGTGTTAAGAAAGATGTAGTTTGAATTGTTTATCACAGTGGTTGCATACATCCTAACAAATGTTGCATACACTCTAAAACAGGTGTGAGAATTCAGGCGATCCCCGTGAAATTTGTTGAATTTATTGAGTTTAAATGAATTACATGATGTCATTAATGACGTGAACTTTCCTTCCATTAAGGAACTATTGACAGCAACTGGTGTTTTGCTGAGTCCAAATTAGTATTATCCTCCCTTCCACCCACTTGTTGGTAACATCAAATCAACTCTATAGTGGAAGTACAGCCAGTGCAGGGACGAGGGTAGTTCGGTGAGCTCCTTTGCTCCGTTGAGGACCGGACATCCCTCAACTTCAGGCCCGCGAAACGGGAGCAGCTCGCCAGCCATGGCACCTCTTCGGCTTTGTCCGCGGCCCATTGTTAACGCCAATAAGATTGCGTTTACTTAGTCTGGTGTTGCGGGTAGAACTGATTTATCGACCTACTTTCCAAAAATATCCGCTGCAGAAATATTCATTTCACCAACGTGACTGGGGAAAAAAAGGAGTGGGGTGGGGGAGGAGGCATTGGAGAGGCAAGTGAGCTAGTGTCGGACTTTCCATGGGACATTTTTCCTGCTGCAACCAGCGGATGAATGCATACATATCATATGAGATATATGGAGAGGGAAGGGGGGGGGGGGGGCTGGCAGGGGGATAAAATAGATGTGAAGGTGAATGTAGGACTGGGGAAATGAAAAGACTTTCAGGGCTTATAAGTGTGATACGATTCTATTTCGTGACCAAATTTTGATTAACTAATTGGGTTAAAATGTAAATGTGAATGTAACACGATGTTTCTTGGATGAGCAGTATAAACAGGGGAAGAATGAAAGGCTCACATTATGTTTTCATCGCGCCTTGATGCTAGTACGTGATTCACAGTTACGCGGTTAAGTGTCACGTCTATGATAGGAAAACACGAAGAATACATGAAATCTCAGGAAATGTCGTGGCTTCGTGGATAAGACTAGGAGCTCTCGATCTAGAGATCCTCAGTTCGACTGTCTTGACATCAGCCTTAGCGGCCGAGGCAAAGCACTTTGTCTTTGCTGCCAGCATTTCTAATGTTAAATCAGAAATATGCAAACTTTAAATTAAGGTATTGATGGCTGACGGTGATATTCGAAATAGAACATCCTTTTTAATCATCACCTCACCCTATTTTTGTTTTAATTACATAGCTGACTGACGAAGGAAGAACATGATATGCATGACATGAACCCCCTGTCCAGTGCCCGAGGTACACTACAAAATAGAAACACACTGTCACGTGACGATCAGACGATGATAACGACAGAAATGTGATACGTGATCACCATGGTGATAGTCTTGTGACTGTGCAATGATAATCTTACTCGGTTAGACCAAAACATCATCGCGCTACCATAGCCCTGTTATCATGTTTCCTAATGCTAGAGTTACACACGGCCGGCTTTCGTTACGGGTCCATAAGGAATTAAAACCGTATCGACCCGGTTCGAGCCGTAGAGACCCGCATTGACCTGCATCGTAACCCGTGTCAATTCCTGATGGATTCGGGGGCTACGTACGATACGGCGGTGAAAAATTTTTGGTCATGTTCAAAATTTTCTCACGGATTTCAATTCCGTATTGATATCCGAATTGACCCGGTTCGAACCGCATTGACTCGCATCGACACGCAGCGTAAAACCGTATGGACCCTTGTCGTATACCGCATTGCCTTCATGCAACGGATGATGACAAGTTTTACATCCGGGTCGGTACGGGTCGAAGCGGGTTGACACGGGTCGATATCATAAGGGTCAAAAAGGATTCAGTTAAGGATTTAAAGCGGATTTTTATACGGTTCGATACTTGTCAATACGGGTCTCTACGGCTCGAACCGGGTTGATACGGTTTTAATTCCTTATGGACCTGGTTCGAAATCCGGCCGTGTGTGACTGGAGCATAAATTACCCTCCATTTCGGGACTAATCGGGTTCATTTTCACTCGGATCAAATCCGTTTGTGATCCGGCCGTGTGTGACTCTACCAATAGAAACCTACATGACGCTTGAGTGAAGATCGAGGAATATCACGTGAAAACGAACCTTGATTCCCGATGAAAACATCGGGTGTGGAAAAAAAACAAAAACCAAGGGACTCTGGGCCAATAACCTCCGGTTAAAAACGCCATCTAGGGTACTAGCGTATTTCACCAAGGGGCTTCAGCTCCTTAACGAGAGCTTCCTCAGGAAAATTTGTACGAGTCAGCCATGAAATATATATATAGGCCTATTCCTTCCTTTATTAGATTTGTGAGAAGTTTTGATAAGCTGTAATATCAAAACACAATCAAACAAACCCAAACCAAGCCAAACAAAACCATCAAATCCCGTAGATAATGAACGATGCGCGACTGTGCATGACACGCGCAGAAAATCGTACCAGCCCAAACGATGAGCGCAGGACTAACGTAAGTACCCATAGTCATGCGCGGAAAATCGTGTATGCGCAAAGGAATGATCAAGGAGCTTCAGCTCCTTGGTTTTACATAATAATACTATGCTAATTCTAACTATGTCAGGTCTTATCTTAAATCATCACACGATGAGAATGACGTGGGTGATATTGCCTTCGTTTAGAAATCATTTACTCCTCGTGGGAAAAAAAAATCTAAATAAGATGAATAAAAACAGTATGATATTAAATGCACTATATACAAGTCAATGAACGCATTCCTAAAGTACAGCGTACTACGACTCGCTGATCGTTCCTTTGCGCATATACGATTTTCCGCGCATGACTATGGACACTTGCGTTAGTCCTGCGCTCATCGTTGGGGCTGGTACGATTTTCTGCGCGTGTCATGCACATTTGCACATCGTTGATTATGTACGGGAATTGATGTTTTGTTTGCTTGGTTTGGGTTTGTTTGTTTGTTTGATTGTGTTTTGATATAACGGCTTAACAAAACGTCTCAAGACATCTAGCAAAGGAAAGGAATATATATATATATTAAAATATACTTATATACATATAAAATATATATATATATTTTTTTCATGGCTGACTCGTATAATTTTTTCCTCAGGAAGCTGTCGTTGAATCTGCCGAAAGAAAAATAATACTGATGTTGAGATCTCATATTTGCTGTCGAATGCATAGAAAGAAGATAACGACATGAAGTGGTTTATGTAAATGGCGCTCTAAATTAGGTTCTGTCCCATACGTAACATACTTATAAAAACCAGATTATCCAGGCATTTTAAAGCATCATGCCAACAAGCAAAAAAAAAAAAAAAAGAAAGAAAAGAAAATGGAATCGCTAGACAATGTTTCGTTTGTCTTTTTTGAAATACCTATTTGCATGACGTAGCAACGATATGGAATGGATTCTAACAGACGAACTATAAATCATGGAAGAGAAAAAAACGACTCAAAGTATAGAATGAAGCAGTTTTAGTAATTTTTCCCCAGGAGCATAGTCATCGGCTGGTGTCTCAGTGTTGGATAATCAAGCGTTTGTGCCCTGTCTACAACTCATCCATAGTAACACTATTAGTCGCCGTCTGGTACGATTCTAATCTCAGTATGGATATCTTTGCGAGGCTTTTAAACAATTGCAACAAAGGTCAACTCATTGTGTGACGTCGTTCAATATGTCCCTCTCATTTTTTGTTTTCTCCTTTTTTAAGTAAAGTACGGCAGAGTGAGCACTCTCGAGAAAAATTTGAGCATGGAAATTGTATACGCTAATGCTGTTCTGGCGCTATCAAGGGATTTGTGATTAATAAACAGGCGGCCTAATTTCAGCTCAGTTTAATCGTATAGGAAGAGAAATTGAAATTAAGGGGAGAAGCGCGATATGGGTTGATACGCGTGGTAAGGTTCGCTTTTTGGCTTGCAATAGAGCCCAGACAGCAGCCCATATGCTACGCTGGGGACCTGCGACCCGTGAACTTGCCCTTAGTTCGGGGTCCTGCACGACGAATCAGTGGCAAAGAAGTGACCGGTGGCTTTGAAATAATGCGCGTGATTATGATGGGAAGAGTAAGGAAGGGAAATCTTCGCAAAGATTGAGGCGCGTAATCGAATAAAACTCCACCGAGCGGTCAAGAAAAATAGTGTCCACGGCCGCGGCTTGTGGTCGCATTGTGGTCCGTCGCAGAGCTCATTAGGCGGGCCATTGTCCGCGCGCGGACGGACATTATTTTCCTAACACCTCCATGAGTGCCGCACCATGCGCGCGCAGTGAATGCCCAATGAAGCATGGGTAGCGGACGGGCGCGGCGGACGCTGAGCTACCGTGGAGTAGTTTATCGTTGTCAACGCACAGTGCGGGCGCAAACGCTTTCTTCCGCCGCGTTTCTCCACTTTCCTTTCCCCCTCTCTCTCTCCTTCCTACTCCTGCGCGCTGTGCTCAAGAACGGGGAGCCGAAAACGCAAATCTCTTCGTACGCGGAACACACAGATCTGTTCAACCTCTGGCCAAAATCTTTTAAGGCGAGTCTGGCCCGCTACTTGAATCCAAAATTCCAATATTCTTCTTCTCTCCTTGAGCACGCTCAATTTCACCTCCCTTTCCTCGCTCGCTATAATTGCGATTTAATAGCGACCCCGCTAAGTATTTTTACAGCACTGCCGCGCGACACACACCCAAAACGCAACTCTTATGCAAAGGAAAACAATTGATCATTTCACATGTAGCCGAAGCCAGCTGCATACCCTGTACAAACAAGGTGGAGTTGACCATATTACACTCCAACCGTTCCTCATCCACACCAATAATTTGTTTTTAGTGAGGACTGTATTTATTTTGCGACCCTTATACTCCCACACGGTAGAACACGCAACGATGAGTCCTGCATGGGCGTGGGAAGTGGGCGGGACGGGGTGAGATACATGTCTCAAGAAGATACCACAATGATTAAAGAAATATAATACGATCCATTCTATAAACTTGTAACTATAGGTAATATACTTGTCACTTCACTTTGTGTAATAAATGACACTACTCAGTATGAAATTGACATTTAAAATTTCCGTTTTTGTTTAGTATCTCTATTTTCTGTAATTTTGCATACTTTTCATTAAATCTTATGATCAATAACATAAAGACATTAAGTAAAACAACGATTTTGAATCATGAACAAACTTATTTCACATCATCTACACCAATACGACTTACAACTTTTACAAACAGAAATTAATATTTTGTGACTCATTATGTTGCTACTTTGGTCATGACGGTGCCGAACGTAATTCAATAAGACCGGGAGGCGGGGGGGGGGGGGGTGCATTGCTATTCTTGGGTATTCTACGAAATGTCATATGCATTATAGTTCATTATATATTTCATGATCTTCCCGGGATATGTTATTCTTACAAAATCATAAGTGTGATGTATGCTTTTTATTTTCGTTTCAATTTTTGCTGGAAGGAAATAAGTTATGAAATGAATTGATTATTGAATTGAATTGAATTGAATTGACTTGGACAAACAAAATAAACGAAAGAAAAAAAAAGAGAGACACAGAAAATCAAACCCCGACTCGGACAATTTCTCTTTTAACTTTGTGTTGTCTTGGAAATTAACTGTGAGATATGTTGAATCCTATGATAAATATATAAATAATATATAGCAATATTTCTCATTTTTATAAATTCTTTCATTACAAGTACATTTCATTTATTTTTACATTTTTTCGCCTCTGTTCGTCGCCATATCATGAGTTAATACATTTGCTTTATCAATGACCTACATAATATGCACAAAGCCGAGTCTTATGATTTAATGAGTTGTCGGTGTTTATGTAGGCTTTGATAATGGTATTATGATTAGATATCAGAATCAGAATGTAGACACACATAATCTGATTAAAAGCAAATGAAATCGGTAGTTCAAACGAGTCTCCCCCGCTCCATCCCTCTCCCATCTCTCATACAACTCTCTTTTCCCTTTTCTCCCCTCCCCCTCCCCCCCCCCCTCTCTCTCTCTCACTGTATAGGACGTACAGAGTTTGAGCTATTATAGCCATTTCCAGCGCGCGCGTGATGTGTTTAGCTTCCTAAACAATAAATTAAGAATCAAGAACGCAATTTCCTCTCTTTCCGTGGAATGCAGGAAGAGGAATCGCTCATCCGAGTCACCGGGGCGATTCTAGGCAGCGGTTTGTGGATAAGACAGATGGGCCATGGCAATGATATAGGGTGATAAGTAAATATACATTGCAATCGGCACTGACAATATAATAGTGCGTATAATCCGCGCCGCTGTGTACCCGGTAATGATCTCTTGGCACTCGCCTTTTAATCAACGCCGAATTGGAATCGAGTTAACGGAGCGCGCGCGCGTAACGTCGTGACACACAATGTATTTTGCACGCGCGAGTCTGTTTGCGTGTGACGAATTGTTCATTTCTACTCCATTTCTATTATCTTTTATTTTTCCTCCTCTTCCTCCTCCTATAAATTCTGTCCCTCAGTTTCATTGACCCTTGTGTCCATTCGTTTAGCCTTCTCTCATCTGTTGACCGGCACTCTTTAGTTCTATTTCTCTCTCTCTCTCTCTCTCTCTCACTCTCTTTCTAGTTTCTCGAGTTTGCAAACAAGCCGTCGATACGTTTTTGTCGGCTTTAAGAAGCGTACACACATCATGCTGCGTACGTGCTAAACACAAAAAAAAAAAAGAAGAAGAAGAAGTAAAGTTAAAGTTTAGAGCATGCATCCAGAAGATGCTGAGCAAAACGAAATTCTGTTTCTGTCTCACAACTATTTCAAATGAAGGTATGCACTTGTTTGTTCTGTGCGCATGGTATATGGAAGAAATGAACGTCATTTCCATATTTTGTATGCTAATGACGGCAAAACCCCTTAGCTAATAAAGCCAACTTCCAAACATTGCTTGTACAGTAAAAGTCTCGCAAAATAACAAGAACTATCGGTTTCTTGTTTCTGTGTTCAACGAAATATTAAACTCTTGCTATTCTTCACAAGCATTTGGCTGCTCTTTGTAACTATAATCAGAACGTGTCTTTTTTTTCTTCTTCTTCTGTTAAATCATAATAAATACTGACAACAAAGTGTTTGTCAATGTAAGTGTTAACGATAGTATTTAAGTTTCAGTAATAGTCTTATTGGAATGACAGGATATGTTTACGATCTAATTCTCATGATCATAAACGCGAAGAGGCAAGTGCTGTCAAATAGAGCGTAGCGGTATGCTACCTATAGCGCAGCCTCCGGTGTCAGTTCCACGAACCGACGCATTCATTTTACTATTCAATTCAATTCAATTCAAAGGTTTTATTTTCACTTCTTTCAATAGAATGTACAAAAAATATAGATTCGACATGCGTTTGATAAGGAATGATACATAGATAGCAAAGAATAACATTTGTCAATAATCATTACAAAATTAGGCATTTTTCGTACAGACATACATTCTGCGAAAAAAAGTGGAGGTACCCACTCAAAAGACTATGCTTGTACAACGTGGGCGTCTCACAGGAGGAAAAAAAAGTGAAAACTTAACTACATTCTCAACGCGAAATAGCCCTTGTCAAAATAACTTCCACTAAGAATAGTGATTATAATAATCGTGATTATCATATTGACGACAACAACAACACTGAGAGTGACGATGATCATTATAATGGTGTTAACACCAGTACATGTAGTAGTGAACTGTGTATTATAGTAGGCCCATGTGGTGGTGGAAGTAGTAGGAGTAGTGGTCGTGGTATAAGTAATAACGATTAATGATGATGATGATGATGATGATGACGATGATGATGACGATGATGATAATGATAATAGTAATGGTAATAGTAATAGTAGTATAGTAGTACCCAGGTGTATAAACGGGTATCTGGCAACCTTGGGGTAGTATCGCTGGGATAATCTTATGTAGGTGATTGTGATCTCATTTCAATAACGTCGACGCCCTTCTTCCTTTCTTCTGCTCGTTCTTCTCTTCATTCTCTTTATCTGTCATGCCACCTATTGATACGTCATTTTTTACTCGATTTTATCCTGCCTAATCATTAATCCCCATTTTTGTTCTTCTCTCCGTCGTCGTCGTCATCATCATCATCATCATCACCATCATCATCATCCATAATCATTATCGTCATCGCCAGCATCATCGTCCTCCTCCTTATCATCATCATTATCGTCATCACTATCAATATCATTATCATCATCATCATCATCATCATCATCATCATCACCATCGTCATCACCATCATCATCATCACCTTTATCATCATCATTACAATCGTCATCATCGTCATTATCGTCATCATGATCATCACAATAAGTATCGTAATGATTTTTACCGTCCCGAAACTAATGATCATAATTTCCTGTTCTTCTTCTGCTTCTTCTTCTTCTCCCCTTTCCTCTTTTTCCCTTTCCCTCATTCTATCATTCGCTACCCTTCTTTGGTTCAGTTCTCTCCATTTCATCATATTTCTCTTTTATTCCCACAAGTCTTTCGTTCGATATGCCTACAACAATCCCCTCGCGACAACATCGGGAGAGCGCCCCATCAGTCTGAGGCTGACTCCCGTATTCATGCCCGCTGCAGTCATCGGAGAACTGTCAAGACCAGCGTTCTTCTCTTCTCAAGACAAATATCGTCACCGGATCAAGAAATTCGAAACATCACCGAAACATACTTCAGAATATGTTTCATTAGCAACCGTGTCGCGTGATAAAAAAAAAACAACAACAAACAAACAAAAAACAAGACTTTACATGTCAACCATATGACTTAATACAACAGATAGATTAACATTTGCAAAATGAGATATTGTTAGAATGAAAGTCTCATGGAAATCACAGAAAAGATACAAGAAAGTTGGGAAAATTTGTATTCTCGTTTATTTTTCACAAAACAGTGGTATCTGTCACTGTATAAGCAAGTTAACCTAGCAGATGAGATCATTAATAATATGTATTATGATGAAATTTATGTATTCAATTTCTGTAAAATATTTATATGTTTCTGTTTGAAATGGGAAAAAAATAAATGAATGAATAAAAAAAAATAACTCAGTACTATGTAATACAACAGAAAACTTAAAAGTGTATACAGTATACGCATCAGGACCTACATAAAGTGTATAATCATGATAACCACATAAAAGTGTTATAATATTATATCTCAAAGGACCGTTCATTGTCATCAAAATTTTCATAGCAAAATAATCATGTCATTGAACATGACGTAAGCAGTCGGGTATGGGATCAACTAACTCAAGAACAAATCAAAATCTCCAACTTCTTAATCAAACCGGTAGAAATTAGCATTGAGTGTAGGCAGCACTGATCTGATATTTGCGTAAACATTCAGATGCGTGATGAATATGCATATAATTACCATTCTAGAAACACTTCACATTATGAAACGTAATTGGACCGCATAGTAATCGGTTCTTGTTATCTTTATGGCAGCCAACCATGCAATATCTTTGTCAAATTGAGAAAAGGTAAACAGAAAAAGAAAAAAGGCAGAGGGGCATATCCGGGCACTTTTAATTCCTCCATGTCTTGCAGTTGACACTGTGATGACATGTTATACTGTCCACTATTACCGTTTCTGACTCAAGATTCAGGCTGTTTGTTTTATTTTCCTCCGTGAAGCGTTAGATATAGCATTGCTTAGTATTCTAATTGCCTTTGTGGAAAGAATGCATTAGTTCTTCACCGCCACGGTCATCGCGCCCCGCTACAACAAACAAAAGAAGATACAAGGGAACAATAGCAGATATAACAACAGATAGCAAAATATATCACTTGCAAGTGGGCGGGTAACAAAATACTCATCGCCTGACGTCAGACGTCTGTTCCGATCGATATCTCACTGGTCTGGAGACTCCACATCGGCGCCATGATTTCCTATGCCATATAAATCCTGACTTTGGGTTTGAAGGGACATAATTATGTATGTCAAAATGTACCGGTCAATATCCTGCATTATTTTCACGGTGACGTCAGTGGTACTCTTTGACACTATTAGATGACTATGACATACAATGGGACTAAAATGTGAGCATGCATACGGGCTGTGTTTCTGATCATTTTATATTCATCAATTACTATCATTATTGATTTATGTATTTATTTATATTCTTAATCAATTAATAATAGATGAACTAATTTATCTATCTATTTGTTTATCTAGCCATTCATTCATTCATTCCTTCATGCATTCATTCATGCAATCATTAATTAATTAATTCATGCATTCATTCATTCATGCAATCATTCATGCAATCATTAATCAATTGATTAATTAATTAATTAATTAATTAATTAATTAATTCATTCATTCATTCATTCATTCATTCATTCATTCATTCATTCATTCGTTTGTTCATTCATTCATTCTTGGAATGTCGTCTTCCTGCAATGACATTTGCGCGAATCACGGCATGGCAAAGATGCAAGACAGAGAACATATCGTAGAATATATCAGAAAGTTATCGTAAAAGAGTTACCAGCTTTCAAACATGGACGGTGTCTCTTTGCGTGATATTCCCTGCTTCTGCTGCCGACGATGGTGATGATCGTGAAGATGATAATGTTAATTGAAATAGTAATATCATAATGATAATAGCATTAGTGATAGTGATAACAAAAAGAATTTATTTCTATATCTATCTATCTATCTATCTATCTATCTACCTACCTATTTGTCTATATATTCTATACATTCAGTATTCTTGACCCGGGGAACTCCAGGGTAACTCCATAAATGATTCATACACTGTTATTCAGGAGGGCCCTGCAACAAAATAACAGAGTAACAATTAATTCAAAGTACACAAAATAAAAAAAAAATCAAGAACAGGATGATGATGATATCAATCATAACAATGATAATACTGAAGATTATGATAAAGATTATGATAATGATCATAATAATGATAACATGGATAATGATAATCATCATTACGATAATAATTCTAGCTTTGCATTATACTTATGAAACTCGGGACACTATTATTTGAAACACGTGAACCTCAGTCCCTGGAATCCATGAATACATAACAAATAACTATACACTCATTGTGGAGTATTGCAGTCAAGAGTTATGCACTTTCCACACGTTAAATATATTGTTGCTCCGTTGTCGTCGTCGTCGTCGTTGCTGCTGCTGCTGCTGCTGTTGTTGTTGTTGTTGTTGTTGTTGTTGTTGTTGTTGTAACTAATGCAGTATTATTGCTAGTCAGTAGTGATGAATGGTCAAAAAAGAAAAAAAATCCTACGTGTATCAATCAATAGACGTGGGTCAGGATCACTATTATTGTTGCAGAAATCATTTTATTCAAGAAGAGAAGTTCCATGCAAGGATTTTCATTTGAAAAGAAGAAAAAACGTGTTTTGCAAACCTGTCGTTCTCGACACCTCCGCTTGTCCTGCTCGGCGGGGAGGATGCCACCGGCCAGGTATTCCGGGGCGAGGACCATGGTTGAGAGACAAGCATGAGGGGCCCCAACGCTTCCCACCAACTACACAGGTCAAGGTGAACAGATACGAATATGAGGCACCTGCTGGGATCTCATCGCATGTGGTTCTATGACATTTGCTGCAGCTCCTGCGACAATTGCTCCCATGAAATATCTGCATGCTAAGCCAAACATAAATTCTACCCAGAAATATAACCCCAACCCTAATCCTAATCACCACAACAAACTAAATCTAACACCTTCTCACAACCCTACAACTCTACCCCTAAGTCCTTGGAGAAAATAGGACCGGAGCAAATGTATCACCATCGCAGGTATCGTGATGAAAGTTTGCTTTGTCGAAAGGACATCGACTCTGTCATATCATCAAATTCATTGCAATGAGTGGTGCAGTCATCTGAATGTTGTATTTGGCTTCATGAAGATTTGTAACCGTTTTGCTGAGATGGATCCACGTCTAACTGCCCCACACCTTCCATCACTCTTCTGCCCCCCTTCCCCAGTCTTCTCTGAATCTTTACACAGGCACACGCTACAGGCTTGGGTATTAAGTTTACTCTATTCAAGTAATGACGGACTATTGCCATTTTTTGATAAGAGAAGTAATTTCCAATCGACGGCAGAATGGTGAGAAACCTTCGTTACGGTTGGAAGCGAATAAGCAATCAGGATGAAATGGATGGCATACCTTGATTTGGGAGAGAAAATCTCGCATTTCTAGGCTTGATATGATTATTGATTACAATACAAACATTCATTACAACAGCGAGCCTTTCACAACTTTACAATGAAAAAAAAAATCTTGGGCGCCCATCCCCGTGTAATTAATTCCGATTTAATTGCCCAGAACAATAACTGTCCCCGTTCCACTGACTGAAGCCAATTGTTGCGAAAATTAATTTGCGAGTTTCCTCTCTGCGCAACAAGCCAGCAGCAGCGACCGTCAGTGACCGACCGTAAAGACGTCAAGTTGCACGGTGCATTGTGGGACGAAGTCTCCGCCGAGCAGACCACTCGCTTCAGTGTCTGAGAGGGGTTTCACACTAGAAAAAGGCCTCGTATGTAATCAGTTGTTTGTTGTTCTTGGTTTTTTTTTTCAATAAGCGCACTCAGAGTTACTCTGAAACGAGTCTTCTCCCAGAAAGTTTACTGCAAACAATTCTCTGTCCGACAGGATATGTCGGAAACTTTCCGCGACCTGCTGATCAAACGTTCATCATGGCTCGCTTGCATCAAGAGTCGATTGCATGCCGGAGGAGAGAGCCAAACGAGGTTCCATGTCCTAAATCGTGATTCTGTTGTGGATCAAACCATTCAGACTGCAAACGCAACCAATACCGTAATGAAGCAATACTAGTCAACACCACAGGATGAACATGACTTTAGTTTCTAAACATCCAAGGAAACAACTTCTTGATGGAAATCTGAAGGACCTCTATAACAATTTCAATTCAATTTCAATTTCAATTTTATTTTCATATTTCTCAATGAAAAAAATACACCAAATACAACAAAATTAAATAATACATGATATCCAGCTAGGAGGCATAATATTACAAGATGAAATAGGGCCTACATGATATCCAGCTAGGAGATATATATAGAATATTGCAAACATATAAAACATAGTTGTCGATCTATGAAAGTTGGAATCTGAGAATGAATGGTAAAGAAATATGAAGGAACCTACTAAAAAGCAAGCTTGTATAGATCGTATCGGTCGACTTAATTGTCTCGTATTCTTTCTGTGCTTTTTGTCTTACTTGTCTCATATACTTTAAATGCTTTCTGGTCATAAAAAAAACCCTCTATGACCACGATGACATGACAACAGACAACTACAAATTAGGAATATTAGTACTGTATATGAAGGTAGGGGTTCGATAATTACACGATATGAGGCTAAAGACGTCCAGGCATAATGTCACCCAACCTCCCTGTGCAATGTTTGCCCTTGTTCCAATGACTCTCTTGCCTTAGATGTGTATAATATGCTACAAACAATAAAAAAAGTTTTTATTTTGCCAGTACTCTATAAACTCTCCATGACCCTTACATAAAGGCAGATATATTGATTATCTATCACTCTCATAAGCGCGTGACCTACCCTTCAATATTTTAGCCATTGTCAGCAATCCCGCCATATTCATTGACCATTCATCATTGACACCTTCGATGATTTTTCTTTTCTCAAATTCGACACAAGGTTCACTGCTTTGCTATGATCTCATAAGTCATGTATGCATACACTGATTTTTTCCCCATAGTGCACTAACTCTGTGCATCCAAGATTTGAATCCTGGGCCTTATGTTTCAGAGCCTTTATCCGCGCTATACCACAGGGCTTCCACATGTTGTTAAATTAACGGATGTAATCAATCAACCAGTATCATTTACAAAAAAAAAAAAAAAAGAAAGAAAGATTTATATCACATGCATATGTCGAGCAATGGGTCCAGATGCTACTCTTTGAGTACCGATGGGCGAATCTGCCTTCTCGACTTCGCAAACCAAATCACTGCGCCTATTGTTTGAAGTCATTTATCTCATCGGATTGCTAGTCTGTTCGAATGCTGAGAGGTAGATATAGCCAGCAGCGTGCGCGGAGGCGCAACAGATGACCGCTAATAAAATGGATGTCATGTTGTCATTCAGTATGCTGCGCTCCACCGGGCTATGTCTGAATAATATTGCATAAGCGATCAAGCGCGCGCGATATCATACGCACAGACGCGCACGCCTGATCATCGTCCTCGCGAATAGAACGCACGAGTGTTCACACAAAATCAGCAAAAGGAAAATACATTCTCGACGGACGGTTGACTGAAGAAGAGTGCTATGAAGAATTGTATTTATCTATTTTTTCCTCTTTTTTGCCCTCATAAATGAGATCGATTCGCCACCACGCCATCACAAGTACTCTAGATCATGCATCGTGAGAAAATTAGAACAGTGCCCATGATGACTCCAAATTCATCAGCATTTTTATGATAAGCATCGGCCATATGTTATGAAGTGAATCTGTCTTATCTCGCCAGCCGAGCATGGGTTGCTGGGAGGATGACTCAACTTCTGTCATGTCCAATTTTAGTCGGGATGCTGATACCATAATTACCAGAGTCTTGCTAGAGTTGAAAGTGAGAGAGAAACGATGCACTGCGCAGAAAGAAAAAGAGATGGATGAGAAAAATAGATAGATAGATAGATGGATGGATGGATAGATGGATAGATAGATAGATAGATAGATAGATAGATAGATAGAGTTCTTGTATCTATTTTTGTTTATGCGTTGTATCTGGCAATCAAGTCGTTCAGCATGACTTCATATTCATATATTTCTTCCTCTCTATTCATATTATAGGTATATGAATATTATAGCCGCCAAAATGCCGCATCTCTTTGAATTCTAAATCTAGCGGGCCTGCCTAGTAGAATTACGTGGCATTTGTACCAAAGATAATTGCAAGGTTTGTTTTGTGATCTGCAAAACAATGATGCACACGAGTACGTTTTATGATATGTTTGTGCATGTGTGTGTGTGTGCGTGTGTGTTTATGTGTTCATGCGCGCGCGCAAATTGGAGGGAAGCATTCCAGGAATAGGGTTAAGCTAAAAGTCTGTGTTCGAGACTATCCCTTTATTGTGCGAGTCGCTCCAAAACTTTCATGTTATTGATTCAGGTGGGTGTGTGAACATGTCATGCGCGCAAACAGACATCATGCAATCTTGACAGATTATATTTTGCGCTCTCTTCATGTCTTTCTCTCCCCCCCCCCCCCCCTTTCCCTCTTTCAAAAGGTACTTGAGATGTGTTTGAAGACTTATGTAGGTATAGCACTATTTTGACGTTTTTAACGTCTGAAGCTTCTGACCGTTTGCGCAGTAGCTACACATGAACAAATATTAGAGGCGACCGTTCCTAGCACTACAAATCCAAAATTCTCCGACGAAGAATAGTTAGGCTATCATTCAGACGTTAGAGAGAGGCAAAAAAAAAAGCAAAGAAAAAAAAAAGAAAGATAGATAAGATCCAAGACAAAAGTCTTAATTCAGGGAAAGAGAGAAGAAAGATTTTCAGTCATTGAAATAGAAAAAGACCTATGTTTGTACAGAGAGATGTATAGTCAGAGGTATAGAAATATAAACTTGAGACGGAACAGAAACATGAACAGAGAGAAATTTAAAGAAAAATAAAGCAGAGACAAGAAAATAGAACTGAGAACGCTCGAGAGAAGAATAGATCGAAGGACCGATAGAAACCGAGATACATATCATAGAACGAAAGAAGATGGATGGATAGATAGATAGATAGATAGTACGAGAGACAGAGGACTTGACAGGCAGACAGATAGATAAATGAATCGTGTAGTGTAAAAACTAAAGAGGACAGGGAAAGAGATGCTCTCACCAAACAGAGAGAGTGAGATAGAGAATAAACAGGCTTTCTTCTTCTTCTTCTTCTTCTTCTTCTTCTTCTTCTTCTTTTTCTTCTTCTTTTTCTTCTTCTTCTTCTTCTTCTTCTTCTTCTTCTTCTTCTTCTTCTTCTTCTTCGTTTTTGAGGTGGAGGCCCGGGTTGTGGAGAGGAGTCCAGGAGCCTGGATCTTAACATGCTAAAAGGTGGTATTGTCGATTGTGAAATCCCCAAGTTAATGAAACTGTCTTTGTAAAAGCGAAGTGTTGGGGTCATTAAAGGACTTTAAGATCTATTGTAAGTAACAACAGTTTAACCGTAAATCTGTCTATCATGGTGGCTTTCTGATTGGACCGCCTTGATCACAAGACCGTGACGTCAGAGAAGAAGGAATTCATATCTGTTGTACGCACACATGGACGAAGCAGACCGTTTTTCTCGATTTGGTGAGAATATTATTTTGGTCAATAATGAGTTGTTTGTTTGCCTTTCCCTGTATAGTTATACTTTGGTAGAGTTGCGCAGAGAGCATGTCCTATGAGTAAGTGAAGTCAACCTTACAAAGTATGCATTGCTCTACTTAGTTCTACTGGATTGTACTTATTGTATCATTTACTTTATGATCCACATAGCATTATGTATATTTCTTTCAAATTGATAAAACAATATGATTTGTGCGATGTATGATTTGTATTTTGTTTCACTCTGTTATTGGATAGAAATAAATAGTAACTGATTGAAATTGAATTAATTGAATTAAAGAAATTATTATCATTATTATGATTATTATCATCAATTATGATTATCATTATTATTACTAATCTATTTATTCATTTATTTAGTTATACAATTTCAATATAACATTCAAACAGAGGTACATGTATAAAATGTAAGGGAGTGACACATGCCCCAGGGCTCACAAAAGTAAAATTCTTTACTATTACCTTGGAGGCATTTAAGCCCTCAGTGTCACTCCATATCACATAATAAGATGTTCATAATATCAAATATGAATTATCATAATTGTCAACAAAACAAAAAAGTAAGAAATCGTGTAAATACATCAATCCTGTCATGATAAATACATAAACAATATTTACAATCATTGGATAAAATGAAAGATTGCTGAAGTACAGAGCAGAGATATTAAGTGTGTAGGTTGTTATCATGAAAAGGTATTTATTTGTCGCATGGGCTAGAAGACATTCACAGTAAATACCATGTCTACATACTGAGTCTGATGTATATATAGCAAGTACTCCAGTATAGTTTGGAGTGCATAATCTTAAATACTCAGAAATATCCTCAGAGATTTCGAATGTAGAAGTGTTTCCACCTTGGCCACCTTTCTCATTTTTTCATCTGAATGTTCCCTTGCTGTTCTTGTTGTTATGGTCGTTTCTCCAGTCACGTGGGATAATAATAATAATAATAATAATAATAATAATAATAATAATAATAATAATAATAATAATAATAATAACAATAATAATAATAATAATAATAATAATAATAATAATAATAATAATAATAATAATAATAATAATAACAATAGTAATAATGATAATGATAACAATAGTAATAATAATAATAATAATAATAATGATAACAATAACAATAGTAATAATAATAATAATAATAAATAATTTCTTAAGCGCAGAAACTATGTCTATATATTCTACTGCGCTTCAAGAGCTCTTAAATACCTATGTTGCACAACGCTGTATGGGAAGTAAAAAAAAAAAAGAAATAGGCCCATGCTAAAACAAAAAAGTTTTCACTTTTGATTTAAAACTGTCTAAAGTCTGACGTTTCCGAATGTCTAACGGTAGTCTATTCCACAATCTAGGGGATGCACTGCGCTTAAGAAATGATCGGTCACCTAAGGTAACTTTTGTTTTGATTTGGGGTATCTGCAATATCAATCTATCATTTGTACTGCGGAGATTATGACCACAGTCTGAGATTTAAAGTTCAATAATTCACTGATATAACTAGGGGCTTTATACACCTGCATCAATATCTTGAAATCAATTCTTTGGCGGATGGGCAGCCGGATGAGTGCTTTGAAGCGGATTTGGCTCTTGACTCATTAAAGAGAAGACAAAAGTTCGATTAGATCCTCCCAGTTGTGTAGCCTACTTCCATGGACAGGATGCGTTTACCAAATGTGCCATTCTTTACAAAGTTGTCTGGGAATGCTGGAGGTAATGATGATATTTGTAGAGTCCTCTGGGAAAAAAACCCAAGCAGTATTCCTCGTTTCACAAGCCAACCACAATATTACAATCCTTACCATATATATCGCAAATTTATAGCTTAGATATTCTCGTGTACATAGATGACGTGTAACACAAGACAAAAAAAAGGAGAAATCTCTTTGTGTTTTCATGCTGTTGTCTGTTGTGCTTCGAAACGTAATAACACTTTTGCGTAGATGGCGTTATTCGCATGTTCATTTCCAAGGAGAAAGTACATTTCTGACTCTTCGTTGTTCTTGGTAGTGATGAAGTTCTCGTCAGCACGAGAGAATATCATACATACATGGGAACAAAAACTGCTGTCATGGGAACGAAGGTGTAGGGTTTCACAACTTATCTCGGCTCAGCGCTTGCCCTTGACGTCGGGAGATTACTCGCCATTTGAGAGGCCAGGAACTAATGCCTGTGTTCGCTTGTCAGCTAATCTCGTTATTTTTCCCAAGTTATGTATATTATCCCAGTTTTTTATGCAAAATAAAGAGATGTGAGCCTAGTGGGGAAGAGGTTTTGGGGTCCCCTAATTCCAATATCATAACTCATAATTTTGACTTAGACGCAAAAGAGGCTTTGACGAGAACTGGGCTACTTTACGATAAAATTATTTTTTTTAATGAAAAAAAAAAGTGAGAATGAAGGGCATCTTTCCAACAGCGTCCAGAAATGGAATTTGCGAGTGTAGGGTAGATAAGACTGTTTGCGCGTCGCTTGGTCACGTGATGTGCTCAAGGACGATCGTTCCTGAGACAGATGAGAGCGGTCAAGTTAAGTGACCATTTGACTGCTTTCTCTCCCTTTCTTTGCCTCTCTTTCTCTGTCTTTCTTTCTGTCCTTCAGTATTTCATTCTTTCTCTCTTTCCCGCTCGTCATTAGATCGTGTGTTGGTCAACTGAACTGGCAGGATTGAGTCACCACAAATTACCACCTTCTGTTACTGCAAAAAAAAAAAGAGTAGGCGAGTATTTAAAGTCAAATAATGACAACCGAAATGACCACATGTGTTGTCACCTCGTGAGAGTTCAAGCCCCTTCTGATACCACTCTGTCTTTAATTCTGTTGCAGTTCAAGATCATTAAGGGGGGAAAAAGGAGCGAACTCGACCTTTTGTGTCTCTCAGCAGCAAATACTGTCGCAAAGGGGGAAATAACCCATTCACGGTCTTGGCTCAACAACAAAAAGGCAAAGTAAACTTTCGACGCGTCTAAAACAACATATGGGGTGTGGGCAATGCCTCTTTGGTCTGCGTTTCCGAAAGGCTGGTTGCACTAAAGAATATGAGGAGAACTGAGGGGGAACCTTAATGTTCGACAGTGGATTAGAGCGATCCACCTGTCGTCACGTTTCCAGAGCAAAGTCACGCATCTGAAGTCTGTTGCAAGTGGGCGGAAAAGACGCTTAGCGTCTCGCGTAGCAAACGGGCACGGACAGGAGACCAAGAGCTCAGCAAAATCCTGACCGCAAGTCACAAGAGTGAAACATGGAGAGATAAACCGGAGGATTGGAGACGCGAGGCGGGCGGAGAAAAAAAAAAGGAGAGAAAAATAAGACGAGACTGAAAAAAAAAAGATTGGACCGGATCGCATGGGATAGGTGTGTGCAAGTGTTGTTTTTAGTGGGGGCAATTTGGGTATGTTTTCGATCAAGGCGGGTTGATGAAGCATCACAGAATTGATTGCGCATTATTCGCGTTTTCCCTTCTTTCTTTATGTGAGGTTGCTGGAAGGAAAATTAGGAGGAGCCGCCGCGCACCAGCCCCAGATCTTGGGTAGCAGCTGAAGTGTTTCGACTTAAATCCCTCCTAATACACGGGCCAGGTTGTATCTCCGGGGTCGCCCACCACTGACGTATCCCTACTCCCTTTTCATGAAATAATTACAGCGATGGATTCATCTTCGCTCGTTTTCCTTGTCGTATTTTCTGACAGATATGGCTTTCATGAGGTTCAATCCCGGACCTCACGCTTTGTCCCGTACGTATCACTGGCGGGCACAGACAATAAAAGGGAACTCCGTCACTTGCGGTGTGAGCGGGGAGAAAAGGAAGAAGAAGAAGTAGAAAATGGATATGGAGAAAAGAAGGAAGGACACACGAAGAATAGAGCGAGGCATACTCATTGGGGCAATTAAGAATAATAATACGTACACAATCTCGATATAGCATCTGAATATGTCAAAGGCATTTTTGAGAACGTGAAGGTCTTGAAAACACCATTCGCTTTGCGCATCCTTGTGTCAAAGGCGCTTCCTTTTGCCTGCTCCATATTTCTATCGATTTCCCCTTTTTGTTTCATAGAGGGGGAAACATCGCGAGCGCGGAAAAATTGGAGAAAATCTTCAAATCAAAACTGCGTGACTACAGCTTGGCAATCGAGGTGTGCTCCCTATTCATGCCAAAGCTCTTGACGCCCAGACCTAATGGATGCGCCTCCATATTGAATATTGTTTCTATCTCTCTGTCCGCTATAGGGCTTTTCAATCAACTCGAAAACGGGGGTTTCTATTGATGTCCGGGATTTGATATTATTGCAGATTCGAGGAAGAATTGCAATTCAGCAAATTAATAAAGGGGAGAGAGAGGAGGAGGAGCAACAATCGTCTTCAACTTGTGCTTGCACGCAGGAAGAGATGAGAAGACCGCCCCCCGTCGTGCAAGCTACGACTTTGGCCACTCGAGTCAGTTGAGTCGACACTCCAGGTTTTTTTTCCCCTGTGCACAGCAGAAAAAGGAGGTAAAGTGATGGAGAGGCACGGTGCCAAGTGAATCTCTTTGCAATTCAAATTGCGGACAAATTAATTCAAAACTGAAAAGTACACGAATTATGTTTGGCGATGGGTAGTGTGGAGAGGCGCACGGATCCGCGGAATGTTCGCGGAGAAGCGGGGCCGCGGAGGCGGCTCTACCAATCGAGTCTCAATGAGCGCTAATAGGCGCCGAGAGGTGAGGGAAGAGGATGCACTTCGCATGCATTGGGGGGGCAAAGGCAAGCTCCGTTCACGACAAGTGCACGAGAAGGACGAGAGAAAGCGCGAGGGGAGATGAAAGAAAAGAAAGGGAATGACGAGATGTCTTTTATCTGCTCGCGGAATCGTCTCATGCTTGTCGCGAATGTCGCAAACGATCCACCTGTCTTACTACCCGCGCCCCGTGATTATACCGATTCACTGAAGGACCATTGAGTAGCGCACAATGGCCCCATCACTCTGATACTTGAACATCAAACAAGGGGCCAAAAGGGGATAACAACGAGAAAGGGGAGAAGAGAAGGGGGAGAAAAACGCCTCTCAATGGCTGTGAATATTGAATGGAACCGCACTTGCTGCGTAACAGAAAGGACACGAGAATAATGGGCCTTGGGAATGAATGTCTTTCTTGGTACAAGTTGGGGTGATGTTTATCCCCAATCAATTCCCAAGCTCATGTGTCCTTATAGAACAATGGAACTTTCTGTTAATTAGAACAATAATTGGCGCTGATTTAGTGAGATGCTTCAGCGTCTGAAGATATTTTCGTTTTCACACAGCGCAATAATTTTTTAATTTCAACATTGTTTCACGGCGGCTTCACTGCATGTTTTCAGTATTAGACGTGAATGCTCTTTACTATCACTTGTATGTACAATAATAATAGCATTAAAGAACAAAGACAATGTTTAAAATAACTCAAATGAGACAGGGACAGTATATTTCTCTATACTTTAAGAAAACAGAGACACAAAAATATATTTATACGATAAATCTTTAACGTTGTGAATTGTGAAGAAAATAACATTACATTCCCAGAGCCGAAGTGGTGCTATCTAGTGTCTAAGTTTATATGTCTGCCATATCGTCACCACACTCGCACAATAGAAATAAAAGGAATTAAGACAATAGAAGGGGTGTGCAATAGTTCGTTTGGGCGTCCCAGAAATGTCCAACGTAATTTCAAGAAGAAAACTTTCTTTGAAACTTTTTCAACCACAGAAAATAAATTTGTTTTGTCAAATGTGTCAATTTGTCTGGCAGGACTATTGAGACCTATTGATAGTTCGGCGACCTTTACTAACAATAGATGAATGACGATTAAAACAAAGGGCAAAGGTGTCAATGTCAACGCCATAGGGTGAATGTTGTGCGGCATACATAAAGCCACATGTGGCACACAATTTATAAACTTTCTCGAGCAAAGATGCAGACAAAATCTAACAAGAAACTCATAATTTTCATTGGAAATAATCAGTGTTCTCTTGCTCCACCGAATCGTAATTACATTAATGAATATGCATAACAAAGTTATGACGTCATCTAATTAAAAGATTAAACACAATAGGCCACAAACATGATGAACTTTGTAGCGGAAAACGATATTGATGCTTTCCGGGAAATATTTCTGCAAACAAACTTCATGAAATTTGAATTGTCATGATTTGCCGAATTTTCGGCACCCGGTTGACGAAATTTCGGCATTTCCGGATGGAGGCTTTAATGATGAGAAAACAAAAGGGCAATATGACGTAATCATGTGGCACGTGACCAGCTCCTTACCCGTAAGTATTAACATGTAATGAAGGGTGAGAACACTGGAACACATTGATGTTTTTTCGAGAGCGTCAAAAACATTTTAACGAAATAAATTTCAGTCTTTCTAGTTTCGGCAACAGGTTGACGAAGTTTCGGCATTCGACATAATCTAGCGAAATTAACTTAATTTTGTATTGTTTTGTTTGTTAATACCCCTAGCCCACTATCCGACGTTGAGAAGGACCTCAAGGACATGGTGTGGAAGGGATAGAAATGTATTTTACGTGGAATATTTTGCTTCAAGTCGGTCAAAAAAACGGCGAAAGAACGCAGCATTTGCCGAAAACCTGTTGTCGACATTGTCATTTCGCACTCGCACGAGCAAATTGTGCTCACAACATTTCCTGAACGGGCGGCGATTAGGGGCAGGTTGATTTGGAGCCAGAAGACAGGCGTTCCTCGAAAGAGGAGGGGTGCAAGCGAACTGACATGAGCCATCTGAATATAAGCCACGATTTGTCATCGCGATTAGCAAACAAATCTCCGCAATCAACTCTCTTCAGGTCCTACAACTCAGTTGACTACCAGGGAACATGAGTGCATGATACGTCAGACACAGCCGCCTAATTTCCACGTCGCCTACACCTGCCCTGTCCCTCCACTCCCCAATTGTCAGCGTCGAAGAAAGCGCCCAATTTCTGCCAATCTATATTTGTACATATCACAAAGGAAAATCGGCCGGCTCTGCCATTTAGAGGCAAATGTAATTAAAGCAATTTAATGGATCTCAAGCCGGTGTATAGCGCTCAATTTGAGCCAATCAGCGGCTGGGTATGAGACGAGAGGACGCATGTCAGAGAGCCAACGAGTGTCGACCTGGGTGCTGTTCTCTCCGCATCATGTTGGTATTGTCGCCCCTGCCAGTTATTATTTATACGTTTTAAAATGCCCCATTTCACTATGCCAGCTGTTTTAAGTCATTTATTACAGAGAGACAATGGGACTGGAACTTGGAAGCGCGGGATGTGAGGATGAAGTAGCGTGTTTGCCGAAGCAGACCTCACTGCCTGCGATCGCCAGGCAGCTGCGTGGCCGAGGCTCGGGATGGAGAGAGCTGCTGCCGCACGGAATAAAATAAAGACTCCCCAATCGTGGTAATATGTCACTTTGTCTTTGGTTTTGAAAAGATGAAAAGCTTGGGGCACGTGCGAGCCGAGGCAGCGCGGAACAGTTGGCGTAATTCAGCGCGTCGGTGAGAGGGCTTGACGTCGGGTGGGGGCTGACTCGCAAACACCCGTCATCCCCCGGCCACCTTGCTTTGATGGCTCTGCTCCCCTCTTTCTTGGACGCCAGACGGCCTCCTCCCTCACCCACAGTGCATCCTTCTAGCGATCATTTTGCAACGAGTCACAGACCCGTTCACGACTCGAGCGCAATTCAAGTTGGGAGCGCCTGAAGCTTCGTGCCACTTTTTGCTCGCGTTGTGAACTAGCTCGCCGAAAAATGGGCGTGTCACCCTGATTCTCTTCAACAATCACTCCATTCACTCCCCCTCTCCGTCATGTGAAGGAAAACATAAGCTAAGATCTACAATTCTCCAAACCCGTCCCCTCCCCGGCTGCAATGCGCTAATCCAACGCGGAAATGCGCTGCGAGTTTGGCGAGCAGAAAGCCTCGTCTCGCCAGCCCATTGGCTGAAAAGTTTGGGCTTTTAAAACTAGCGCCAGCAGTTCTCGCGCAGTCGCACGGGGGTGTTGCCGTGCTCGCTGACAATGGCTAACATAAGGCAAGTGCTTTTGTTGGCTGCGTTTGAGCGGATCCTCACAACGAGCGGATGTAGCAAGCGTCCACTTCTCCTCGCTCTTCATCTCATTTCCCCGCTGAGAAGAAAACTTTTTTGCGCGCGCAGACGTTCGGCTCGAACTCGCCAATTAATTGCCAACGACCTCGATTAAAATCTTCTGGTTTATGACTCCAGTGTGGATGTGATTGCCGATAAGCACGGGCATGTGTTTTTCTTATGTCTTTTCTGAAAAGACGCATCTCATCATTAGACTAAATTGGTCTGACATTCGTTGTGGTGAAAACGATTATGATCTGCCGTCTTCTTGTCGGAAAGAAGAAAATGAAACATGTTCCTGCATGATTGAAACATATCTCTTGGCTACGAGCGATGCGAGTTCATTAGTATAATAGCTACAAAGAAAATGCATAGCACATCTGCATGTAGCCTGGGGGCAAAATCCTAAGAAGTATCTTTAATGAGGACAGAACTTTGCCTCTTTCGGATTTTAAATGTCTGCCTGCATCATCAGCAATGAACATGAGTTAACATTTGCTGAAAACACCAGGAATTCATAATGAATTCTCAAATTGTTTTATGTCTAGTGGGAGGATTGCGAAAAAGCGCATCGAACACCAACAAATAGGAAATATACACACACTCACACACACAACGCTTAATCAGAGCATAAAGTATCAATGGACTATCTGGCCTCTTCGAAGACGGGAAAGCGATGCCCCGTTAAAGTCGCATGGCGTTCCTTTATTAAAATATGCAATATATAATCAACTCCGGGCTATTACAGAATCTCATAAAAACAGTTTGGATATTGCTTAAGTAAACAATATTAACAGGCTTATTCTGCGCTTGTCGGTAAGTTGGGCCCTCCATTGTCACATTCGGTCCTTCGCTTTTGCCTGCATATTATGAGCGCATTCACACAGCGCTGGTCGACAGTTATTACCATAATGCCAGAAGCAAAGAGAAAAAAAAAAGTTGTTTAACAGATGACCAATCACGTTGCATTCTAAGCAGCCCTATCAAGATTCTGTCCATTGTCCGTCTGCGGGGATACAAGTGGAGAATTATGATTTTTCTTTAATCGTGTTGCCAATCTCCGCCATGTTAAATTTGGACCAGATAATGACCGCATGACCGCGCTTGGTCGGTAATGAATCCATCAATTACATGAAGCTCATTCATCCACTTCTTTCCCATCCTCTCCCTACCCCCCCCCCCCCCCTTTTCTCCCTCTTTCTTTCTCACCTTCCTTTCTTTCTTGCTCTTGCTTTCTTTCACTTTTACCCTCCTTCGAAAGCATTCTACAGGCAGACGACAGGGCGTCGCGATCTGAAGTCTTTAGGTGTTTTTGGCGTTTGGCATGCTTGAGTAGTAGTCACCTTGTCTTGTGGTCTATCCATAGCTATGACCCCAATGTCCATTTCTCTTTTTTTCGTGAGATTTTCTTCTTTGTTTTCAATCTTATACCTGCAACCTGTGTAGAAAAAAAATAAGTACAGTAACAAGGGCTGGTTCGCGAAACCAGAAAAGTGCCACCCCTAACCTCATCACCCTCTAACCTGTCACTGACTGGAGATACTGCCCATAATCTTGGGAGCCTGCGTTTATTTATATCAATAATTGCCTAGAGGGCACTTTCCCATCGGATGGGGCGAAACTTTTTCGATACAGGAACTCAAATAATCATAATATTTTCTCTTGCATCCTGTAATAAATGTTTAGATAACGACGGCTTCTGGCATTTTATGTCAGGAATGTCCATTAAATGAGACAATTGATTTGATGAGATAAATGATGGGTGTACATTCTAATTTCACAAAATAAACGTAAAGCCTAGTGCGTACTGTCATTGTCAACATGGTCAACCGTAGATGGTGGTCCTGTTTCCAAGAAGACTATTAGTGGGATAATAGAATATTCTAATTCCGTTTATTGACATTTTTACTTTCTGACGTTTTCTCATTCTGTCTGCCATTTTACACACTCAGTATTCAAAGCGAAATTGTATGAATTTTTACTTTTTGTAATTTCCTTGTATCTGGAATCGCATAGAGACATCATGAGTGATATGAGGTATAAGATTGGTGATATATCATAAACATTCTTTCTTCTTCTTCCTCCTCCTCCCTTCTCCTTATAGTTATAGGTGACTTGAAACCTTTGTAGGAGCCCGAGAATTTCTATACAAAGGTGGCTTCCCTTCATTAATGTTTTATCTATCATCTCATAAGAAATTCTTGCTACTTCGTTTATCACCTTGGTACTACTTTAAGTTTCACATTCAAACCTTAAGTCGATGTTTCAGCTCCTATGAAAAAGGTACACAGCGTGCAAAAGAAATAACACTCAGAAGCCAACAACAGGAATAGACAGTAGTCTTGTTTTAAGTACGGTGTCTTTGCTTTATTTCTTTTCGACATGCATTCCTAAACGGATGAAGCTGCCAGTGCATTCCTACAACCCCAACCGCCCTTCCACATCGTTACCAAGTTGTTGAAAATGAAGGATTTACGTTTTTCTTTTTGATTTCACGAATTTATGAATATGAACATTTAGACGACATTTTGAAAGCTCTCTTATAACACCGTCGCTGTTTGGGATATGAATGTCTATTGCGTTCACCATCACATTATTGCAAATTTATACTGAAAATATATTATTAATGTATATCTTAAGCGACTCATTATACAAAAACAACAACAACAACAACAACCCGGAATGAAGTCATATCAGAACAGGATAAATCAATGAAAAATTATTTTGATAATAATGTGAAGATGAAATATTTATCATTTTGCTTGGTTGATAAGCAAGAAAAGAATCAATCTGATGAGTTGGAATTCAAAGAATCAATCTGATGAAGTAGAACCCAGAGAAAACGTTTTATCTAATAATCATCCAAGTCAGTACTGAAGAAAGGACTCGGACGTCGGAGGAATGAAAAGGAATATAATAGTTTTAGTTTGATTCAGAAACTTTAAAAAAGCAGGAAGAAACAGCATTTAATTATCTTTCAAAGAGATTTTTGTAGGCCTACGAGATGCAAGTGCAGTAAACCTGCCATTCAGCATTGTGTGGAATATACTAAAGCAATCACTTTGTCTCTAATAGCATGGAACGACGAATATTCCTCAAATGAGATCATAATTCCTGTTGATGCAACATAATTCCTGCTCTACTTGATTCGAGACAATGACAGAAATACAGTGAATTATCGAACAATTTTAGTAATAGAAACAACCAAACATACAACTGACGGTGAACACAACATGAAATCACACACGCACTCTCACACACAATTTGATTCAAGGCACAGTGCGTGGGAGCGCCCTCACAACGCTAAGGTCAAACTGCAAAAAGTCGAAAATATTAATATGTATCTCCCACCGAAATATTGTTCTTTCTTTATTCTCTGTCTCTCTTTCTGTCTATTTTCATGTTAACGTTTCTGCCTGCGTATCTGACTGCCATTCAATTCAAAAATTTCTTTGCAGAACCTGGTCATTATACTGATATATTCTCTTTTGTTTGATGTCAGTCTTTATGACGTACGAGCTATTAGACTAATCATCTATTTTTAATGAGATATGTCCCCCCCCCCCCGACGAACTCTCTCTCTCTATCTCTTTCTATGCCAATAATAGATGTAAAAACTAATGATTAAGCATCACACACATAAAGCATAAAATATACTCATGTAACTTTTTTAAAGAAATGATATACACGACACATCTGGTATGGTCTTCAATTTCGTCGTTTGACTCAAGTCATGCCATATCGTGAAAACATTGGCACTGTACATTATACATAATTACTACCCTCGTTCTCATTATATTTGAATGCCTGTCTACCCCAAGAGTTTGTGCGCGTGCGTAGCGGACGGTGTGAAAGAGTGTGCGTTAATCCCTTGATGTATGGGAGTGTAGAAAACCACAATTCTCCCGGTTTCACCCTTGTGCGCCCATTCGTCATTCGAAGCTCAACCTTGGCGCGTTTTATGTGTCGTCATAATGTGTTCAGATTCGAGGCGGTAGTGTGTATTCGAGTCATCGAGTATGCGCTATACTATCTAAGCAGGTCATAGTTCGTCACATCAAAGTAGCAAAAGTAGATTAATGACTTGTCAGCCGTAAGTCGAACGGGAGCCGAGATAACGTAACTCCCCCAATAAAGCAACTTGTTACTGTCCCCCATTGTGTAAAAAACGCAGTTTTGGTAGCAGATTGGACTTCTCGTTTGCTGGTGAGTTATGTTCAGCAAATCTTTCTTCTATTCAATGTCCAGACAATGTGTATTACTTTTTTTACGGACAGATTTCCCCCTTACTCTTATCTTTTTTTTTTCTCTCGCTTTAATGCGACATGTACAGGTTGGAGTTTATTCAAGCGCACGCGCGGAATTACTCGTTGTTATAGCAGCGCCGACGCGTGCGCATGTATCGCTAGGAAACGGACGGACATAAGCAGTCTGTTACATGGAAATAGCAAAGAGGTGCCCGCGGGGAGAAAATTTTACCAACAAATCAAAACATGTGTCAGAATAGATTAGGAGTCGAGCAAATGTCTTTTGAAAAGAAAGGGAGGCGCTGTTATTAGAGTTGTGTGCTGTCCCCAGGGAAGGCTTTCTCTTTCCTCTTAACGTATTTCTTTTTGTGTGTGTGTGTGTGCTGTTGACGTTAGTTTATTACAAAATTGTTGATATATAGTTTCTAGATTATAATCTTTATTGTCATCAAAGAATCATAATTTTTGTAAGCTTTGTTATGGCCAATGGCATAATTACTATTGTTAGCCGTTATCATCTTTATTTCACCTGATTGTCGCTGCGGTTATCAACCTTCTTGTGTCCATGAGTTGAGATATTCTTCTGTTGATGAATATTTCATCATTTCATCTCTATTTCATCATAATTATCGCTGCCTTTTAGTCCAGCCATTGAATTTAGTAAGGGCAAAGAATTTGTTTTATATCGCATGCATGGGTATCATCAAAGAATTTGTTTACTGACGCTGAATACTGCCATCTCGAATTTCGAAAACTACCCAACTCTCACCGTGAAATAGTGAAAACTAAGGACGACTATTAGGAGACCAAAATGAATTCTATTTCGAGACTCTATCTGAGACTATTTCACTTATATATGTATGGTAAGGAGGATTAGATAAGACTGTAGCTATACACCGGTATACCTATCATCCATCTATTGTCTATCCGGTATGTTTAACAAAATAAAATAATTCTTTCTCTGAGAAACTTGTTTCTGGTCTCTGCCCCTCATCCTTCTAATCATCTGTATAATTGACAATCTATAGCTATCAGGTATACAGCCATCGTATCAGAATAATAGTAAGTATTTTGTATTTTGCAATAACCGTTTGACCAGTAGACAAAATATGCATTATTCTGTGGCAGCGCAAAATTCATCCATTATGAAACAGACTTTGTCTCTTTGAACATCGCTGTATACACTATTATGACTCCTTTGGTGTCCTCACGTAGGAGCAGAACCTCTTCCAAGTGGTTCGAGTTTGAGTTTGTCTTTGTGTCACACATTCAAATTAATTTCGTAGCAATGACATTCATCGGGACATAACACGACAAGAGAAAAATCTGCTCTACTCTGGGAAAAAGCAAGCAAACGACAAATTTCCCAAATCTAATATGAAAAATAGATTTTACTTATCTACAAGAAATAATGTGTGTTGTTTTAAAGTTAATAATATTTTTGCTGTATGTTTCACTGGCTATTGCTACAGAAGGGGGAAGTGTTTAACAATGAAAACAAGAGAACAACTGTATTGGAAACGCATTTGATATTCGAAGTACATTGTAATTATGACGTAGGTTACATAAAGAAAAAATAAAAAGAAAACGAGACAAGTGAAAACATTCTTATCATTTCTGCTGATATTTAAACTCATACTTTCCGAGTTCTCAGAAATAATATGAAGTGTTTCTCATTCCTTCCTCATGAATAGGGAAGTCATAATTGTTGTTTTTAAGTGGTCACATGTAGAAAAATTAAATGTTGATGATGAAAGAATCATCACACTATTGTCGTGTCTTTGCAACTAGAAACAAACAAAGGCTAATTTGAAGGGGTGTTTTTAAGTGAAAAGGACGAATATCTGCCCTTACTGAATGTTCATTTAAAGTTCCTACTGAGATTCAAAGCTTGAGGCATCATCACACTACTGACTCGTAATATTTGTGCCGGTTCTTAATAATTATGCTAACACGCCTTTATGACCTTTACAATGTACAGTATATCCATCACGGCTTGTCCAGTAATCTCGTGTTCGAAACACATGAACAACACCCTCTACGTCTTGTCTGTTAAAGCGCGAGTCTACTTGTCAAAGCCACTGGCCGACTTTTGCGTTATAGCCTGGGGCGAATCACCAATGGTCGTTATCATAATACCCGTTTCCTGCGTAAAGGAGGCCCTACTGATGATAATCGTTGTAAGTTGGTTATTCAGCGGTGTGAATTTATGTGTAATTATAATGAAAATAATCTTCCAAATATATTTGAAACAATGTTTCGAAGAAATCAATCCAATCACAATTATCCAACAAGGCGATTGAATGAATTCCATTTGCCATTTTTGAGAAATTTGCTGACTCAGAACACCTTATTTATGATGGGCGAAAGTATTGGAATTACTCACTTCATAACAATATAATAGCAGCAGGAAACTTTGAACTCTTTGAAGAATAAATCTAAATTATTTTTACTGAAATCTTGACATACAACACTATACACATAGGTTCGTTTCATCATCTCAATCAAGTCATCATTTCTTTAAACAATAAACACGATAAACAATTACATATAATTTTTTTTTTTTTATTAGAGAAAAATAATCTGTCAAACACAGGTCCTCAGATGTTTCTGTTATTGTACCGTATATACCATTGTGTCTACTCTCTCCTTCTTTAATGTCTGCTCTTCTACATTCTTACCGGTATGTTTACACAAGAAATTCTTTGCAATATATTCAATCCAGGTTGCATTTTATCATTACTCTTATGTCATGGAATCCAGTTTGCTTGTTTCCATGATGGCACGTGTTGTATTTTCATTTTTTTTTCTTTTTTTCTTTTTCCTTCTTTCTTCCCCTTCCTAATTTGATCTCATGTCAGTTGACATTGGTTCATTTGATTTTGTTTTATATCTGTTTGTAGTTTCATTAATTCTTTATTCGTTCTCTTATGTATTTTCCACTGAAAAGCACTGCTTTTTAGTGGAACCCTCCATTTCCATTCCCATCCTTTTTTTTTTTGTAATATGCATATGTAGGCCTATATTGAAAAAAAAAACAATAATGTTTTCTTCATTTTGTTACTCATTATCACATGTATACGTTTTTGCAATTATTACAAATATGCCCTGCTTATATATTGTATGTAATTTTCTGTTTATTTGATGGAAATGAAAATAAATTCGAAATTTGAACTTTGAACCGTGTCGTAGGGCTCAACGAGCTTTCATTAAACAGTTCATTTGAGCTTCAGTTCAGTTTGTTTTATTTCTCGACGAGAATCATCATGACAAATCAATTACGTCTCATCAAATTATACGCCTAACTGAGAAGAGTGCTTAAAGAGTACATAAACAGAGTTACAGGACCTTTTTGTGATAGAATATTTAATACTGGAGTGGGTTATCAGTCTTAAAGGACAAGTCCACCTTCATAGACATATGGATTGAGTGAATGCAGTATATTAGTAAAACACATCATTGAGGGTTTGAGGAAGATTGGACAACCCGTTAAAAAGTTATGAATTTTGAAGTTTCTGCTCAGTCACTGCTGGATGAGAAGACTACTACAGCCTGTGATGCCATATTTGTACAACGATATAAAGAAAATTGAACATATTTTTACTTTTCTCGCATAATAAAGGACACTTGACTTCCCTCTTTCGGAAGGCAGGGGTAATGATATTACCCTTAAGATAAGTCAGTGCCATGTCGAGGAAATGTCCACTTTTTTTTTTCAAAAAATAAACATATGTGAAATTCTCTTTATATTTTCCTTATATTGTTGTACGTATGTGACATCATACACTGTAGTAGTCTTCTCATCCAGGAGTGACTGAGGAGATATTTGAAAAAAGATTCATAACTTGTGAACGGATTGTCCGATTTTCCTCAAACTTTCACTGATGTGTGCTAATAATATTGCTGCATTCACTCATTCCACATGTATATGAAGGTGGACTTGTTCTTTAAAGTCCTTGTTGGAGTCCCTTGATATAAATGAGGTAGTGCACCGTGTGGGTAATGTACTTTATCCTCATTCATCCTGTTGGCGCTTCAAATAGGTGTTCCTGTGATTCACCTATTCTAAGATTTTTGTTTTCTCTCCTCCACAGAATGTGAAATCAAACTAAATTCAGACTGAACAAACAAAAGGATGACAGGAAGTTTTGATCATAATAGAGCCTCTGTGTGCTCTCTAAAAGTACCTCGGAAACATTCCAACCAAGATGTTTCTTAGTGTGGTGTGGTTTGGTCATATTCTTCACTAGGAGCTCACAATGACGTTGATTCAATCGGCACTAATGTTTGTCTTCCTACTGCGCAAACCTTCTTCACGTCTGCTTTGCAATGAGCCGTGTGGATAATTAGCGCAATGGGCGATCCACGGGATCACAAGAACACCAGACGGAGATATATAAGTAACGCGCTGAACATTTGATTTTTCTGGGTTTGCTTTCCTTCTCAATAAAACGGTAGTATGGGGTCTCCTTACTGGTATTGATCGTTGATCTCACGCAGGGAGACAAGACGGGGACTGTTCGCTTCATTGCAGATTCACCTATTGTCTCCGACACTGTAGTATGATACGACACAACTTAGTCACGTGACAATTCCGATTCCAGGAAACAGTTGGATATGTCGGTAGTTTCTCGGGGATCCTTTGGCTTGTTGGCCCGTCTTGGTCTGCAGGACAAGTCGATTGTTTTTCGGGTCAATGGTCAAAGACATCCTCCGCTACCACGAATCATGATCCCTCCCTCGATCGCTCCAGATTGTCATCCTGTCTTCTAGAAAAATCAATATAAAAGCTTGGACACGCCGTAGACAGATTTCGCAGTACGCAGTGATGGACTGAATTCACTACGACTAGTCTACATAGCTTGGAACCCGCTTTTAATTGATACCCCACGGTATATAAAACACGTTACGAGATGGGGTCGTTGCTGTCATCCGATCAATTAAGCCCGCATCACACTGCGCGATTTTGTCTCGCGATATTCAACTCGCGATGCGATTCAACTCAACTGTATGAGGAATATCGCGCACCATTGCTTTCCGTTTGATTATACACGTGTCTGAGTTCAAAAATCGTCTGCTGCTGAGTCGCAAACCTCCTCGGACTTGTGCCCCATCTAATGATCTTCTGCGCCGCAAGAAAATCGCACAGTGTAAGGCGGGCTTTAGGCAAATACACCTAAAGTTTCTGCATAAAGCAAAACTACATTGGTATCGTTTTTGTTGTTTGTTTGTTTGTTTTTGTACTGCCTTCGAACGATTGTGGTAACTCGGCTTGCATGTGAGTATGTGTGTGTGTGTGTGTCTGTCTGTCTGTCTCTCTGCATAGAAAAAAAAAGGATGCTTCTGTGTGTCTGTGTGTCTAGTGTCTGTGTTTTCATTTCACGCGACCACCAAGGAAATATACTACGCGATTCACGGTCCCTATTAAACCTTTTGCCTTGGTACGTACAAAACAGGTCAGTGTTAGACATGTCGGGCGGTCATCCGACGGGGCAAGATCGTTCAATGAGGATCAGGCACGACATGTCTGACACTCACCTGATACTCGACCAACCAAATCTGATTCATCAGACTGCGATCCGATATTCTTCGGTGGGTAGCCGGAAGCAACAATCTTCGCTTCCGACGAGTGACCGATGAGAGAAAATCTGTTAAATGGGAGTATAAGAAATTGTTGTGACCTCCAAAATGTAGTAGAAGAAGGCTGTTCCAAAAAAAAAAAAAAAATAGATAAACAAAATGTAATCACTTGTACTTACAGTCGACTGTTCTTGATAACACTGGTAGAAGTTTTACATTTGTTCCTTTTATCCATCATAATCACTCCTCCTCGCTCACTGATTTAAAAAGAATGTCTCATATTTTGTATTATTTTCTTCCATAATAATGATTTTAGCCGAAATCTGACAGACTGAGAGTGTTGTGTGTCGTGAAAAAGGTGAGAAATGGAAAAATGTAGGCCTATCTAATGTTTCATTCATATCAAAAGGTGACGTTAATTTGAAGTATATGACTTCCTGAAAAACATTATCATGAACACTCAAGATAAAAACATTGCATTTTCTCGTCTTATCTGGATTGTCAAAATGTTATCTATCCCATGACCGTGATGACATGTTCTTTCATAGTGCAAGGCAGGAAATCATCGGGATAGGGTGGGGTGGGAGGGGGTTGATGACACCATTGTAACTAACATATCAATTCAGTGAAAACTTGCGGATTTTTTTTAAAGTACTATAACCTTCTTGTCTACTGTCCGATTTCTATGAAACTTCTGAAGTTTTGTTCGTCCATTTTATCACATCTATTGAGGTCAACTTGGACATGATATAGAATTGTACTTTGGAGTCGCTCCTACAGTGGTTTGTTTTGTTTGCTGTTTGTTTATAATGAACCCTTGTACCCTTGGTCCTTCCTGGACATAGAGTTTATCATTCTCGATTTGCACTGTGCACAAGGTGTTATAAAACTTTATATATATATATATATATATATATATATATATATATATATATATATATCTGGGCCCTTGAAGCTGGGATACAATGAGTAACATGTCAACAGCAGCGAGAGATAATTATCTACAGTCAATCATTATCTAAAGTTCACTTCCATGCATTAAAAGAGCACCGTGGAATCATCGTGTGTCACCTCCCTGGTTTAAAGCAGGGGACGCAGTGGTAGTGGCGCGTTGGCTCTGTGCACGTTTGATCGGCGGGTATGCCAACTGTGGTGGTGCGAGCGAGCTTACACCATGGTCATCGCAAGGTGGCGTTTGACACTTTACGAAGCTGTTACAAAAGCTAGTAACGTATTTCATTTTCATATATCCCAGCTTTTCACATTCTGAAAATGTATCCCTAGTTCATTAAAAAAAAAGTTTTAGAGGTGTATTGCTGTATTGCATAGGGTATATTTTGGGATTCAGTTCCAAAAGCAAGCACGCGTTCATGTGTCTAAAATGTTAATGACAGCGTATAGAAAATAAGAACGGATCCGTTTAAATGAGAAACACATGTTTTAGTTACATCTCCCACGTCACTCACTTTCTTCTTTCTTCTTCTTCTTCTTCTTTTTTCTCCTCCTCTTTTCTCCTCCTCTTCTTCTCTGTTCATCTTTGTCTTCTTTTTCGTCTCATTTATACCTTGACTCCCAGTCTGTAAATTTGTATGCAATATGAAACAATTACTTGACTTTATGGAACAAGCTAAGATCAAAGTAAATGACTCAGCAGCTTGCTAACCACCAAAATCAATGTTGGTTGCGATGCATGAGTTTAAGCAAAGAAAAGCAAACATTTATACGTCCTACACTCTCCGCAAAGGCTTTCATACATAGTGATTTGTGTTGTGACATCGGTAGCAAAGTATGCGTATGTGTACTTGTGTGTATGTTTGTGTATATGTGTATGCGAATGTGAGTGAATGAGTGTGTGTGTATTGGGAGGGGATGTTGAGATCACAAAGACTCTGGAGCCGAAATTCAAACGGTAGCGGGCGCTATTTACTCTCCATCAGTGGGCCCTCGCATACTGTTGTCTGCGTAAACCTCAACCTATGCAACAAAGTCTTGGATATCATTGGTTTCTCTACTTATTTTTCAAGGAGATTCCAGTGCAGTTGAATTTATTTGCAAATAGTGATGTGATATTATCATTCCCTCACAACTTTCCATTATAGAGTTTGTGCATAACATTTTGATATTTCAAATTTTCATTAAAAACGCAATTACACCCCAGTCTCAGATCCTCATTACTCTGAAAATATTCAACCAGGAATAACATTTTTTGCACTTCCATGGCAAAAAAAAAAACCAACTTTTAATTTTTAGGATTTTATCTGTGTGTGTGTGTGTGTGTGCGTGTGTGTTTAGGTGATGATATCATCAGCTCACTTATTTGCATACTCGTATCATCTATACGATAACTGTTTTGCAGAAATTAGCGAAGATTCAACATTTCATAACTTCTCTCAATTCTTATCCAATATTAATAAAATTTTTACTGTTTTACTCATAAGATTTACTCTTTCTTATCAGACTAACTTAGACTAAGAAGTCCCACTAATCAAATCAGTCGTAATCTCACACCTTTTCGAAAGTAAAACAATTCTGGGGGAGAATTTTGCAAGAGGAAGGAGTTCTTAAATCTGTAAGTATGTATTTGCATATCGCTCTTTTTATACATGTATATCCACACACAAAATAGATTTTAACAGATGATTCAAAGTGGGTGAAATTGTAAGCATTCACAAGATTCAGGTGAATTTACATTCAGTATAGCGTACCTCTCTACAGCTTCTAACCTCTCCTTTACTACTTCCGGGTCACGAGATAATTCATCCTGATGCCGAATTCCTCCCACATTGAAATAGATAGATGAATACTTCCGGGTCAATAACTCACTATATATATCACACTTTGACAGCTACATATTGCATACTGCTAAACAACAAAGACTCGTTGAATTGTTTCTCTCTAGCTTGCCTTACTTCATAATTATGCAATATATGTAGCTGTCAAAATGTAATATAAATTATTGTAAGTTGTGTTTATTCCTTCTTCTTGAAACTACATACCGTGAGCTATTACGTTCTAAGCTTCTACATGCTAAGTGTGCATTCATGCGTTATGCTTAATGGATAGAATAATACAAAGAGTACAAAGATGTGGAAATGTGAAGATATCACTGGGGAGTAGCTAAGTTGATTAAGAGAATATTTTGTCATATCTCCTCTTATTATTCTCGTTTTGATCATAAATATCCCCGAATGATTCGGTTATTTCACTTTTGGGATTTGCAAATTTTCATTTACAGACTCATTTATCTTCTTCTGATTGGATCGTTCCAACCCCCATATTTCCCCTTTTCATCACTCTCTCATTCTCTTTTCCCACAATCACAAACACAAGATCACACATCGATAAAAGATACGCTATAGATCCGACGTTTTTACACACAAACCCACAAATACCACGGTGAGCTTTATGCAATAAGTCATAACAATGTGTTATCGGCTTCATAGCTGTAGGATATGAGCTGTGTTTTAATAGCCACGCTTATTTTTCTCTTTCAAGACAGAAACCTCGTCAAATCAAACCTTACAGTGTATATTTATTCCATGCATGCACGTAGGGAGAAAAGGCAAGATACCATCATTTTAATCCCAAATCAACGGGCTAGCTGACGACGCGGGGGAGGGGAGACTGTAGTGGACTGTCGCTCGAGGAATATTCAAGATATAATTTGCAAGGCAGATCTCGTGAGAAAGGGATGTATGTAGGGTGAGGGTAGATAGCTTGCTATAAGCGCTTCTGGGAGAATGGAAGCCGGAAATGCAGGGTACACAGAAGGCGGATTCGCGACGTGCGCCCACGTGCGAAGAAGAGAAGAAGACAGCAGCGGAGAGGCAAAATAAGAAGTCGAACGCGGGACTGTCAAACTCCGGCCCGGCCGAGACGGGCGTTGTTCAGCTTTAGGTGCCGCTGAAGTGCCCGGCTGGGTAGATACCATTTAAATCCCTGCGGGTACCACGACCGACGGGTGAGAGCCCGCGTCTCCACCCCCTTCGACCCGTCGACTGCCTCGCGGGAGTACCGCTTAGTTTGTTTTCGTTGTGGCTGGTTAGAATAACAATGTGCGGAAAAACATCCTGTAAATTAGATATTGCATCAATAGGGGGTAGGGGGTATTAACTCTTTCTGTCATGATAATATGAAGCATAAATGATATAATAACTTTTAGAAAAAGGTCTGAGGAGTTTGGGTTGATTTGTAAAAAAAAAATCATTTAGAAGACAACAGATGTATTTACACTACTGCTAATACTGCTGTTGCTGCTGCTGCTATTTCTACTAATACTGCTCATACAGTTTCTAACGATAGCTAATATAACTGTTTGATTGTAAGCACGAGTTGCCTAATCAATGACCACTTAAGATTCAAAGATTCAAATTTAAGTCCAAACAAATCAAGCTATGTGAATCTCCTGACGCTTGGTATATCAATGTGATATGACAATGAAAGCATTTAGTTATAATTTTGACGACAATAATGATTGTTATGACAATGTCAGGAAAAATATATTTGCCTATACTTAAACTCAAAGCAATTCACCATCCGCAGCACTTTATCTGCATAATGGCCGGCACCACGTTTTCAAAAGTGTGTGTGTTTGTGTGTGTGTGTGGGGGGGGGGGTACCTTATACTTTCGGTGGCACTTCCGGGTGTCATCAGCTAACAAGCAAAAAAGGTCGTCAGCGCAAAAACAAATGCCTTACCGTGCTCACATTTCAAGGTTTCAGTTTTTTCTAGAGCCACTTCCGGGGTTAAAAAAAAAATGGGGGGGGGGGCAAAGTGATGCACCCTATGTATTCCTATGCATGGTGCATAAAGAGTGGGGGCGCCTCCCCCCCCCCCCCCCCCCACCCCCTTCTGCCGGTCCTGTGCATGAATGAAACTAAACAACGCTTCAGAGTTTATCTCAACTGAGGGCGCTTTTCACCGAAAAGAAAGACGCTCCCGGGAGTCCCGGGAGGCGACACTGCCCGGTAGACCGCGATTTTACCACACGTCACGACAGAATCGTTATCCGATTCAGATAATGCAGGCGTATATGGACCCGAGCTGAACACTCTCCTTATCACCTGAGGTAATAGTCTTTAGAGGTTAAAAGTGGTTTAGGCTGATTCGAGTTGATAGAAAAAAAAAAGATAGAGTAAAATACGTTGCTGCGATTTGGTGCTCTATCTGTTTGCTATCATAATCATTCATTTTTCGTGTTAGGACTTCATGAGAGAGAATGAATGAATTCATTGCGTTATCATCTTATTTCGGTTGAAGCATTTTCAAAAGCTTCTTAATTGTTAAATATGTGACTGAATCTCTGAAGTAGGCCTATATTCTGGAAAATTGATATTACTTTCTGATTCTGTGCAATTTGATTGATTTTAACCAGTTCCATCAAATCTTTCGCCAATATTTGATATACAGTAAAATTCAGAGTTAACGATTTAGAGATGACATGATGATAATTTCTGCAGAAAACCTCCCTCGTGATATCTTGGGTTGAATTTAGCCGAGACTGGAAGAGGTGTACATTCCGATATTCCCGCATTCCAGCAATCATTACACTCGATCACAAACAGATATTGTACACAAAAAAAAATCAAAACAAAATAAACCAAAACAATCGGCTTATCAATGACACATTCTCAAGTAACCTGTGAGCATTATCAACATCAAACAAAACATTAAACTGTATTATGTTAAAGTACTCGGTCCATAAAATGTACGGAGAAGGAATTCTTATGGATAACGTCGATTATTGCGGTGAGGTTTAGAAAGGTACCTCGATGTTTAGATACAAAATGTTCTAATTGTTTGAATCCTTAAGGCCTATAAAATCAGTTTAAGACCTCATACAATAATGGCTCTAATCATTTGTGTGCCAGCGAATCAAATGTGCACAGATCTCACACAGAAACCAATGGACTTCAAATAATCGTGGCACACGCAGTAAGACTAACACAAGAAATGAACGACATGATATCCAATTAGACAAGCGATGATGTGATGTGACGTGACATGACGTGACGTAGATGTGCTGTGCTGTGCTGTGCTGTGATGTGATGGGATGTGCTGTGCTGTGATGTGCTGTGATGTGCTGTGATGTGCTGTGATGTGATGTGATGTGATGTGATGTGATGTGATGTGATGTGATGTGATGTGATGTGATGTGACGTGAGGCGATGCGATGAGATGCGATGCGATGCGATGTGTTGTGTTGTGTTATGTTATGTTGTGTTATGTTTATGCTATGCTATATGCTATAATTATCATGTTATATACTTTATTTTATTTTATGCCATATCATGTCATACTTTGGAATCTTATAATGATGCCCTTTACTATGATTGCTAGATAGAAGAACACCCAGCCCCACTGAAAGAAAGACACCAAGCCAATGGCAGTGAAATTCATTAAACGCAAGCATGTACACACAGCAGATAAATAGACCATGCGCTGAGAGCCTCTGGTTGAAATTATTAATTCCAAGGTGACAGGAATAGCACTATATTCTGAAGGGCGCCCCCCCCCCGATAATAGTGTCACTCCTGTAACCATGGTCACCGAGGAATCCATAATTTCATTAGAGACTCGAAATAATGTTTGATAGATTATTTGTTTCATATCCTCAAACAAACAACGAATCTGTAAAAAAAAATAATGCATGATTTCACTAACAATAAATACCACTTGGTTGCTTATTGCACAGACAATCAACGCACCGCGCTGAATGTAAGTTATTAATTTTACACAATGGCCTTTGATAGTGCTTCTCAACCGGTGGGCCGTGATATCGGCTAAAAATAAGTTTAGGAGATTCTTTTCAATTTAACTATGGGCCTCGAAAAAAAAATGGAAAGAGTCAAAGTGGGTCTCGGGCTGAAAAAACAACAAACAAACAAACAAACAAACTTAAGAAGCACGCGTCTAGTCTATGAGACAAATACCGATAGCACTTTATATATTCAAAGCTATCGATGGATAGATATACCATGGATATGACGTCACAGTATGGCACCTTTTCTTCTCTCTCTCTAAGTCTGCAAAACCTGAAATAAACCCTACACGTGGGAGTATTGAATGGCCAGACACAGAGACGGTGGGGGGGGGGGGGGGAAATAACTACACGAAAGTGTCGATCAAAAACCGCTGTGAGAGGGCACGGGGTTCGCGCGTTAGACGACAACTTGATAATGTAGCCTACGCATCTCCACTCGTAAACGCGCAGCCGGATATTTACAAGTTCGTGCGTAAACTCACAGGTACAAGGCGAGTAAGCTTACACGCAAAGAGGCTGTGAACATTGAGAGGAAAAGAGAGAGAGAGAGAGAGACTGACTGCGAAGCCGAAGAGAAATGTCAATATATCATAACATTGAACTTCATTCCCCCACCCCGTCCATCCAAAGTTTTGTTGCCCTACGGCATTCCTGCTCGCACGTACGGTGGCACGCGCCGCACGCCTTTGTACTGCCCCGCGACAAAGCGCACAAAGGCACCACCTGGGTCGCAGCGAGGAGACTACGTGGAACCATTGTGTCCAGTGCTCGTTTTGCAGTGTCAAGTGTACGTCTCAGTTGGCCAGGTTGGACAACACTCTCTCCTCCTCCTCCCCCTTTCTATCTTTGTTTTTCTATCTCTCTTGCTCTTATATCACTCTCCTCAGGAGCCTGCTGTCGTAACAGGTAGCATTATGCATATGCAAAAGAACAAACTATCAGTACTTGGAAGTGATTATTGTTTTACGGTCATGGATAAATTTACACTCTTTAATAATAATTCAAAAAAAAAAACCCACAAATACACACATGTGCAACAATAGAGAAAGTACTGTATATAATACATACTATGTGTGTGTTGACTGTCTGTCTGACTATCTATCTTGAAGGAAAAAAAAAGGTTTCCATATTCCGTACATATATCACATAATTGCTGACATGATATTGCGCATTTTCTTTGATCTTGGATAGTGTGTTGGTATACTGACATTACTAGTATTATGATAATGCAGTCACCCTTGGACTCCTGTTGGTGATTCACCGTAGATGGCGTAATAGCATTTTTCCGGACTTGATGTAGGGAGCGCTATAGTGGAGGTCATATTTCTCATTTGACTTTTAAACATCATAAATGTGTTTTTGATGAGATTTGCGCCTACATCATATGGGAAATTACACATTCAAGGGTCATAAAGCTTCTCAAAGGGACATTTTTGAAACTCATGCCCTTTGAGGTTTTTTAAAAAAAATAAAAATGTAGTGTGGATCAGTTCTTCATAAGATGAATACCTAGAGGCAGGCAGTAATCTTTGATTATGGGGGTGTCATCCGCCTACAAAATACTTGAAAAGACTCTGTTTTGTCAAACAGACTAACTTTATGAAGTTTGACCTGTTTCAGTGGTAGCCAAACAAAGAAATACATTAAAATAACACAGTCATTCAAAGTTGTGTGATACTGATGCCTGCTATGTACAAAGATCTATCTATACCACAACAACATAATAAGAAAACAAATTGTAGCCAAACAGAGTTGGGGGGTGGAGGTAGTGGAGAGAGGTGGGGGGGGGGGTAGGAAGGGGAAGGGGGGAGGGAGGAAGAGATCTGACACAATAGATGAACATAAACCAGCAGAGTTTGTATGGGATGAATACTTCCCATAGACTTGTGTGCATTGCATGCATCCTCTATAGTGGAGGTCATATTTCTCATTTGACTTTTAAACATCATAAATGTGTTTTTGATGAGATTTGCACCTACATCATATGGGAAATTACACATTCAAGGGTCATAAAGCTTCTCAAAGGGACATTTTTGAAACTCATGCCCTTTGAGGTTTTTAAAAAAAAAAAATAAAAATGTAGTGTGGATCAGTTCTTCATAAGATGAATACCTAAAGGCAGGCAGTAATCTTTGATTATGGGGGTGTCATCATCACATTATTGCCTACAAAATACTTGAAAAGACTCTGTTTTGTCAAACAGACTAACTTTATGAAGTTTGACCTGTTTCAGTGGTAGCCAAACAAAGAAATACATTAAAATAACACAGTCATTCAAAGTTGTGTGATACTGATGCCTGCTATGTACAAAGATCTATCTATACCACAACAACATAATAAGAAAACAAATTGTAGCCAAACAGAGTTGGGGGGTGGAGGTAGTGGAGAGAGGTGGGGGGGGGGGGTAGGAAGGGGAAGGGGGGAGGGAGGAAGAGATCTGACACAATAGATCAACATAAACCAGCAGAGTTTGTATGGGATGAATACTTCCCATAGACTTGTGTGCATTGCATGCATCCTCTATAGTGGAGGTCATATTTCTCATTTGACTTTTAAACATCATAAATGTGTTTTTGATGAGATTTGCGCCTACATCATATGGGAAATTACACATTCAAGGGTCATAAAGCTTCTCAAAGGGACATTTTTGAAACTCATGCCCTTTGAGGCTTTTAAAAAAAATAAAAATGTAGTGTGGATCAGTTCTTCATAAGATGAATACCTAAAGGCAGGCAGTAATCTTTGATTATGGGGGTGTCATCATCACATTATTGCCTACAAAATACTTAAAAAGACTCTGTTTTGTCAAACAGAATAACTTTATGAAGTTTGACCTGTTTCAGTGGTAGCCAAACAAAGAAATACATTAAAATAACACATTCATTCAAAGTTGGGTGATACTGATGCCTGCTATGTACAAAGATCTATCTATACCACAACAACATAATAAGAAAACAAATTGTAGCCAAACAGAGTTGGGGGGGGGGGGTGGAGGTAGTGGAGAGAGTTGGGGGGGGGGGGTAGGAAGGGGAAGGGGGAGGGAGGAAGAGATCTGACACAATAGATCAACATAAACCAGCAGAGTTTGTATGGGATGAATACTTCCCATAGACTTGTGTGCATTGCATGCATCCTCTATAGTGGAGGTCATATTTCTCATTTGACTTTTAAACATCATAAATGTGTTTTTGATGAGATTTGCACCTACATCATATGGGAAATTACACATTCAAGGGTCATAAAGCTTCTCAAAGGGACATTTTTGAAACTCATGCCCTTTGAGGTTTTTAAAAAAAAAAATAAAAATGTAGTGTGGATCAGTTCTTCATAAGATGAATACCTAGAGGCAGGCAGTAATCTTTGATTATGGGGGTGTCATCCGCCTACAAAATACTTGAAAAGACTCTGTTTTGTCAAACAGACTAACTTTATGAAGTTTGACCTGTTTCAGTGGTAGCCAAACAAAGAAATACATTAAAATAACACAGTCATTCAAAGTTGTGTGATACTGATGCCTGCTATGTACAAAGATCTATCTATACCACAACAACATAATAAGAAAACAAATTGTAGCCAAACAGAGTTGGGGGGTGGAGGTAGTGGAGAGAGGTGGGGGGGGGGGGGGTAGGAAGGGGAAGGGGGGAGGGAGGAAGAGATCTGACACAATAGATCAACATAAACCAGCAGAGTTTGTATGGGATGAATACTTCCCATAGACTTGTGTGCATTGCATGCATCCTCTACAGTGGAGGTCATATTTCTCATTTGACTTTTAAACATCATAAATGTGTTTTTGATGAGATTTGCACCTACATCATATGGGAAATTACACATTCAAGGGTCATAAAGCTTCTCAAAGGGACATTTTTGAAACTCATGCCCTTTGAGGTTTTTAAAAAAAAAAATAAAAATGTAGTGTGGATCAGTTCTTCATAAGATGAATACCTAAAGGCAGGCAGTAATCTTTGATTATGGGGGTGTCATCATCACATTATTGCCTACAAAATACTTGAAAAGACTCTGTTTTGTCAAACAGACTAACTTTATGAAGTTTGACCTGTTTCAGTGGTAGCCAAACAAAGAAATACATTAAAATAACACAGTCATTCAAAGTTGTGTGATACTGATGCCTGCTATGTACAAAGATCTATCTATACCACAACAACATAATAAGAAAACAAATTATAGCCAAACAGAGTTGGGGGGGGGGGGTGGAGGTAGTGGAGAGAGGTGGGGGGGGGGGGTAGGAAGGGGAAGGGGGGAGGGAGGAAGAGATCTGACACAATAGATCAACATAAACCAGCAGAGTTTGTATGGGATGAATACTTCCCATAGACTTGTGTGCATTGCATGCATCCTCTATAGTGGAGGTCATATTTCTCATTTGACTTTTAAACATCATAAATGTGTTTTTGATGAGATTTGCACCTACATCATATGGGAAATTACACATTCAAGGGTCATAAAGCTTCTCAAAGGGACATTTTTGAAACTCATGCCCTTTGAGGTTTTTAAAAAAAATAAAAATGTAGTGTGGATCAGTTCTTCATAAGATGAATACCTAAAGGCAGGCAGTAATCTTTGATTATGGGGGTGTCATCATCACATTATTGCCTACAAAATACTTGAAAAGACTCTGTTTTGTCAAACAGACTAACTTTATGAAGTTTGACCTGTTTCAGTGGTAGCCAAACAAAGAAATACATTAAAATAACACATTCATTCAAAGTTGTGTGATACTGATGCCTGCTATGTACAAAGATCTATCTATACCACAACAACATAATAAGAAAACAAATTGTAGCCAAACAGAGTTGGGGGGGGGGGGGTGGAGGTAGTGGAGAGAGGTGGTGGGGGGTAGGAAGGGGAAAGGGGGAGGGAGGAAGAGATCTGACACAATAGATCAACATAAACCAGCAGAGTTTGTATGGGATGAATACTTCCCATAGACTTGTGTGCATTGCATGCATCCTCTATAGTGGAGGTCATATTTCTCATTTGACTTTTAAACATCATAAATGTGTTTTTGATGAGATTTGCACCTACATCATATGGGAAATTACACATTCAAGGGTCATAAAGCTTCTCAAAGGGACATTTTTGAAACTCATGCCCTTTGAGGTTTTAAAAAAAAAATAAAAATGTAGTGTGGATCAGTTCTTCATAAGATGAATACCTAAAGGCAGGCAGTAATCTTTGATTATGGGGGTGTCATCATCACATTATTGCCTACAAAATACTTGAAAAGACTCTGTTTTGTCAAACAGACTAACTTTATGAAGTTTGACCTGTTTCAGTGGTAGCCAAACAAAGAAATACATTAAAATAACACAGTCATTCAAAGTTGTGTGATACTGATGCCTGCTATGTACAAAGATCTATCTATACCACAACAACATAATAAGAAAACAAATTGTAGCCAAACAGAGTTGGGGGGGGGGGGGGGGGTGGAGGTAGTGGAGAGAGGTGGGGGGGGGGGGGGTAGGAAGGGGAAGGGGGGAGGGAGGAAGAGATCTGACACAATAGATCAACATAAACCAGCAGAGTTTGTATGGGATGAATACTTCCCATAGACTTGTGTGCATTGCATGCATCCTCTATAGTGGAGGTCATATTTCTCATTTGACTTTTAAACATCATAAATGTGTTTTTGATGAGATTTGCACCTACATCATATGGGAAATTACACATTCAAGGGTCATAAAGCTTCTCAAAGGGACATTTTTGAAACTCATGCCCTTTGAGGTTTTTAAAAAAAAAAATAAAAATGTAGTGTGGATCAGTTCTTCATAAGATGAATACCTAAAGGCAGGCAGTAATCTTTGATTATGGGGGTGTCATCATCACATTATTGCCTACAAAATACTTGAAAAGACTCTGTTTTGTCAAACAGACTAACTTTATGAAGTTTGACCTGTTTCAGTGGTAGCCAAACAAAGAAATACATTAAAATAACACAGTCATTCAAAGTTGTGTGATACTGATGCCTGCTATGTACAAAGATCTATCTATACCACAACAACATAATAAGAAAACAAATTGTAGCCAAACAGAGTTGGGGGGGGGGGGGGTGGAGGTAGTGGAGAGAGGTGGGGGGGGGGGTAGGAAGGGGAAGGGGGGAGGGAGGAAGAGATCTGACACAATAGATCAACATAAACCAGCAGAGTTTGTATGGGATGAATACTTCCCATAGACTTGTGTGCATTGCATGCATCCTCTATAGTGGAGGTCATATTTCTCATTTGACTTTTAAACATCATAAATGTGTTTTTGATGAGATTTGCACCTACATCATATGGGAAATTACACATTCAAGGGTCATAAAGCTTCTCAAAGGGACATTTTTGAAACTCATGCCCTTTGAGGCTTTTAAAAAAAAATAAAAATGTAGTGTGGATCAGTTCTTCATAAGATGAATACCTAAAAGCAGGCAGTAATCTTTGATTATGGGGGTGTCATCATCACATTATTGCCTACAAAATGCTTAAAAAGACTCTGTTTTGTCAAACAGACTAACTTTATGAAGTTTGACCTGTTTCAGTGGTAGCCAAACAAAGAAATACATTAAAATAACACATTCATTCAAAGTTGGGTGATACTGATGCCTGCTATGTACAAAGATCTATCTATACCACAACAACATAATAAGAAAACAAATTGTAGCCAAACAGAGTTGGGGGGGGGGGGGGTGGAGGTAGTGGAGAGAGTTGGGGGGGGGGGGTAGGAAGGGGAAGGGGGGAGGGAGGAAGAGATCTGACACAATAGATCAACATAAACCAGCAGAGTTTGTATGGGATGAATACTTCCCATAGACTTGTGTGCATTGCATGCATCCTCTATAGTGGAGGTCATATTTCTCATTTGACTTTTAAACATCATAAATGTGTTTTTGATGAGATTTGCACCTACATCATATGGGAAATTACACATTCAAGGGTCATAAAGCTTCTCAAAGGGACATTTTTGAAACTCATGCCCTTTGAGGTTTTTAAAAAAAAATAAAAATGTAGTGTGGATCAGTTCTTCATAAGATGAATACCTAAAGGCAGGCAGTAATCTTTGATTATGGGGGTGTCATCATCACATTATTGCCTACAAAATACTTGAAAAGACTCTGTTTTGTCAAACAGACTAACTTTATGAAGTTTGACCTGTTTCAGTGGTAGCCAAACAAAGAAATACATTAAAATAACACAGTCATTCAAAGTTGTGTGATACTGATGCCTGCTATGTACAAAGATCTATCTATACCACAACAACATAATAAGAAAACAAATTATAGCCAAACAGAGTTGGGGGGGGGGGGTAGGAAGGGGAAGGGGGGAGGGAGGAAGAGATCTGACACAATAGATCAACATAAACCAGCAGAGTTTGTATGGGATGAATACTTCCCATAGACTTGTGTGCATTGCATGCATCCTCTATAGTGGAGGTCATATTTCTCATTTGACTTTTAAACATCATAAATGTGTTTTTGATGAGATTTGCACCTACATCATATGGGAAATTACACATTCAAGGGTCATAAAGCTTCTCAAAGGGACATTTTTGAAACTCATGCCCTTTGAGGTTTTTAAAAAAAAAAAATAAAAATGTAGTGTGGATCAGTTCTTCATAAGATGAATACCTAAAGGCAGGCTGTAATCTTTGATTATGGGGGTGTCATCATCACATTATTGCCTACAAAATACTTGAAAAGACTCTGTTTTGTCAAACAGACTAACTTTATGAAGTTTGACCTGTTTCAGTGGTAGCCAAACAAAGAAATACATTAAAATAACACAGTCATTCAAAGTTGTGTGATACTGATGCCTGCTATGTACAAAGATCTATCTATACCACAACAACATAATAAGAAAACAAATTATAGCCAAACAGAGTTGGGGGGGGGGGGGGGGTGGAGGTAGTGGAGAGAGGTGGGGGGGGGTAGGAAGGGGAAGGGGGGAGGGAGGAAGAGATCTGACACAATAGATCAACATAAACCAGCAGAGTTTGTATGGGATGAATACTTCCCATAGACTTGTGTGCATTGCATGCATCCTCTATAGTGGAGGTCATATTTCTCATTTGACTTTTAAACATCATAAATGTGTTTTTGATGAGATTTGCACCTACATCATATGGGAAATTACACATTCAAGGGTCATAAAGCTTCTCAAAGGGACATTTTTGAAACTCATGCCCTTTGAGGTTTTAAAAAAAAAATAAAAATGTAGTGTGGATCAGTTCTTCATAAGATGAATACCTAAAGGCAGGCAGTAATCTTTGATTATGGGGGTGTCATCATCACATTATTGCCTACAAAATACTTGAAAAGACTCTGTTTTGTCAAACAGACTAACTTTATGAAGTTTGACCTGTTTCAGTGGTAGCCAAACAAAGAAATACATTAAAATAACACAGTCATTCAAAGTTGTGTGATACTGATGCCTGCTATGTACAAAGATCTATCTATACCACAACAACATAATAAGAAAACAAATTATAGCCAAACAGAGTTGGGGGGGGGGGGTGGAGGTAGTGGAGAGAGGTGGGGGGGGGGGGGTAGGAAGGGGAAGGGGGAGGGAGGAAGAGATCTGACACAATAGATCAACATAAACCAGCAGAGTTTGTATGGGATGAATACTTCCCATAGACTTGTGTGCATTGCATGCATCCTCTATAGTGGAGGTCATATTTCTCATTTGACTTTTAAACATCATAAATGTGTTTTTGATGAGATTTGCACCTACATCATATGGGAAATTACACATTCAAGGGTCATAAAGCTTCTCAAAGGGACATTTTTGAAACTCATGCCCTTTGAGGCTTTAAAAAAAAAATAAAAATGTAGTGTGGATCAGTTCTTCATAAGATGAATACCTAAAAGCAGGCAGTAATCTTTGATTATGGGGGTGTCATCATCACATTATTGCCTACAAAATACTTAAAAAGACTCTGTTTTGTCAAACAGACTAACTTTATGAAGTTTGACCTGTTTCAGTGGTAGCCAAACAAAGAAATACATTAAAATAACACATTCATTCAAAGTTGGGTGATACTGATGCCTGCTATGTACAAAGATCTATCTATACCACAACAACATAATAAGAAAACAAATTGTAGCCAAACAGAGTTGGGGGGGGGGGGGGGGTAGGAAGGGGAAGGGGGGAGGGAGGAAGAGATCTGACACAATAGATCAACATAAACCAGCAGAGTTTGTATGGGATGAATACTTCCCATAGACTTGTGTGCATTGCATGCATCCTCTATAGTGGAGGTCATATTTCTCATTTGACTTTTAAACATCATAAATGTGTTTTTGATGAGATTTGCACCTACATCATATGGGAAATTACACATTCAAGGGTCATAAAGCTTCTCAAAGGGACATTTTTGAAACTCATGCCCTTTGAGGTTTTTAAAAAAAAATAAAAATGTAGTGTGGATCAGTTCTTCATAAGATGAATACCTAAAGGCAGGCAGTAATCTTTGATTATGGGGGTGTCATCATCACATTATTGCCTACAAAATACTTGAAAAGACTCTGTTTTGTCAAACAGACTAACTTTATGAAGTTTGACCTGTTTCAGTGGTAGCCAAACAAAGAAATACATTAAAATAACACAGTCATTCAAAGTTGTGTGATACTGATGCCTGCTATGTACAAAGATCTATCTATACCACAACAACATAATAAGAAAACAAATTATAGCCAAACAGAGTTGGGGGGGGGGGGGGTGGAGGTAGTGGAGAGAGGTGGGGGGGGGGGTAGGAAGGGGAAGGGGGGAGGGAGGAAGAGATCTGACACAATAGATCAACATAAACCAGCAGAGTTTGTATGGGATGAATACTTCCCATAGACTTGTGTGCATTGCATGCATCCTCTATAGTGGAGGTCATATTTCTCATTTGACTTTTAAACATCATAAATGTGTTTTTGATGAGATTTGCACCTACATCATATGGGAAATTACACATTCAAGGGTCATAAAGCTTCTCAAAGGGACATTTTTGAAACTCATGCCCTTTGAGGTTTTTAAAAAAAAAAAATAAAAATGTAGTGTGGATCAGTTCTTCATAAGATGAATACCTAAAGGCAGGCAGTAATCTTTGATTATGGGGGTGTCATCATCACATTATTGCCTACAAAATACTTGAAAAGACTCTGTTTTGTCAAACAGACTAACTTTATGAAGTTTGACCTGTTTCAGTGGTAGCCAAACAAAGAAATACATTAAAATAACACAGTCATTCAAAGTTGTGTGATACTGATGCCTGCTATGTACAAAGATCTATCTATACCACAACAACATAATAAGAAAACAAATTATAGCCAAACAGAGTTGGGGGGGGGGGGGGGGGTGGAGGTAGTGGAGAGAGGTGGGGGGGGGGTAGGAAGGGGAAGGGGGGAGGGAGGAAGAGATCTGACACAATAGATCAACATAAACCAGCAGAGTTTGTATGGGATGAATACTTCCCATAGACTTGTGTGCATTGCATGCATCCTCTATAGTGGAGGTCATATTTCTCATTTGACTTTTAAACATCATAAATGTGTTTTTGATGAGATTTGCACCTACATCATATGGGAAATTACACATTCAAGGGTCATAAAGCTTCTCAAAGGGACATTTTTGAAACTCATGCCCTTTGAGGTTTTTAAAAAAAAAAATAAAAATGTAGTGTGGATCAGTTCTTCATAAGATGAATACCTAGAGGCAGGCAGTAATCTTTGATTATGGGGGTGTCATCATCACATTATTGCCTACAAAATACTTGAAAAGACTCTGTTTTGTCAAACAGACTAACTTTATGAAGTTTGACCTGTTTCAGTGGTAGCCAAACAAAGAAATACATTAAAATAACACAGTCATTCAAAGTTGTGTGATACTGATGCCTGCTATGTACAAAGATCTATCTATACCACAACAACATAATAAGAAAACAAATTGTAGCCAAACAGAGTTGGGGGGGGGGGGGGTGGAGGTAGTGGAGAGAGGTGGGGGGGGGGTAGGAAGGGGAAAGGGGGAGGGAGGAAGAGATCTGACACAATAAATCAACATAAACCAGCAGAGTTTGTATGGGATGAATACTTCCCATAGACTTGTGTGCATTGCATGCATCCTCTATAGTGGAGGTCATATTTCTCATTTGACTTTTAAACATCATAAATGTGTTTTTGATGAGATTTGCACCTACATCATATGGGAAATTACACATTCAAGGGTCATAAAGCTTCTCAAAGGGACATTTTTGAAACTCATGCCCTTTGAGGTTTTAAAAAAAAAATAAAAATGTAGTGTGGATCAGTTCTTCATAAGATGAATACCTAAAGGCAGGCAGTAATCTTTGATTATGGGGGTGTCATCATCACATTATTGCCTACAAAATACTTGAAAAGACTCTGTTTTGTCAAACAGACTAACTTTATGAAGTTTGACCTGTTTCAGTGGTAGCCAAACAAAGAAATACATTAAAATAACACAGTCATTCAAAGTTGTGTGATACTGATGCCTGCTATGTACAAAGATCTATCTATACCACAACAACATAATAAGAAAACAAATTATAGCCAAACAGAGTTGGGGGGGGGGGTGGAGGTAGTGGAGAGAGGTGGGGGGGGGGGGTAGGAAGGGGAAGGGGGAGGGAGGAAGAGATCTGACACAATAGATCAACATAAACCAGCAGAGTTTGTATGGGATGAATACTTCCCATAGACTTGTGTGCATTGCATGCATCCTCTATAGGGCTCACACCCATAAATATTTCCCCATAGGGATGTGTGTTAAAAATCAAATTTCAAAAAATTCTGTAAAACAGCTGGGAGAAATGAGGTGTTTCAGCTTCACTAACCTGGATAAGTTAGATATACCCTTTCATTCATCAAATTCTCAGGGTGGATAATTCAGTTCAAATTCTGTCCAGGGGTCCGCAAAGCCAGACTACGAGTTCTTATCACTCAAAAAATCACCCATTTTCCGTACACGTACCCAATGAAATATAGTCCCCTCAAATTCCACCAGAAAAGCTTTCATCTTCCAACCAAAATGCAATTTGTAGAGGAATTCATACTCAATATCTACAGCTATTCAGTTTTTTGCCAAACTACATCATTGATTTTTAATCAATTTTTTTCTTCATTTATTTTGGTATCTTTGGTACGAATTTGTGAAGGGACCTGGGGCATTCCCTTGTATTTACGGGTGTGAGCCCTATAAAACGGGAACAAGTGGATACTCCTTCGTTTGCGGAATTTTGACAACATTCTTCTTCTTCTTCTTTTCTTCTTCTTCTTCTTCTTCCTCTTCTTCTCCTTCTTAATTTTGTTCCATAGATGACTTGTCATAAGATTTTCTTGCATGCATAGTCATAGTGGTAGTAAAGTCTTCATGAAAACTTAGCTTTTATTCAGGAAATTGTTAGCCTTTTGTTAACTCGAAATTAACAATTCTTTTTTTTTTTTTTTTTTTTTTTTTTAGTGTGTGTGTGTACACAGACGTAAGTTATTCGGAAGGTCCGTTATTCCGAATGGTTGCTGTTCCGAAGGTTTGTTAATCCGAAAATGAAGTAAAGTTCCTTAGTCCAAAAATGGAAAAAAAAAAGTTCACGAATTCGAAAAAAAAAAGATACGGTTTGTCATTCCGAAGGTTCGTTAATCTGGAAACAAAACAAGGTGCAACGGATTATCCGATTTTTTTTACACTTCATTAATGCGTTTTACCATTTATGATTGCTGCATTCACTCAATTCACACATATGGGTGTACTTGTCTTTTAAAAGCTCATAGATTTTATTGTGAGCAACAACAGCATTCTGTGAACGTTTTCTGAACTCAGTTTTACACCTCGACACATAGAATGACGCTGTCTGTGACGTAACCATGGATACAAGTCAGATACCAGTCAAGGTCATAAACATGAAACATGAAAAGTATTTCAGCACCATATCCATGATAAGTTTAACAAATTAAATAAAACTAGACCAACATTCATGTCTTTCGGTCTTGCTTTAATCACTCGCTGGAGTAATTTTACGGAGTGTCTGAAGAGACCTATTCCACGGTAGCTTTCACGGTAGTCAAAAGGATCCCATTTTTGTTTCAAGTGTTATTGTGCTTCCAATGCATTCTTTTTCGATTCGATCCTTTTTCGATGATGTTCCTTATGCAAATTTTCACTCAGGTATGCCAGTCTTCTCTAGCAGATCTACTGGTAATTCGTCAGGTCCTGTTGATTTCTTTCTTTCTTTCTTTCTTTTTAGTAAAAACATGTAAACCTTTAAACATCCATTACTTCCGTATTTTAGGTCCATGTCTGATGAAACCTCTACCATCGTTTGTTTGATTCTGTTTAAATCCATCTCAAACTATTTATTGCACTTTAAAACTCTTACTGATCTTTTGAAGTATACAACCAATGCGTCCACAATTATGACCTCTTTGTCGACCTGATTGTTTGAATTGATTACATAACTTTAAAAAAAAGATGATACAAAGAGTAAACGCAAGCTTTGATTGGCATTCATCGAAATTGTTATGAAGTCAAATTTAGCAAGGTTACGAATGTTATCGGTACGTCTTCATCAAGCCCAAGGCATAAATAATGTGCCTCATGCACAAAACGGCTGAATATGCATTATTGAAGATCTGCGTATATATCAATGTGAGATGAGAAAGTTACGAATTGAGAACACCCTCAATAAACAAACGATAAATATCATGACATATGAAATAATGTTAACCTCCATGCATCACAAAAAGAGCAGACAAGAATAACAATATCAACAACACCATCAACTACGAAAACGCGACCAGGAAGCAGTGACCTGTATGTTTGAAGTCGAAATAGAAAATGAGAAAAAAGAGCTATTATTCTCCTTTCAGCGATATCATATTGGAAGCCCGCTAACAAAAGCCTGCAGAAGGCAGCCTGAAAAGAGTTGCAATTACAATTATTTCTTGAGCGATTGTTGGAGAGAACGCATTTTATTTTTCTCTTTGATGTTAACGTCAAAGAGAAGGGATACATAGGGGTAGTCTTCGTTGTCTGGAAAAGAGTAGAGCGATTGAATGCAATCACACGGACCTCCACCAGTGAGAAGTGCAAGGCTGTAGCCAGCAGCATTCGCTGGTAGTCTGAAATCGATCGATTCGTGACATGAGAAAAACGAAGGGAAGGAGCGTTGTTGCAACAATCCACAATCCGCCAGCCAATCAGAGGCTAGCGCCAGTTCAATTAGTGTAGAAATGTGAAAGCAATCGCTAGCCACTACGTTTAATAGCTAGCGTCAAGACATTCATAATTTGGATCACTTAGAAAGGGGTACGCACAGAATGTATTCGCGAGCACATTGCATGTGTCGATTATTGATCCTTGGGCGTTAATCGACGGAGTAATCACAACGCCAATCACAACGGCGGGCCTAGAAATCACACCAATCAATTTCATGTGTATATTACGCGTGGTTCTCCGTTCAAGAGCATATTATTACGTCAGAAGCATTGTACGAATTTTATTGAAGTACAATCATTATCGCTTTGGTAATAACGTAGACTTGCATGGCACCAACTTTGGGAACTAATGCCACGATGCCATCGGAATTCCAGTCTCGGTATGAGGAGTGAAATTATTTCATGTTGAGAGGAAAATAATGTGAAGACAGCCAGCTGAGAAATTGACTAATGTATTTGTTCTCACTCACCCCGATGGATTCGTGAGAAGGGAAGGACGGATCGATGCTGTCGGAAGATATTTAGCGACATGAAGAGTTGCTGAAAACACCTCCAGGACAATTTGCACTGCATTGCGGGGAGGCTACAAACGCCGAGAGATTTTTATTGGACATTGTACGCAACAGAAAGCGAACCCGGATGTGAGTGTAGGAAATAGCACGGACGAGTGTGAATTCTCTAGGATTTTTTTCCCTAGAAACAATACATCTCGCTCTTTAAACTTGGGCGAAGGATATCATAAAATGTTAAATAATCTTTGTTTATGTTCCGAGAATTAATGGGCAAGACAGTCGACTGCTACTGAACGATCGATGCATTTACACACCGGAACAGATCGCAAACAGAATAAAGAGGGATTGGAAACACACCCAAGAACGATATTCGCAGTAAACATGGTAAATAATTATTGACTCTCCCCAGAGTTTTATAACACATAGCCACTGTACGCTCAGAAGCTTCTGTTGCGAGGCAACCGCAAATTGGACAATCCACCATTCCTATGTTGATGTATACAATTTCTCGTTCTTCGAAGGAGACCCAGATTTCATTCGAGGGGGTTACACCTTTTGCTTCATGACTACCTTTTTTGTTTGTTCGTTGTTGTTATTCCTTTTTGTTAATCTTCGAGCGAATCTGGTCTGACCAGAAAACATGCAAACGGATACAGCATCATCTATAATGCGCAGCGCTTCTTGTTAAACCCTACGCGCATTGGGAAGGACTTACGATATGCAACTCTCGCCACACATTGACAAAAGTAAGTACAATAGTTCTCTTAATTTCTTGTGCGTGTCATCAGTGGGGTTTCGTTGTCTAGCCAGGTTGATAGATGTATTTACGAAGAACAAAAAAATCAATACGATGTCGGGAGCGCGTGAAGCTTCGCTGCTGATGTGGCCTTTGTCGTGTTTGCATTTCCCATTAATGATTCCCCGCATTTTCTTTACATCAGACGTACACGAGATCATATGCCCGTGTTCCAATCAAGAGGGGATAGTTTCTCTAATATATAATTAACACGGGTTTAATTTGCGACAAAATGTCTGAACGCATGTGATCCCTCGGTGAGCTCTCTATCATTTGATTTCCCGGATTTTATGGTTGTTTTCTAAATCAATTTTATAACGGGCAGCGGACCTACTTTGCAAATCATTGTGTGATCCCATAAAATTGATTCCGGTCAAGATAAGATTCAGGTGGCATGTTCGCATATGAAAATTAATTACAAGGATTTGGTTGGTATAGTTTTATTTTTGCATTCAAGCAAATACAAATTCAACACAAATTCCAAAGATAATGTATAAACAATGACAAATGCAATATTATATTTGTAAATAAGTAAATAAACATAGGCAATAATATTGTAAAATAAGCATTATACAAAACATGTAAATATGATGAGGATATAGTCAATATATTATTTTAGTAAATGGGAGAGATAATTGAATGCAGGGGACTGACATCGTGAAGGGTTAGGCTGAAAATGGATAAGCTCCATTGTTTTATGATCTCTAACAACATGTTGGGTGGGAAAATCGCAGCAAGTACAAAGTGAAAGCGCATTCATCACGCAAATCTATAGGAGGGATAACGCAATTCCCACAAGTAACCGAAAAATGTTGTCTGTTGTTTTGTTTTTCTAATAAAAAACAAACAAATGGCATATAGTATTTGGTACATAGGCTTCAGTGGAATCCATTATTTCAAGTTGTCGTTATCTCTTTTTTTTTGTGAAAAATGATAGTCAGACATGATACAGAGATGCCAAGTTCAAAAAACTTTTATGAGTGAGATTTTTATGACTCGGCGTCTCGGCGTTCGCGCGCATGCGCACGCGAACGAGGAGGGTGACCCCCCCCCCCCTTCCATGGTAGGGAGCTTTTTTAAATTATTAGCTCTTAATGATGCGATCTGGTGCATACTTAAGTGACTATTTTTTACTAATTTTGAAAGGCAAAAGGGAAATATACTTTCAATTGCAACTATCACTTTAATCCTTTGAGCTATGCTCCTTATTTTTGGCCCAAATTGCAGACTTCACCAGATGCGTGAGAAAAATGGGTGCCTTGCATAAGATCGTGAGACAGACCCTAAATGCTTGAGTCTCACGCAGAATGCGTGAGACTTGGTACCTCTGCATGATATCATCAAACAAACTGCAGGAAGCGTTTTCTTGAGAAAAAAAAAAAGAATATGCACACATGCACAAAACAATGATAGGAAAAGCACCGAAACCCTAGGCCCAAATTCACGAAGGTGGTACAATCTTTTCCATGGTTTAACGCTTAAACCATGGACAAAGACCGTAGTTTTTTTATGGTGCGCCAAGTGTCTCACGGCCTATTTCGTTATTCATTTCGTCATTTCGTAACGAAATAGGCTATGCGACGACACTTGGCGCCCCATGGACAAGATTCTACCACCTTCGTGAATTCGGGCCTAGTGTCACATGTTTTCGTAAAACAGTTGATGGCTACATGTCATGTGACAGTCACGTGTTATTTCCTTGCAAGTCTCCCTTCGATCGACACAAAATCTTCTCCCAAATTTACGATTTTCTCATGTGAGTTTTGTGAGAGGAAATAACACAAACATATGCGTATCAACGTATTCTGGAGTAGTACATGTAGTATGGAGGGACTAGGAACCATCATTATTACATATCCACAGAGAGGAGTAGATCGCACGCTAAAATCATCAGTATTAAGATCTTATAATTGGGGTCATCTCACAAGACCGACACCCACGTGTCATACAGCCCACGAGTTCATTGGTACGCACCTTCTTTCATTTTCGGATTGACGAAACTTTTCTTCATTTCAGATTAGCGAACCTTGAGAATAACGCCACAAATGCTCAGATCAAAGACCTGATAACTCCATCAAGTTGTATGTATATGATCGGTGATGCATATTATGATGTATAGACCCTCTCCTTCGCTTTCGCTCTGTGATACTTGATTAATACCCTCAACATCAATTGCTCGTCCATGGTAATTGATCTATACTGGATCATCCCACGAGACCAACACCCATGAGTCATACAGCCCAAGAGTTTGACATGAAAAAAAAAAAGGTCAATGAGTCATACAACCCACGAGTCATACAGCCCATGAGTTTGGCACTAGGCAAATAAGGCCCATGAGTTCGACACTATAGGTAAAAACAGCCCACGAGTTCGGCATTACAACAATAATTTCGGTCTCATGGGCCTTGTTTGCTTAGTGTCGAACTCGTGGACCGTATGACTCGTGGGTTGTATATGATTCATGGGTATCGAAGTCGTGACGTGCACCCATTTATACTTTCTGCACTGATTCAGAATCCATGTTATATAATTTAACTTAACAAAAAACAAACAAGGCCCACGAGGCCACCACATTAAGCCCCTTGTTGTATCTGTCGAACTCGTGGGCTGTTTTTACCTAGTGTCGAACTCATGGGCTGTATGACTCGTGAGCTAACTCGTGGGCTGTATGACTCATGGGCTTTATAACTCGTGGGTGTCGGTTTCGTGACGTGCACCCACTAGTCCAAGCTAGGCTCCATAGAAAGTGCACCTAACCTTGTTTTTTTTTTTTAAATATATATACACAATGGTTTTTAATGGTTTCTTGTCAATTCGAGGGTGCTGATTCCAAATCCGATTGATGCCACTCGAGTAACCTTGAGCATTTTCGGCAAAATGTAAAAATCCAAAATGGCTAGATATGCTAATTTGGCCATGATAATCCCAGTTATGTCAATTTTATGACCAATTATTCCATCAAAGTTGTTTTTTTTTGTTCCTTGAGTAATTCTACTTGCACATGCAAGAAATTTTTCATTTGAAGAGGTACATTTAGTGTTTTAAGCTTATTTTCAATTCAAAATGGCCGTCACTCCTATACTCATGTACTATATGAATGGCAAAAAATATGCATAGAAATAGAAGACGAATTTTCAGTCACATACCTACGCTTTTATCAAGTTTTGCATGTGCAATGTAAATCTGATGAGTGCCATTAGCAAAACAAGCAAACAAACAAGTAAACAAACAGAACATTTATTGTTTTTAGGGTTATCATATTCTTCTTAATACAAAACTTCAAAATGGATGCCACTCATATATCCCTGCACAATATTAACGGCAAAGTGTACGTGGAAATAAACTAATGTTCTTTTTTTCTGTCACTCAGGTACACTGTTTATCAATTTGTGTACTGATTATAAATCAGAAGGTTGTTAGTAACAAAAGCTGGGTTTTTGTTGGTTTTTTTTTTTCTTGATGCAAACATCCAAATTTGCTACCTATATCTGAATTTTTCCCTAGGAATTTGGAAAAACTCACCAAAGCTTGAATTGACGCCAACATCAATATTTTTTATCAGGAATTATTAGATATGAACATTTGTTACTTACTTGCCTTGAGATGTTCAACATCACAATATTCACTCTGATTTACTGAATTAAAAGGCTGAATCCTAGATGATGACACAAATGAAATTTCCAATTACCTGTCCTGTTCTACGTTATCTAAAAGCGATATTATACAAATTTTTCAGTCCCCTCATCCGAGAAAGAACATGAGGCAGGGGAAAGTGGAAAAAAGGGACCACCTCACTTCCTGTCGTCAAATCTCTGAAATGAAAACAATGCCCAAAAGTTTTTCATGTTAACCCAGATGAATTATTTATGGTAGATTAGATGAATTTTACTACCATTTTTTTTTTCGGAGTGAATGTGTTTGCGTATATGATGTCAAGGGAGACTCTGAGATCTGTACAGTGCTGCCTCATTTTGAAAGCAGTGTTATAACAACTTCACACTGCTTGTCTTTAATCTTCAGCACTTGCAGATTCAGGATTGCTCTAAGTAACCAGACCAGCTGTGTTAGGACTCTGAATGATGTCCTCCTTAATGTTGGCTGTAAGCTAACTCCACTAGAGCTCTTTTAAATATATACATGGTGACATAACATTCACTTCACGTAGGAAGTTTGCAGATGATCTTGCCTTTACGTCTCATAGAAAGTCCTTGGATGACATCAGCCGAGTACTGACCCATCTCAAGACAATAGAGGAGTACTTCACATTCTGGAGACTTTGCCCCAACCCTTATAAGATTCTCATCAGGCCCATGCCTTCCATCTTATTAACCATCTCGCCAACGCTATGTTCAAGGTAGCCCTCTGTGGCAAGCCTTCCAAGCATAGGCTAAGGAAGTCTACCCTTGATGGATCCTGCTGGAAGGAAAGGATGGCAAGTGTCACCAGTGCCGTCAACGCATACCCTGACCTTCTAAACACGATAGCATGGGGGCATTTCATGAAGAGTTTTGTCTGACAAATTTGACAAATTTGCTCTCAGCCAATCAGATGCAAGGATTTTAGTAGCTTATAACAGTTTGTCAAAAAGAAAAGATCTGACAAAACGCTTCATGAAATGCCCCCTTGAACAACCTGCCATCAATGCGTCTGAAATTTCACATGCCTAGATTTCCCTCCCGTAGAAAGCTTTGACCCCCAAACAGGTTGGTGCAGATGCTGGTCTGATGTCATCTCTGATACCACCCAAGTTACCTACAACTGTCTCTGGGCTGGCAACAAAGCCATAGGGCTTCAACGGGTGGTGATCAAGCATGTCTTCATGTCTTCTTTCTGTTTCTATGGAAAATAATCGCCCTCTGACCCCTGAGGAAGTGCTGAACATCACCAGATGTGGTTGCAATTAAAGCAATTGCACGACTAAAATGTATCTTTAGCCTGAGAATTCTGCAAATTTGGGGCTGATGTCGCCTGCTGCCAAACATCCAATTAAAGGGTTCTCTAAAGACAATAAAAATGACAGTTTTAGTTTCAAGACAAGACTAAATGAGATCATGATGTCAAAGTGTATATTATCAACGCCTGGGAACTGTGAGAGAACGGAAAGAGGTATCTCACATTGCTCCTTGGCTGATGTTTAATGAACAGTTTGTACGGTATTGCGTTTGGACAGTTTATGCCTTCACCAGCTTTTGTTGTTGTTTTAATTCAAGAAGAAAGTCAAGTTTGCTCGATAATATCAAGGCGGTACTTCTAAATTATATCATATCAAAGTGATGGAGGTTATGATCCATTTCAAACTCGCCTCATTACTCCCCCCCCCCCCCCCAACTCCTTGCTGGGCGGGAAAAAAATCTACAATGTAAAGGGTTTTTAGTTGCGTCATTAATGTCCGATATGTTTTTGTCTGCAACCATGTATCTCTGCACTTACTGTATAGAATTTTTATGTACTTTGTTGAAATGGTTTTATGGGAATGCATATTAGAATCTTTGCTTTCTAGCTTCCCCTCCATTTTCAACATCATTTGATAAATACCATGCATCTGGGCTTCTTAATATATTGATTTGATTTGATTTGATTTGATTTGATTTATTTCTGCTTAATTCCGTTACATCAGATATGATTATGTACATGTCATTTATGACAAACAGTATATCGACACATAGTTTTTAGTACAATTTATTATACAAGACAAATACAAACAGCTTATGGAACTTAAACAGAAGGGTCTCCAAAATAAGCCGAGGCTTGACGGTATGGAGACTATATGCTTACCTACTCTGGATAGAATAGGGAATAGAGAAAGAGAGAAATAGGGAAGGGTAGGGGGAAGAGGGAAAGTTACAGAGTGTATGTGTACCACTCCAACTACTTTACAATAATAGTAATGATGATAAATACAATATGATAATGATAACAATGGGTCGGTGTGATCTCGAGAGCGTGCTCGACTGCACACTCGAATTGCTTTTTTCTGTAGAAGTATACGGTCTGTGTTACATTTGTGGGTTGCCCAGATAATATTGCAATACGATATATATGGTAAGATTAAGGCATTGTACAGGGTAAACAATACACGAGTTGATAACAAATACTGAAGCTTAGTTAACAGGCCAACGTTTCGGGATATAGGCAAAATGATGTGTTTTACATGATCATCCCATTTTAGGTTTTCATTTATATACACACCGAGAAATTTATTAAATATTTTCCTTTCAAGAGATATACCATCAATATATAGTGTTGTGTTAGTATTACATTTTATGTTCAACTTGCATGCAGAATATGATAGTATATTGATTTCTTGTGAGACGTTAAAGTGAACTTATATTCGTTGTTGAGACAAAATGAAATATATAAGAAATTGTGTTAAACATCGTAAGGTTTATGAATATTAAATGCTCAAATATACATGTAAGCCCTCTATATTGTAAGTGACACCCAACGTATTTGTATTACACATGCAACATTTCATGACAGCGTAGGTACGGCACTGGAAATACAGTAAGCTTGTTCTATATTTCCATGCATATATTTTGCCATCCATCTAGTACATAAGCATAGGAATGGCGGCCAATTTGAATTAAAAAAAAATGAGCTTTAAATACTAAATGAACCTATATGAAATGAAAATTCTCTTGCAAATGCAGATAGAGTAACTCTAGGAACAGAAATGTACAAAGTTTGGTGGAATAATTGGTCATATAATGCACATTATTGTGTTTATCACGGCCAAATTAGCATATCTGGCGGCCATTTTGGATTTGTACATTTTGCCGAAAATGCTCAAGGTTACGCGAGTGGCATCAATCGGATTTGGAATCAGCACCCTTACCTCGAATTGACAAGAAACCATCAAAAAACATTGTATACATCAAAAAACAAGGTCGGGTGCCTTCTAACCTGGACTTAATATATCATGGACAAGAAATAGACGTGTAAGGCAGAAATTACGTATCGTATTCATCACCTCACTATGGAGGGCGTACAAATTAGTTTAGTTAATGTAAATTAAATTCCATGTTGTTCATAATATGTTTTCATCTCATGTTTCACATTCACGAAATTCATAGAGTGTATAAATTTTCTATCGTTATCATACAAAGGATATATGTAGGGGCACTGCGGCATGATGGATAAGGCTTTTGATTTTCAGTTGTAGGTCGCGAGTTCGAATCCCCTCAAGTGCCAGCATCATTGGACGACATGTCCCATCCCACCATAAGAATATCGTTATATCCCTCTCGACCCAGCTAGGTGTATAAAATGGGTACTTGGCAACGGTATCATAGGGAAATGATAATGGCAGAGCCCTCTCGTTTAGCAATGGCAACGCTGAAGAGGCTATACCCTGGATAAAGAAGACCATAATTTTGAAATAACCATAATAGATATTGTTTACGAGATAGTAGCGGATGGGTATTTGGTGCCATGTACCTGTCTGTTGTGGAGGGGGTATACTATGTGCTATGGACACGAAGTCGGTGTAGATTATATTCAGTTTATACAATGCATACACACCAGTGCAAAACGTGCATACCATGTACCAATTATTCTATACTCGAAGTCACTAAACATTGATAAAGAGTGTGTAAATTATGCACTAAGGACACAAAGCAAGTATAGAGGGTGTAAATTATACACCATGGACGCTGGATCAATGCAGACGGTTTAAATCATGTACCATGGAGTTAGTATGGAGGAAATAAATCATTGAACATGGACGCTGAATCAGTGCAAAGAGTAGAAATCAAGAATACCATGGACAAAACATTCGGTATTGAGGGTGTTGAAAGGAGAGGTTGTACATCTATGTATTATCAATCTTTGCACACATGTATACAATTTGATGGAGTTTTCTGGTCATTTTGTGGCTTTATTCTGAAGGTTCGTTAATCTAAAATGAAAAAAAAAAAAAGGTTCGTTAATCCAAAAATGAAAAGAAGGTGCGTATACTGACGAACCTTCGCAATAACTATCAAAGCTTACTTTCATTTTCTGATTTACGAACCTTTGGAATGACGAACTGTTTATAACCGTTCCAGACAACGGAGAAGTGTGACTGACTAATAAACCATCATACTGGCCACCAGAAGGTTCGAGTCGAAATTATGGATTCCAAAGTGGCAGGAATGACTCTGTTTTCTGAATGGTGTAGCCCCGAAGAAAACACCACATATACCTAAATAATTCAGTAAACCTGCATAATGTTCTACTCCATACAACTCTGACATATCTTTTGCTTGAATGCCTGAAACATAAGACAATAAAAGAATAAAGAAAAAAGTATATAAATTCATCCCTATCTGAGTATCGATATAAAATGCTCATATTCAGTAGGACATCATGTAATGTGGGCGTGGTCGAGATAGCATGGGGTGTATAACTGGTTCAGGTCTACCAATTTTTCTCGACACCAGAATATAGGACCTATAGGCCCGAATTCACGAAGGTGGTTATACAAACAAAACCATGGTTTAAACCATGGACAAAAACCATGGAGCGCCAAGTGTCGCACGGAATATTTCGTTACGAAATTGGTCATTTCGTCGATAAAATGACAGGTTTCGTTAACGAAATTATCATTCCGTGGACGAAATGTTCATTTAGTTACAAAATGTTGTCATTTTGTTACAAAATAATAATTTCATCGACGAAATGACTGATTTCGTGACGAAATATTCCATGCGACACTTGGCACTCCATGGTTTTTGTCCATGGTTTAAACCATGGTTTTGTTTGTACCACCTTCGTGAATTCGGGCCATATAGTTTATTTTATACCCTTCTGCTCTTTTGCATGTATGTATAATGATGTATGCATGTGTGTGAGAGATTGAGTGCACAATTTCACATTATTTGAGAACAAAATGTCTGGTTTCTATAAACCAAATTTTGGATAAAACAGAAATGACTTCAAAACAGGAGAGATATTGTACGTGAGTGTCATTTTTTTTTGCGAGTCTTAATAAGGACAGTTTTAATGAATGTTGAGTTATCGCTCATTTTTTAAAGGAAACCGGCAGACATGGCTGCCATTGTTACCATCACGAACAGAGTATCGTATTCCACACGAATGCATATTGTACATGCACGTTGAAACTCTGTTTGCATCCTTGCGGATCATATACCATGAGATACCTGGTTGTTTGAGTTCCTTGGAATATGGACATTCAAATGAATTATGTTCGTTGCTTATTTCCTCGTTTTCTCTCTCCCCCCTCCTTTTTCTGTCTTCTCTGGTGTATAGCTGCGTTCGATCACATTTTGTACCAATTATGTTTTCCATTCACGCTTATATGTCTTTTTAATGTCGTCTGGTCGACCTCATTCTATATCTAGTCACCACGCGACTACATCTATGAATAAATACTACGTTTGCAAAGGCGTGTGTTAAACTCTGACAAAAATAAATCTGGAAAGATGAAACACCCCATATTTCATCATGGTTACATCATTTGCCTTCAATTGCAAAGGACTTCTGTGTTACATGGAACAAAAACACAAGTCACATTGAAATCTGAGGTGCTCAGTACCAATACGCAGTTTTTTTTTTGTTTGTTTTTTGTTTTTTGTTATCCTCGCCTGAATAGAGAACATTTTTTTTTCTTCTTTTCGAAGGATGACAACATATACCTCATAAAATATGTGTCCCATGTGTGCCGTATTGCAGTCACTGCTTCATGGGAACGTGTAGTACTTTACTCGAATCTCGTTAATTTCAACGAAACTTCCATACCCTCTTTTATTTGATCTTATATCCATTAAAGACAATTTGAAATGAAAGTCAAATCACCCGCTGAACAACAAAACTGTGTTACTGTAGCAAGTCATACAAATATCTGTACCATGTCTAGTTAGTTGGTGTGTTAGTGTGTTTATGTGTGTGCGTTTGTTTTTATAAATGGATGGAAATATTTTTTTTTTCAGCAGAATATCACAGAAGTAATAATTATTCTCTGAGCTCTCATTTCAATCGCTAGTGGAAAAGGATTAAAAAGAAATCCCAAGTAAGTATAACCTATTAAAAAGATAGTCCTTCGTATTCTCGCCTTCTCATGGCCTTGGTAGCTATATAGGATACACATTATCATTATTTTTATATCGGTACGCTAGACAACAAAAGTGTTGTGAAAAATCGGACTGCATTAAGACATGCAAAAATCATTGCAGTATACAATCTCTCTCATTTCCTCCGAACAACAACATCAACATCATCGTCAACAAGAACAACAAGAACAACGACTACAACAACAACAAAGCTCAACAATATCCCACCTCTTATATACGTATGCAGTTTCAGCCGCCGGTATATTAGGACAGAGGCCATTATCCTCGCTAAGCATCTACTTATGTTAGTGGTCTACTGTATTTCTACTAGAATTGCTTGATTGGTCTGTTGCATTGCAGGTCATACGTGAAATCTTATAGTTTTGATATGCATGAAATTGCAACTGCTCGTCTTCATTTTGCATTGTAAAAAAAAAAATACTGAATACATTCAATCAATCATTTGTATATTTCCGAGTACACTGTTAGATTCTACTATAACTCAATAACTTCGTTCAACTGATGTTGTGTTATATTCTTGTATGAATAAGGAACGCGTATCAGCACTAGAAATTAGCGTACCACTGCGAAGGTATTGCCGTAGTGCTGCGTACTATTGCGCAGGCCTGACGTAGAGTAACGCTACGTTGACTTGCGTATAAACTGCGTATGTTTGCACCCTATGGTCTACGCCAAAAGTACGCGAAGAAAAAATAACACGTTTATATCTTTTTTCGCGTATCCTGCGTAAACCCCTTGTGTCGCTCGGCATATTGTTACGTAGCCCGGCGTAGCCACGGAGTAGGATAGCGTAAGTTTGGCGTAATAGGTACGCAGTACACCGTACACCGTACACACCTCTACGCAAGCAGGGTGTGAAATCCCCTTTACTCTTGAAAACATTTTGAAGGAAGCAAGCGATCGCAAGAATGCGAAAAAAAGTGTTTTGGTATATCCTCGGATCCAGCCTAAAAGTATTTTTCGTGGGGGGGGGGGGGGGGGTAGGGTGGCATACTATTGCGTGGGCATTTGCGAATAGTAACGTAGCATTTCGTACAATTACGCAGGCATGGCGCATAGACTTGCACGTAAGCTCCGATTTTTTATTTTTTTTTTTTGCCTTGCCGAAAGTAGATTTACGGGAAAAAAAAAAACATGTTAAATCTATTGCGTCCATCTTGTGTACCCCTTTGCCGCGCTCGGCGTCCGAGTTGCTGTTTCGACGATGATTGTATATAACGACGACGGGCCGGGCCCGTTACGTTGGTGCTGGTGCTGTCGCGTTCTGTCATATCGAGTCGTGGCGAGTCTCATGCCCGCGAAAACGAGTCGCTCTCTTGACGGACGCCATCGTGACGTCTCCTCGGCATCCAGAAATATGGCGCAGGTCGAAGGTCTCCCTTTTCTTGGAGCTGGTGAACAAGCGTCCTCTCGTCTCTGCTTCGAGCAGTGGGTCGTTACCCTATGGCATACAGGAAACCCTTCGAATGTTAAAATCACCAAATTTACTCAATATCCAGAGCAATAGAGCAAATCATCATGAATTATATTCACATTGCCTTGAAGTACAACTGTGTAGTAAACATGCAATTTACAAACAATGAATGGCCATTTAATCTTTAACAAACATCGGATCATTTCTCGCCACTTACTATCACTGTAGAAAACATTATTCTCACAAGCAGAAAGTCACAATTACAGAGGCAATTCACTTACCACTGTCTATGGGTATCTGCCGATCAAAGCTGGCTTGGGTGACAGTCCCTTTGAAATTAGTTCTCCGAATAGAAGATGTTCATTTTGGCTTTACACTCTTTACCCAAGCAAACATGTTATTATTCAATTTGTGTCTTAGCAGCTAACTTGACACTTGATGATATCGGCGCATTCTCAATAATTCTCGATGTCATTATCACTCATTAATTCTCCTTTTATTTCTGTTTTTATTGCAGAAAAGGACAGGACAGAGAGAAAGAAGGAGGTCATGAGGAAGATCACTCTTAATTGCAAGCATTACCAGTCTTCTAGCTTCACATTCTCTTCAAAGTTAGGACGAATACTGTGGAAACATTGGTAGAGACAAACGAGTCCATCTGCACCTTGGAATGGATTGCAACACATTTCTGTTTCTGTAACTGACACTTGGATACATATTCCATTTTCTTCCACTATGGGAATTGGTTCACCTGCTCGTTCTTAATTCAGAACGAAGGACTGCAACGAATTATACATTTTCCAGGATTTCGAGTGCTCTGAAAACCAATACCACGCTCAAATGACAAGATAAGACAGACTTAATCTGTAGATATAAATGATGGTGGCGCACTACTTGACCATAGAGTTCAACTGATCAGCACTCATCAGGAAACACGTTACCGATCAGTGGTTGATCGATACGAAGAGATGTTAGTGTCTCGAAACTGCAGCAGCCAATCACATCAAGGATGTGGACTCAGACAGCCAATCAGACTTTGGAGCTTGATGACGTCACTCGACTTCCCAGTTTCCGAATGACGGCCATGTCCTTTTGCTTCTTCGCTCAATTTCTGTCAGTGTCGCTGAACCTTCTGATCATCTTCGCGCTTCCCCGCAGCCACAACAAATTTGGAGAAAATGGTCGCCTCTGCTTTTGCTGGCTCGCTGTGAGTGATCTTCTTGGCGGTTTGATCTGCTTTGGAGCCAGAGGTGTCTACGAGATCGATCCATCGCTGTTGCTAGACAATCTGAAAGTCTGTGCGCTAGTATCTGCATCGTGCACATCCTTCTTCAGCATGTCAAACTGCCTTCTGGCGGTTGCAAGTATCGATAGATACATCGCGATCACCAGGCCCATGCAATATCCGATTCTCCTGACGCGCATGCGCATTCTGATCCTCCTCGGGTCTGCCGCGTTCTGCGGGATAACGTTGTCCATATTACGCGCATTTCACGGAATTCTATCAGACACCTGCGACTTTGAGCCGATGATGTATGTAAACGAACCCTCCATGCTCTGTTACGTCATGCTAGCGATGCTCATTGGGTTTATCACCGCAGTGATGAATACAAGACTACTGGTCATCGCCAGGCAACATCGGCGTCGTATTATCCAAGTGTGCGAAAAGGCCGTCGGCGGTGCGCAGAATATGAACGCTCTCGCGCAAGGCGGAAAAATGAAATCAATAGTCACCGTATCGTTGATTGTGGGCGCGTTCTATCTCGTATGGACTCCGTATGCGATCGGGGCACTACTGGCAGTCGCTAGGGGAATAGCGCTACCAGAGCCGGTGTACTTCTCAACGATCTACATAGCGCTCAGTACTCATTACGTCAACGCATTAGTTTTCTTCGGTCTACATAAGACGTTTAGACAGGCGGTGTGTAAAATGTGCAGAAGAGAAACCTTACACGGGGAAGAAACATCTATCTTATAAACTGGAGGGGGAAATGCCAATTCACAGACGTATTCCGCAAAGACAATTGCGATTAATATAAGTTCTAACAATTGAGGCTGCCATAGCAAATGTTTACATGATCGCAGCTGATTGTTGTTGGCTAACTGCCGGCATGGATATTTGCAATTGTTACAGCAACTTAGAATAATTGCAAACCCTTGAACTAAACATGACAGTTCCTGATGCAGTACTATTCTTAAGACCGTGTGTATGTAGCAGTGTGTGTTTGGAAACAATACCATAAAGTAATAATCAGAATTACGGTATTGTTAGGAGACAACATTCAGGCAGATGACGAACAAAAAAAAGAGAGAGAAAAAAGGAAGGAATCAGACTACAGTCAAACCTGTCTATAGCGGCCACCCAAGGGAGAAAAAAAAAAGGTGGCCGTTATAGACAGATGGCCGCTATAGACAGGTTATCCAACTTCAGTGTGCATTGCCAACATGTACATGTATCATCATTGTATACATCTATAAGTAGGCCTACTTACATGTACTAGTACTTGTATGTGTATACGTATGCACACGTGTGTTTCATACATTGAACAATGCCCGCGTTTATCAAATTGTTGCACAGTAGCATGTGTAAAGTCGTGAAGAAAGCTCAACACTTGTGCATTACAATGACTGAATGAGTGATGAATGCAGCGGTGGCGATCACAGAACGTTGCCCATGAATGACTGGCATGGCTACAAAGCAGAAAAACACGATGAATTATCGGCTCGGCTACGTCTCCATCGGGTCTGTGGCCGCTATAGACAGGTTAAAATCTACCGCGGGAAACAAAATTTGTGGCCGCTGGCCGTGTTAGGCAGGTGGCCGCTATACACAGGGTCTCTAAAAGGGCTTTTCTTTCGGGGGATTTTTAGTGGCCGCTGCAGACAGGTGGCCGCTAAGGCAGGTTTGACTGTAATTATGACTGCTATAGATGACTGTCATTAGTCATACATCTCCGCTGTGTAGTTTCGTGTTTGTTAATAATTGAAATTCCATTCTAGCCAGGGATTTAAATAACAACTGAATATCCAATAAGCTAAAAAGAAGCGTAAAAGAATGGAATACCTGATGATTTGGAGGGTTATATTTGCTACGTTATGATGACATCCGCGAATGAGTAAATCGAAAACCAATGCTTGTTTTAGATTTATTACGTATCTACACATACTATTTCACGTTAACACACACACACACACCACCACCACCACCACCACCACCACACAGAAACCAAAAGAAACACAGGAAGAGAGAGGGAACGAAAAACGCAGCATTTTGATTTCCGACAAGATAATTAAATGCTTTCAGAAAACAATTCTCTTACCATTCTATTAAAAAAATGGCAAGAACATGCTTGCCGAAACGTCGGCAGTGGATATGCCCTTTTCAGAGCCATATACATACCCAAGAAAGAATATGTAGTGCATAGCAGTCAGTCCGGGCCGATCCGGCAAGATTTATTCAGCACTCTCGTTGACGATCTTTGCGTTTGAAAGGTGTCTCGTCGTGCGAGATTTTGCGAGACTTTGATAGGGCTATGGTTTTCACAGTGTACCGACTTTTACATACATTTGTCATGGCTACAAGTCACGGTAAATTGTTCTCCAGACTTAGATCTTTATTTTGATACTAAAATTGGGTATAACATCGGATCTTATCATGACTATATAATCAGTTGAATTTGCGTAAATTTTACCTGCTTTTCACGGAAGATTTTGTCGTCTAAAGTTCTTTTTTGGTTCCTGACCGGATTAAGAAACTGTTGTTTCTGATTTTGGCTTTTTCGTAGAGAGGAAACTTAGATGCTCATCATATATTGGAGTCAAGGAGACGCAAGCATGATTTATACTAGTTTTTCCGTTTTGAAATGTCTGTAAAATTCACTCCTAAGCCGGAAGTATGCTCCACACAAAGTGTACAGTGGCGCGAAAGAGCTCTCTCATTGGACAGTGCTTGCATTCAGCGCTTGAACTACACGCGTGCGAAGAAACCGCAAGTGGCATGAAACCGTTATGTAGCAGCGTAATGACGTAATGCAAGCGCTGAATGCAAGCGCTGTCCAATGAGAGAGCTTACTCTTGAGATTACACGGTTTCAAGCTGATCAGCACTGACATCGATGTATATTTTACTGGTTCCTGACCGGATTAAGCAACAAATTGTCAAGATATTTACATTGATACAAAGATTAGGAAATGGACTACCAAAATAAAGCATTTTCATTGAGACGCAAGGTGAATTTGATATTTTTTTGACGTCTTGAACGTGTACTGCACGAATTACTTTTTTCATCATTTGTCAAGCTCAAATTACGCTATGATATTTTTCATTTACAATAATTTGAGTAACATGTGACGATAGTTTACATATTTTCCTTAAATTTGATACCAAATTTGTGAACATAAGGTGTATTTTTGTAGCCGAAAGCCCAAGGACAAAATCCCCTTACGCAGCTCATTACGTATGCAAGCCTAGAGCGGGCTTGCATACAAGTTGAATAAATACGAGCGAATTATCGGGTGCTGCGGACTGACTGATAGTTAGCCTTCTACCACCCAACTGTCAGAAATACTTAACCATAAGCAGCACGTTTTTGCACAAAAGAAGAAGAAGAAAAGAAAAAAGAGAGCGAGTTAAATAGTTTTGGGATTGTGAATTTGACAGGCTTGGGATGATTCGCGATGTGTTTGTGCGTTATTGGTTGGCCTGGTTTGAGATACTTTGCTGTTAGGCATACGAATATACGATATAGACGAGAAACAAACTTGTTTATTCTCCGATAACCTGACAGAGTGCCCAGGCACTCTGTTGTACATATTCATATACATTTGTATTCATGAGACTTGTTTTCACAAAGTCAGAGAAGCATGGTTGTTAGACGTACGGTGAAATCTGTCTACTACCTATTGGGTAGTAGACAGATTTATTATTATCTATTTAGTTGACAGATAATCTGGCGGGGAAACTATCCAACGGAGATCTTGTGATATAGGGTGAAACGTACTTAAATGATACACTTGTAAACAAGGACGTTTCACATACCGCCTCCTGATGTTACATTCAAATTTAACTCAGTGCCACTTATTTTATTCGAAGCTTATCAGTGCTTATATCAATTTCATTAAACTATAATATACTCTCATGATTATTACAAGTGCTTATGCGACAGCCTGCATGTATATTTTTATTTTATTTATTTATTTATTTATTTATTTCACATCTTTATAAAGGGTGGCCCAAGTCAGCACTGGCTGGTTTTCATCGGGGCCCTTTAAAACACAACACATAAAACATTCCAGAATTACAGTTACTAACAAACAAAGAAAAAAAGAAATATATATATATATATATATATATATATATACATTCAATACAATCAAAAATCAAACATAAACACTTAGAGAACAATTTCAAAGACATGTAAATACTACAACGTTTCTAAATGATCAAAAATGAATTGGGAAAAACTATGAACAATGGCATTTATTGCACAATATTTAAACAACCGATAAAACTGTGAAGGTATTAGTTACTGAGTAAAAAAAAAAAAAAAAATCTCAATATCAAAACACACATATCATAAGCTCCTTTTGAACAATTCTAAGTTGGGGGAACATCGTGTCTCTAGACTCACACATATCATAATCTGCCTTTGAACAAACCTAAGTTGGGTGAACATCGTGTCTCCAATGGCAAATTGTTCCGGTGAGATACCGCTTTGCATGTGTATATGATTGTGCGCATATCCTTAGTCTGTAACAGTGTGTGTATAATAACATTAAATCTTCAACTCATAATGACATATATATATGATGTGCATTGGATTATAACCACCAATGCAGACACATTGTTTCCATATTTGTTGCGTGTGTCGTGTGTATGGATTTCTGGCCAAACAGGATAATCATTAATTTTCTGTAAATGATTCAGACTAAGGCCCATCACAGTCAACCTTATCAACATGTTGCCGTTTTGATGGTTTGTTTTAGCATAGCTATTATGTCGCTCAACATGTATTTTATAGTCTGATAACACTTTTATACTGCGCAATTTGATGTACTTGCCTCCAAACCGGTACATGCGAAAGACCATAATGAATTCTTTCAGAAAATGCCTATACCATGTTGACCAAATGCACGAACATTTCTAAGCCCAGTGTCGAAAGGCATTTGGGATTGCGTGCATGGTTACATAGTATTGTTCACAGCGTGCATATTCATGATATTTGTCTTGCTGTCTTCACGTATAGGAGCCTACCTTTTTTAGGGGGGGGGAGGGATCGGAATGGGGGGGGGGGGGGGAATCATGTTAGCAATTGTACAATACTAAGTTAAAATGATAGCAATTGAAGGCCATCAATTTCGAGAGTTTTCTGCTTAGATGATGATTCAGGCTGTATTATGTGCCCCCGGAGAGGGTGACGATGATTGTTAAATGTATGACTGACTCCAGGCGGAAAATGACAAGAATATCATGGAAATAAACGCTAAATTTCATGATGACATCCTTCTCTATCACATCTAACGTGCTTTAAATAGGCACTGCACTGCAAAAAGTCCGGTGTTAAATATGAAACACCGAGCTGGTGTTAAATTTCCGGTGCTCATTCATGGTGTTAGATTAATACCTCCGGGTGTCATTTCAAAATATAAAATTGTTTTTTTGATAGTTTCTTAAGTTACTGAATTTCTTGTTAATTCTGAATTTCAACAAGACGATGAAGAATTTTCCGATAAAGTACTTGATATTTGAAAAAAATGTGTAAACACATTTACACCACAGTAACACCAGTTGGTGTGGTCTCCTATTGAAGCTGGACGGGTGTTATACCATTGAAAGTAACACCACCAATATCAAATCAACACCATGCGGTGTCATTAATGAATTAACTCTAGCGCAGTGTCAAAAATATCACCAGCTACAGTGTCAAATTAACACCACGAAGTGCCAGGTGAACACTTTGAGGACGAGTCCCGAGTATACTCGGGCAGGTGTCTATGGGAAATGCGTGTTGTAGAAAAATCAGTCCGTCCTCAACGGGTTAACACCGTCACAATACATTTTCTACACCTGTGGGTGTGGTCCTCTATTGAAGATTGATCGGTGTAAGATTTAACACCCATGGTGTTAAATCTAACACCGATGTTTTTACAGTGTGCTTGCTACGATAATCCGTATCAAGGGAAAACAGATTACGAAGATACAGAATTCATCCACTTATAAGGGGTCGGTGCATTATAGTGCTAACCCACACAATGTTCATTTTGAGATAATCGCTTTTGAAAGTTTGAAAAAAATCCATAAATCAGGTAAATGACTCGAGAGGGCCATTTTTTTCGTACATGAACCCTTACATACTCAAGATTGAATAGTGTCTTCGGGAAATTTACTACGCTGATATTTTGGCGGATTTAAGAGGATTTTTCAAGTCACATTTTGAATTTGTGGCTTAGCACTTTATTGCAGCCAAATCCGTCGTGTATACAAATACTCTTTATTTTTTGAAAACTCACAAAATATCAATATCTCTTCGCTTAAAATGGATAATTAATGAAATATTTGAGTTTCCCTCCTTTGTGAAGTGAAATTAAAATAAGATATACTTGTTTTTAACTGTCTGTATTGTATAATCTGTGTGAATTATGAAGACAAACTTTGCATATATTTCAGACGCACACACGTGCACAGAATCAATCATATACGCATAAAGACATCTTGAAATGTGGATATTAAACAATTTCAACAATTCAAGTTTTAAAAGACAAAGCATTCAGTGTCATACAAATAATATGATTTGTTTGGGGGGTTACATCTCATTTAGGATTTTACATCTTTCGTGTACCTAAAAGCAGGGAAAGAGTCCCTTCTTCAGCATTATGCATATAACGCATTTTAAAAAATAAAGTAAAATGGTACATATCAACATATTCCAGAGATTATTATGTCTTTTGCTAAAGGGAATAAAATACCATAAAGTAGACATTAAGGCCTTATTTAGCTACATTGGTTTTCTTGTTTAGGGTATCAAAATCACCAATGGTACTGTAAAATCCTTCTTTGCATGGCAACGAATTTACCAAAAAAAAAAATAGTGTTGCATCAGAATTATGACTGTACATGCCTCAATGAATCCTCCTCCTCCATGTTCGTTGGTAAATGCAGACTGTGTGAAATTATGCAGGAAAGTTCTTATCACAAAATGAATGACTAACTCTTAATGGCCAAAAAATCCATGAAAAGAACATTTTTAAAAATTGGGAAAAAAATCTCTTTGGAAGTCTGAACACTTATTAATTTCGTATATTCGGATAGACCATACAAGCAATGTGCCGAATAAGACCAAAATAGCCTACGTTCTAAACCAAGTTGGTGAGTTTATATACATATAATATGCACGTTTTCAGACTACATTTGGATCATGAAGATCATTTAGGAACAAGAAAAAAATGTTCTCATGTCAAAGCTGTTACGGTGACAAAAACGTACACAAAAAATGAAAAATCTATATGCTTTCAATTAATTTTATCAATCACAAATCTCCAAATTAATTTGAAGGAAACTTTCTTTTTTGTAAATTAATCTTGAAAACAACCCTGTGAAAAAAATATAACTGAAATTTGTAACAGAATACAGCAAATACATTTTCTTTCCAACATTAAGACTTCTTCATAAAAATGCATGATAAATACCGAGTTTAAAGGGTAAATTTAGAAGTGGAAAAAAGGGAGGTATTGACTCACAATTATATCCGTCAAAAAAACACTATACTATCAGCATTAATGCTTTAAATTCCGCTTTGATTGCTTTCAACGTTTAATGATTTAAATTGAGAAACCGTATAGAGGTATCAACAACGTGGAACTATGAATTTTATACGACAGCGTTAGATTTGAAAAATAATGTTTGCAGTTATATCATAAATGTAACATCATTTCAAAGGATGTTAAACATGTAAGTATCGTGTCTCGGTTATGTAAGAAACTACAGGGAAGCACAGCTGTATTGACAGCGGCAGGATTTTTTTTTTGAAAATTTGAGGTAAATAAATCGATATTAACATGCATTTTGTTTTCATCCATTTTCTACTGTCTATAGCTAATCCCCCTAAATATGGCTGTGAAAGCATAGCAAAATTGCATTTTATTCTAAAGAAGTTACAAATTAATCAATGACAATTTCAAATGTTGTTACACTAGTAATCTAACTCTGTAAGAATTACTAACAGATAAGGCACATGTTCAAACATCCAGCTATCTGTACATTTTTTTTACCCATATGAACGTTTTCAGATCACACCTGCATCGGGAAAAATAATAAATTTAGAGACAATACACTTATTACAATAAGTCATTTCGATGAAAAAACCACACATAACAAATGAAGATTTATATTTTGAATATATTTCATCAGTTATTTAACTACTGATGAATCAGAATCACTCATTTTTGCAGATGAAAAAGTTTCTTCACTGTTCAGATTTAGATATTTTTATGACACCCTTCTGTCTGCTACCATGGAGGTCGCCATCTTGAAAAGTGTGGCTTAGCATTATATTCCTGCCTATAAGATGTGATTAATTTTCGGGGCAAAAACATGACTGCATTAAAAACCCATTTATTGCTTAAATTTCAAGATGACATTTTTAGGGATTATAGAGCTGTGATTCAGGATGGTGTAAATGCATGTAACTCATTTTTCACCAAAGTGTGGGTTAACACTATAATGCACCGACCCCTTCTTAAATTGAAATGAGTCAAACCATAAATGTCATTTTCATCAGCCGCATCGACTTGCTTATAATTTCAATGCATCCTGCAATGATACACATTTCTTTTGGGAAAAAAAAGTTAATGAGATCAACTGACTTGATTGCCTAATCAATCTTCATATAAAATGCGTTGTTGTAATATGCTAATGAATATGAAATTTATGTAATCATATTAAGAGCAGCAAATAATTTCCGATGGGGTCGGAATGGGGGAGGGGGATTCATGTTAGCAATTGTACAATACTAAGTTAGCAATTGTACAATACTAAGTTAGCAATTGTACAATACTAAGTTAGCAATTGTACAATACTAAGTTGAAATGATAGCAATTGAAGGCCATCAATTTCGAGAGTTTTCTGCTTAGATGATAATTCAGGCTGTATTATGTGCCCCCGGAGAGGGTGACGATGATTGCTAAATGTATGACTGACTCCAGGCGGAAAATGATAAGAATATCATGGAAATAAACGCTAAATTTCATGATGACATCCTTCTCTATCACATCTAACGTGCTTAAAACTGGCGCCCTTCTCTTTCACACCTATATAACGTGCTTTAAATAGACACTGCACTGCAAAAAGTCCGGTGTTAAATATGAAACACCGAGCTGGTGTTAAATTTCCGGTGCTCATTCATGGAGTTAGATTAATACCTCCGGGTGTCATTTCAAAATATAAAATTGTTTTTTTGATAGTTTCTTAGTTACTGAATTTCTTGTTAATTCTGAATTTCAACAAGACGATGAAGAATTTTCCGATAAAGTACTTGATATTTGAAAAAATGTGTAAACACATTTACACCACAGTAACACCAGTTGGTGTGGTCTCCTATTGAAGCTGGACGGTGTTATATCATTGAAAGTAACACCACCAATATCAAATCAACACCATGTGGTGTCATTAATGAATTAACTCTAGCACAGTGTCAAAAATATCATCAGCTACAGTGTCAAATTAACACCACGAAGTGCCAGGTGAACACTTTTTAACACCGTCACAATACATTTTCTACACCTGTGGGTGTGGTCCTCTATTGAAGATTGATCGGTGTAAGATTTAACACCCATGGTGTTAAATCTAACACCGATGTTTTTACAGTGTGCTTGCTACGATAATCCGTATCAAGGGAAAACAGATACAGAATTCATCCACTTATAATTGAAATGAGTCAAACCATAAATGTCATTTTCATCAGCCGCATCGACTTGCTTATAATTTCCATGCATCCTGCAATGATACACATTTCTTTTGGAAAAAAAGTTAATGAGATCAACTGACTTGATTGCCTAATCAATCTTCATATAAAATGCGTTGTAATATGCTAATGAAAATGAAATTTATGAAAATAGTGTTAAACTATGTTAATGCAGAAGGGGATTAAAATTTCATAATTTCCACTTTTCAACAGCGTCAATGACTTATAACACGTATTCGGCAAGTGGCCAAGAGTTCAAAAATCTACGCAGCTAACCCGCAATCACCTTATTGGAAAAAAAAATGATTGAGTTAAGGTATCGTCAGAACCTGAGTTTACATACAAAATACATATCTGCAGCTGATTGTGGATTATCCAGCCATCTTGTCTTGTTAAGATGGAAATCTGAATCTAATCTAGTATGAACAAGAATTTTCGTACAGATTGGGCTTCGTTCTCTTTTGAAACCAAGAATTGAATAGAAACATTTTGCAAATAGATACTTTAAGGTATGGTAAAGTTTTAACTGAGATGGGGCTTCAGGTTTCAAACTTCTTTTGATGATAGTTTTTGAGATGATGAGAAACCTCAGGTATGAGTTTCTTCAATACCTCTCCCTCTTCAAATTAAATTTGCTAAGATCGCAACTGCTGATCTGTAAATTAACAAACATATAGGAAAAAGGGAACCAGTGTAGAGGGAGACAAACTGAAGAAACTCACACCTGAACCTTCACCCTTCTGAATAAGTTCTTGCTTTCATTCAATGAGAAACCTCTTATGAAATAAGAAAGAGCACATAATTCTAAGAGGAATTCAAAGTTTATTTGGTGAAAACTGGGTTTGAAATGGCTGAGATACCCAAAACCAAGGAGGTTCAAGAGAATGGAGTCACAACTGTCGTATTTCCTTTGAAGTCACGTTTGATGCCGCCACTCGAAAGTATTTGAAGCATGTGGCAAACTGGATCTGCCGCGCAGATAGGAAGACAATTGACTCATGTCTCATTGCATAATCATCAGCCACTTTCTAACGAAAATATGTCTTTGTGATGGTAATCACTTTTCGCCATCCCTACTTATAAAAGATAGGTGGTATATAATGGTAATGACACAGGGATGCGCGAATAGAAATTGCGCAAAAAATGATGAAATGAAAATGAAAATTACTCGACTGGCCGTGCCCGGCCACTAATCTGATATATCTATTAATGTAGAATTATACTCGAAGATTATTCCATATCAGTTTTATTTGGAGGAATTAAGTGGAAAAGTGATAAAACCGGCTTTCCGGGAGGGTACAGTTTTAAACACTTTCACATGATACAGCTCTGATTTACACTTTTGCACATATTTCTTGAAGGGATTGACCTTTGTTTAATGAGCTTTATCATTAAGTGAGATTTCGTTTCATTTAATAGATAAACAAGCAAAATATAGCCAACATTAAGTTCACGTTCAAAATGAATCTTCAGATTGCTCAGCAAGACGGCGGCATCAAACCCCGCCACCAAAGGCACAGATGCACCTGTGGAATTCTTTTGTACATCAATAGAAAAGTGACAACTGTTTGAATAATTACAGCCAGTTGGAACTCCATCTCTTAAACCCCCTTGCCAAAACAAAACTATATTAATAAAAGGTGGGACCCACCTTTTATTAGGATCGCTTTGTATTACTTTGCCATTTAAAACCCGAATTTCATCAAGTACACTTTTAATTCCTCTTAAAATTCATTGCTCTTTAACATCTCATAAAGTGGATTCTAAGTATCTCGCAAAAAGTTAAAAGCTGAATCATTTCTACTATACTATAATCATGCCTTTAAGCCAAGACGTCGTCTACCATTGTATCGATGTCAAAGCAAATTACATGTGGATTGTGCATTTGGTTCGTTTTTATGAACGCGGCATTCTGTCATTAGCTTAACTAGGAGTATAGGAAAGTATATTGACGACATGATTATTTCGCTACATGTGAATGTTGCATCAATTTGGCAAAAACTGAAATGTAATATATAACAAATAAGATAAAATGGTCTGGTCGAAGAGGATGAATTCCCGATGAGTGCAACTACAAACTTGACAAACACGACAAACTTTCATATCGTAATCGAAATTAGTTGAAGTTTTCAGGAATTTTATTGTTTCATCTGTAGGCACAAACTCTAAACAAAAGGCAAGATATGATACAAAACCGGACTATACATTCACCTTGAAAATCTGCATCTTTTTCTCCACAGCGACTGAACAGAGCAAAACATTTGCCATTAAAGCTTAAAAACGAACAAAGCAAACGCGCAACTCACATCATCTCAAAAATATTCAATTTGAATTAAAAACATATATATGATTTAACACTGAGTGCAGTGATTAAGCAGACGTATTCTCCTCCCAAAATACTGTCATCTTTTACGTTGTTGTGCTCCATGATGCGGACGATTCATCCAATTCAATTACAGGCAGTCTAACGAGAAAGGTGAATTATGAAAGTATTGATTCTAACATCGCAGATGAATATGGATGAGACTGTTTTCCGTCTCCACTCGATATTATAAATAAAATGATTCACACGTTGCAAAATGAATGAACACAGTCTACACACGCCATATTCAACTATTTTTCATCTTCAGATATTATAAACGCGAGATGACCGAATGCCGCTGAGAATATAATGCATTGCCGATTTGAGTATCATTAGGGCATGAAATAAAATAAATTGAAAAACAATTTTTTTTTTCATGTTCGAGAGTCACGAATTCTTATTTTCCTGTTACCGCTGTTTGCCTCTTTTCTCTTTGGTCATTGTGTTAGTGATATTAGGTGCCGAACTCGCCATTCATTGGGTTTATATAATTAAAGCAAAATGTTCAATAACTCCCCCCCCCCCCCATTTTATGCATCGGATACGGCACATCGAAGACAATATTCAATGAAAACATCCATGGCAGTGAGAAAACGTTGCGCACATTGTGCTTGTTTCACTTGAAAGAGCTCCTTCTATTCGTTGTCATGTAAAATACAATATGGTTAAATGTCAAGGTAAATAGACAGGACAGTTCCGAGTCTCCTCACCGTTTTTTATCGAATCAGAGTAACTAAACAAACATTCATTTAATAAAATGCAGTGACAGTCAGTTTGTTAGGAACTATTGAGCATGAATTCCATACCAAAATGCAACTGAATTGATGGCTTGACGAGATTTTTCTTAAACTGAGATGACCTATATTTGTATTAATTTAGATATTCAATCGAACAATATTTAAGTGGGGAACTAAAGTTGTTGAGCTGGAAACAAAATACAAAAAAACATTGAATCATTCATGTTCTTCATATTTATATGCATACTTGTGTATTTGAAGAATCATTTTGCGGTTGTGAAACATACAAAATGATCAAAATCTATTTCTTGTCTTCAGGGAGTGAAAATAATTGAACAGCTTGCATTAAACGTGTGTGCCAGCACACCCAGTTAATCTGTGTCATAAGATAAGACGCTAAAGACGCTTTGATGTATGTCTGCGTAATAAATATTATAATTATACAGTAATTTCTAGTGAAATCATAAACGTCCCAATATCAGTTTTACTGTAAAAACGTCAGCAATAGTCTTTTTCCTTTGTCGAGCTTTTAAACTTTCATTTTAAAAAAGATATGACATCTTGTTTGTATTTTTTATGTGAATGGGGGATTTGAAATGCAATCAATCCGCGGAAGAAATTTTATAGACCTAAATTCCAACAGTTTCTCCCAAAATTGAATAATATAAAGTCGCAAAAACTACAGACCATCTTCAAACTCAATGAAGCTATACTTCGTGCACTCGATTCGCTTGAACTGTTTTACGAACTCCTTTTGTTTCATGTCATACAACAAAAGAATATTCTTTGTTTCAACAATGGCAAGAACGCGAGCACACACACACACACACACACATACACAATTAAATTTGAAATAGCAGAACAAGCAAGCATATGACGAAAATCGGGCTTTGTCACTGTATTAACAAGAAGAACCAGATGACTCTTTTCTATGAATATTTACATTTCGGCGTACCCTGCAAAATCTACAATCAACAGCATAAGAAATTAAACGCACATAAAATACCCCAGCTGTACGGATGTCACAGTTTTCACTGAATTCAGACTTATCGCCTATACAAAGAGAGAAAGGAACAATAATTACGATACGACAAAACTCCGCCGTGCAACAATAGAAATAAACAAGAATATGATATAGAAAATCATTATGATCTTGCTAATGAATAAGAATACAGTGAAAAAGAAAACGCTCATTAAAAAGGAGCCCAACATATATGTACATTAGACAACATAACAGGCCATTTACACCATCTGAGGTAGCAGCCTTTTGTTTGCATTATTCTGTAACCCTCATATTTCCCACAACTTTCGTGCTGAGTACTTGGTATCCGAAGCCTATGATTTATTATTCTTTTCTTTTTAATTTCACCCGTCCAGCTTTTTTGTTGTTGTTGCTTGTTTGTGCTTTTGTTTTAGGCAAATAGTTTCTGTTATTTTTTCCTCAATATACAGTTGATGAATATCAATAAATCCATGGTCGCTATATTCTTTAGTTTAAACTGTAATCCGCAACAGTTATCACCATTGATAACAAAAAGTTGGTAATAAAATAGAAGACTGAAAGCAACCCATTATATTGTCAGATTAAAGACATACATATAATATACCTGTTCTGATGAGACTCAGTATCGAAATGTACATGAAATGAGAACGTAATTCTACAATGGTAAAGGACATTTTTAGTGATGGTGGAATGAAAAAAAAAAAACTAGTTTAGAAATCTGAAGAATAGAAGAGAGTGAAAAAAAGATGAAAAAATCATGCAAAGATTTCGTAGAATCTTATGTTTCATTAATGTGTCATATGTCGATTACCGCTAAAAGCAATGTAATGCAATGAATCCCTTTCTTCATAGAGCAATACGTCATAAAGAGCTAGAATCCAATCGCCCAGCAAACTTTGATAAGTACAATTCAAATTGTATGGATGACTTTTACTAGAATACATAGATGTGGTGGATACTTGAATCTTGGCTCATCGTAAACGTAGTGCATGATGCTTTAAGAAAAGTCAATATCTATAAGCCTATATTCACCTAAAGTTCTGGGAAAGGAACTTACAGAGGCGCATCTCCAACATGATTATGACAGCAATGTATTGCGATCCTTACATTCATATGCTTCTACTGCTGATAAAAATCATAATATTAACAACAATAATCATATTAATGCGACTATTATTAATAGCCGTAGTCGGAGTTATTGAATAAGCAGCAACACTTCTGCTATAGTGATTAGCAATACTATAATTTGCTCATAATTAAAGATAAGTAATTACTAATAGAAATCGATATCATTACTAGTTGTAATTAAAAGGGGAGGCAAGCATACACGCAAGATTAAATCCGTCATTTCTCTCACGTTACACAAGTATTTCTTGAACTCTTGAAATTATTTTCCCTTCCACTATTTCAAGCATTAACTCTGTCAAGGCAGTATATCTATCTGCACTGTAGAGACTAAGGCATGGTGAGATTTTGTTGTTGTTTTTTTAGCTATTAAGGACAACACCAAAGAGGAAATATTACTAATGGTTCAGGGAGAGCAAAGCGGATTTGGGTTAGTTTCTTACACATTTATTTGATCACACATCTTTGGATATCCGCATAGTACTCGTTCATCTTGTAAGTCCTTTCTCTTTTTTTCTTGGCAAAAGCATTTTACAAGCATTCCTTTTCAGTATTCCCATGTAGATTTCAAACATACTGCCCTCATGTGCAAGCGGAAATTGGTGCATTTTGTCCGCCTTTATTATGCTCATTATTTGATAGAAGGAAACGAACATCTCAAAGTTTAATTTGTGCTATGAATAAAAACATGACTGAATAAAATAATTGTAAGAATGGTTAGAAGCCCTTTCCCTCTCACTGAGAAGATAAACATTAGGCCTAAATAATAGTACAACTTTAAACGGTTACATATCCAACCAATCAAGAAGGAGGCCTGGTAATTCCGGTCAAGATATCACTTTACACCCATTGTGACTCGGTGTGCTTGGGATTGAGGTAAATGCCATGTCTCCTAAATAAGACAAATCTCATTTATTAAATACAATCCGCATAACCGATGGGTTAAGGATTTTATAAAGTGTTAAGCACATATACAGTCACCTCTGCCTTTGTACTGATGCCAAAAATGGTAAACCAAAAAATATTGCCGTAATTTGATAGTGATGGAACTACATCTAAATGTATGGAAGCGTTGAGGGTCGGGCCATTTTTTTTTCTCAACAAACAATAAGATATACAGTGCTCCTTTTTCAAACGGAGGCAATAACGAATTACGTTGTGATCGACCTCAGTCGAGCCTTGGTCAACGTTGCTTATTCACCTTCGTTGACTATGTGTAATGAATAAATCTGTAACGAATAAAACAAGACGATTCGAAGACAGTTTCATCCTTTACTTGCTTGAATTTTAGCGGCATTCTATTGCACTTGGGAACTGTTGAGTTTGATATGACAGTTGAAGGTTGTGGCTGTGTCATAAAAGTTTCAAACTCGCACAAATTTTTCGCACCCTTTTCTAGACTTCACCGAGATTGACGGATTGACAATGGCAAATTGTGTCTCTATTGATACCCCTTTCAATGAACTTCTGTTCAATTGTGCATGAAAACCGGTAAACAAAGCATGGCAGTGTATTCAAGTTGTTAAGGTTGCTGCGAAGATGTATTTTCTTTTTTTTTTTTTACAAAGGTCAATCCACTTGATTAAAATACAAATATTGGCATTAGTCTCTCCGTTTGTGCGTTCTACAGACTTTGGCAAATCCCTTCATATGTGTTTCATCTGTTCCTTAAAAAAAAATGAAATACAGTACTCCAATAAATGTCTAAACGAGTACAATGTATATCTGTTCTAAATAGCATTTGTTCTTTCTTTCTCTGATTCTACTTAAACGTGACAATTATAAAAGTTTTAAGCTCGAAATATTTAGCGTGTATCAGTGCTGTTCTTGTGGGGTGTAATTGTCATAAAATGTTCATAAACTTTGTCTTCCTATAATGTCCTATAGATGATTTTCAAATGCAAAAAAATAAAACCCAAAGTAATATACCACATTTGATTGATAAACTATATTCCTACTTCATCTTTTTAAAAAGAGAAGTCTAAATTTTATCTTTGCGTACTCATATCTTCAATATATAAATATAACATTGTATATAACATATTGTACAGAATGTTGATATAACTGTGATACTGGTATCGCAAAATGGAAACACCCCAAAAATCCAAATATACACATTGTTCCCGAGTCAAACCACTGCAGCGCATTCTTTTTTTTTTCCACACTGAAATTTACACACACACAACAGTCATTGTATACACAGATTCCCCCGCAGTGCACACGGTTACCATGGATACACAATGCGTGATTTCACACTGTAAATGATGTCCAGTTTCAGTGTATTCCAGTAAGTGTAGCCAACATCAAAGCAATGAATGAGTGAAGTACATATCATGAATATTTTTTTTCCTCTGGAAAGAAGTTGTGCTTTTTGAAAATTCCATATACAAAAATATTGTTGCTATTTAAGGTACAAGTGTAGAGCGGATCAATATATCGTGAAATAAAGATATTTAGCGCCACCAACTGACATGCTGCTCATATTGACGTCTCCGTGCAGAAACTCTCACACTGAAAACAGAAATAAGAAAAAAAAAACGAAACGAAATGTTTTCACTTTAGTCCTAGTAGTCAACTTTGTACCTTGAGAGAAGACGGTAACTTACGAAGATTTGTAACGAACAATCGTATGGACTACCAGGCAAACGACTCCAGAATACGTGAATAACACCTCTTCCTCTTGGCTGTATAGCGAATTCCTTACTCTCGTTTTGTTACCCATCAAATAAGAAAGAAGTCATACAATGGCAACAAATCACACGGACATGAATTTCCATCGTCACTCTTTATCACGCACTACTAAGTGTTAATATCTGAATACCTGAATATTGCTGTAAAAGCTCGAATGACGAAGTACATGATAAAAATGTTTTAAATGATCTAATTATTTACATCACATGTGTCATACCAATGATTCTTTACCAAGGTTGCAAAAGTGCGTTGACATTTGTGCATTCTTTTGGCGACGTCCAGACCAATATTCGTCCACGCTCTCAAAATTTTTGAACACGTAACTCCTAAAAGCTCTATCAATATTGTCTATCGTACAGCGATTCGTGTCCTTTCCGAAGATTGGTCTTCGTCTTTCGTCATCATGGTCGCTTCAAATCGTATAAAATGTTCACAAGAACAAGTCAAAGTTTTTAGATTCACTATACATAGCACACACTGTAAAAATATGCCTAAGGGATTATCGAAGTCTCTCGTAGGATTGTTCAAACGTCGTTCATGCTGTCAAATTAGATTTCTCCAGGATGTTATCTGAACGCTTTTTAAAAGGCCTATTCACAGAATGGCGCACGCCGAGCTATGCGCGACATTGGCGTTTCCTTTGTTCACTTCCGAGAGGTTGCCGTCGACGTACGCGTTGTCCGACCCGTTACCTTGCTGATCCTTGGTGTCGCCACCGGCGTGCATATCAGGGATGTCCACGGGCGCCCCCGATACGTCAAACGAACTAACAGTCTGCACTTCGCGGTTGATCCGATGGACATCGCGCCTGCAAGTGCACGCGTAACCAACGTCATTGCCGGACTTCGACGTCGCTGGTGTGACGGGGATGTAGCCCGAGTACTTGCCGTCGCTTCTCGAGTGGGCACTCCCGTTTCCGTTGGCTCCAATTGACTTCAGCGTCTCCGTAGAGGAGAAGCTGTGCTTTTCGCCGTTGTCGGGAACTTGAATCAAGTTACCTGATGGCCTCGGAGTGGTCGCTCGGTCGTCATCGTTGAGAACCGGCGAGTACTGGCGATTGCTTTGGGCATCATCGGCGATACCGAGTCGTGACCCGGCGATGCTCCTGAAATCAAAGCGATAATACATTTAGGATATGATGATGTAACTGTAAGAATAATCATAAATAATGAAAATGACATCAAGAATGAAGCAATGAAAATGATTGCAAGAATGACAATACTACCAACATGGGTAATGGTAATAATAACAGACCTTACGATGAAAATACTGCAGGTACTGATAATAAGATCTGTTCTACACTTTTTGGGTACTATCATAGTGCATTTACATAACGTCGTGGTGCTCGAGACGCTTAACATATGCATGCCCGAGTCATTGGAACTAAGATCTATACTTTCAGTGGACGATCACTTTCTGTGAAGCATTCCAGCCAGGCTTGTCACGGCTGATAATCATTATAACTATGATGATAACGGTTATGACATAATATTCACTACTACTACTACCACTACTACTACTACTACTACCACTACTACTAGTAATAATGATAATAATAATAATGATAATGACGATGAAACTATTGTACACATTTTATCACTACGATATCTGCTACAAATCCTGCTTTTACGTCTTTGCATTTGCATGTGTATGAATGAGTGTACTGGAATGATAATTTATTTCCTTTATAAAACGATGAAGCAGACCCAAATCAAACGATTGGCTAAGAGCGAACACATGATCAGGCATTTAATTTTGCCTATCTCGTAATTTTATTTACGACCGGTCAATAGTAAAGTATAATGACCGGTCAGTAGCTCATTTCCATTGCGATGCATGGTAAGCCTACGTGACCTGGCGAGATTTCATCCATTTATTTACTAGTGAATAGGGCTGCTGCTGAATTCTATCAAATAACAAGTTCCTGCTTCATCATTTCATAAAACAAATAATACACACAATTTTGTTTGGGCATTAGTATAATTACTCACACTCGGTACCTTCGAAATAATCATAACACCCTCGGCTATCGCCTCCTGCAAGTAAGATTGTTCCAGAGGCACCTTGAGTGGGTAGATTATTCTTACTAATGCCCTCAAAGTTGTGCATTCTAAAACCTGATTTCGGTGTCTCACCTTCTCAAGATGGGTGACGAATCGATGGAGGACTGTCTGGACCGTACCTTCTCCTCATCGTAGGCCAGGGACAGCGGGTTGTCCATTCCGTTCCCGTGAGTTTTCCCCAGTAACCAGTATGTCTTCATGGTTCCCTTACCCTAAAAAGAATGAGGGGAAAATGATAAAATGACGGAATTCATAGAACTTGCAGTTCAAACTAATGATTCTTGCGTAGAGTTGTTTTTATTGCAACTGACTGACAAATTCTACAAGCTTTGTCTTTCTAGTGGGTCCCTCCATTTTTCGAAGTTTGCGGCGAATTGTTATTATTTTCATCTTAATCACTTCAATTCTCATGACAACGTATTATTACTACAAGGTTCCACAATTATTCTATACTCTTCTCAGTTTACTCTGTCTTGTTTATGTAACCTTATTCTCTGTTACCTATGCTCTTTTCGAAAAATGAAATAAAATTTGAAATGGATTGAATTGAATATCCACTAGACTACCGAGAGCTTCCGTCCGATTGCTAGTATACATGGTTCTGATCCCTTATAGCAACGGGTACTGCGTTGATATGTTCAAAGTAATAATTTTCGTTCGAGCGATTTTTATTGCAACTGAGTGACAAATCACTGAATAATTGGTATCCATGTACATAAAGGAAGGACAGTTTGTCAATGATAATGATGATAATAACAACTAATTGCAAATTCATAATGCGCAGTTTCTATGGGAATACACTCAAATGCTTATACAAATTGATGAAATTCTTGCGTCGAGTTGTCCGGTGATCAAGAGTTCGTTTATGTATGCATGTATGTATGTATGTATGTATTTGGTAGGTCGAGTATGTGTGCCGATGCTTTTTTATCATGGCTACTACTCAAACACTGATTAATTTGGTGCTTATTTACGTCAACGAAGGGCAATTTGTCAATCAGTTGCAAAATTCAAGTGCGTTAAGCAATGTAATCCAATATAAATCCAATGCAAGGCATGCCATGGAAAGTTTTCTCTATTTTCATGTACAGATGTCAGTAACTGGTCCGTACGTTGCTTCACCCAGCCGTTACCTGGCAACAGGGTGAATGCACCTGCAATAGTGTTGTATTTGTACAGTGTATTATTGTAAAGTGAACGAGGAGTCTTTCTATTTCTCTCTCTCCTGTTCTTTCTCACCATCTTTCATTATCGCTGTCCCCTTCTTTTTTGTTTTTCTTTCTTAGCATCACCTGTATACATGACCGTGTATGTTTTGTTATGTAACTATTTTGTTGTGTAAAACTAGCTTGTTTTTGTTGTAGTTAAGTAAGCCGATAGTTGGTTGAAACTGTTTATTTATTTGTGCATGAGGCCCCAATATTAAGCTCGGCTTACTGGGGATCCTCCTGTGTGGTACCTTGACTTTTTTTTAAATTATTATCATTATGTCTCCGTTCTTTGTCACAATGATTTGCTTACCTGTCATGTGCAAAATCAGCCATGAATTATTATGAACCATCTGTTTATTTCTGAAAGTGATCAGAGTTGATTATATTGTACCATATACAGAAACAATAAAATGAAAATGAAATGAAATAAAGGAGAGACAAGCAGCTGATCACTGTCGTGTAAGAACTCGCTGTGATCTTTTACGCGTTTTTACATAGATTCGAGGAAGACTTTGACAAAGCGTTGGACTTTTTTTTTTACCTTGACGTTGGTGGTCCCTCGCTCGGTGATTACGTAATGGCCGGGCCACTGGGCGAGGTTGTCGAAAGTGGTCTCGCTCATGTGAATCTTCATCGCTTCGCCCGTCGACTCCATGCGCGAGGCCGTGTTCACCGTGTCGCCGAAGAGGCAGTAGCGGGGCATCTTCAGGCCGACCACGCCTGCAACCACCATGCCGCTATGGACCCCTGAGCGTTTGGAGTAAGCATACAGGAAGATCGGCTGAGAATCATGAGTATTAATCAAATCGTGTACTGCACTTCAATTAGAAGACGTCGTCTAAATCTGTGTTGGCCCAATTTCGAGCAAAAAAGAATACAAAGTTTCTAACTCTGTTTTAACAAACACTGATTTCAATAAATTGGACGAAGGAACTTTCAAATATCATCCTGCCACCTTATAGGGACATAGGTATGATAGGTCTGTTCACTTACGACACCTGTAATTTGCTGAAGCACTTCATGGTCATAATATTTACGATAAGTTTCCACATTGTCATTATTTACGCAATATCAGCAATAGGGCTTACTTGTAGAACTAAGTATTATTTGTGATATCTCCTCTGTTAAATAAATGACATAACGCACAAAGCCTACGGATTGTACACGGACTCGGGTAATGTTTTTGTTTAGTGTGGTGACGTGTGGTGTGGTATATCGTGTCTTATGGCATGGTATGATATGGTGTAATGTGATATGATAATAATGGTGTGGTATGGTATGAAATGGTATGGTATGGTATGATGTGATCTTGTGTGGTATGATTTGTTATCGGATATTGTAACAGTATACCGTATGATATGCTATATAAACAATAAAAACATGATTCATTTCTTGACCAAAGAATGTGCGCCAGCATGTCCACACCCAGATAAATGACGCAAAAATCACAAGATTGTCTCCCTAACAAAGAACTATTCAAGTAAAGGTAACAGGTGTGTTTTTCGTTTTTGATTTTGTTTTTTCCGTGCTATAAATGTCGCCATTGGACATTTCAAACTGAATACCGAAACAACATTTGTAATCGGAGTTCAGTGATCTTGTGCTGTTTTATCTTCACATTGCCAAAGTCAAATGCAAAGCTTGGCTTAAAGAGGAGCCTCAACAAATACACATCGGTATTATTTGATTACAAAAATCGATTTTTTTTTCTTTTTTTTTTTAAGTCATATAATATTTTGAAAAGACGCAAAATTTCGTGTTTTTATGTTCGTATGAATCTTATAAAAAAAAATCAAAAAGAAAACGCCTGAACGACAAAAAGAGAGAAAAAATAGGAAGGAGAGCACTTAAACACGAACCGATTCGGATCTTCATGTTGTCGACGTTGCTCGATGGGTCTTTGACATCGGCGATGGCGCATATCATGGCGAGCCCCATCTCGACGATGCGCACGGCGTGGTACTTCGTCGCCGTCGGTGCACCGGACACCACCATGTAAGCGTCACCAATAGTCTCGACCTGTCAATGAGAACAATGATTGTTTGAGGGTTGTTTGCTTGTTATTGTTTTCCTTCTGAGCAGATGGTTGGATAGCTCATATTCAGCTGCACGAGCTGGTCTTCCATCATGTCCATGGGGTCCAGCTGGATGTGAGGGCGGGACCACTCTAAGTACCTCGCAAAATCTTAGAAGATGAATCTTCCTCTCAAACAATACTATACCATCCCTTTAACTCTTGGTACCTTCCTCTCTTAATGGAAACTCTCCAACAATTTGTGATTTCAGAATGATCAAACGATATTGATAAGAAATAATATGAACAAATAACAAATAATATTCATTTTCCATCATTTTGCTTTGTTTTGGTTATTAAAAAGCACACATTTTCCAAGAATGTTATGGGACAATATCCCGAATTAGCCAAGTGCTCTTTCAATGTTGAAGATTTTGTTGTTGTTGTTGTTGCTGTTGTTGCTGTTGTTGTTATTATTACTATTTTTTTGTTTAATTATTTTGCGGCAACTTCCCCTTTGAAGGGATGGTATAGTTTTGTTTAGATGGGGGTTGAGGTTTTAGGTGTTTGCGAGATAATTAGAAACCATGTAGTTGAAATATTGAGGGGCATGCGATTCTAAGAGGAATTAGAAGTTTATTTGATGAAAATGGGTTTTGAAATGGCTGAGATATCCAAAAAGAAAGTAAAACAAAAATGTCGTAATAAAAGGTGGGACCCACCTTTTATTATAGGACCACTTTGTTTTGTATAATATCTCAGCCACTGAAAACCGATTTTCGTCAAATACACTTATAATTCCCCTTAGAATCGCAAGCTCTTTAAAATGTCATACACGTGGTTTCTAATTATCTCGCAAAAAGGTAAAACCTGAATCCTCATCTCAACCAAAACGGTATCATCCCTTTAATACCGATGATACGCCTACGATACACATATCTGACCTTTTCATTATATCTTTCTCAGTGCTATTACTCCTTTGCGCAAATGCACATCAAGGAATGACTCATCTTCGTGAAGACCCATAAAATCTGAGCGAGTACAAACAAACTGCCAATAATCTCTGCGTTGAGTATAGAGCCGATGACTTTTGACATCAAAAGACAATTAAAATACCGACAGTTGTCATCTCATTCCCCTCAGCTACTCTGCTGTGACCTCTTTTTTTTTTTAATAACCCCCCCCCCCCCCCCATTCCTATACCCCTTTACAAATCATCTCTGACAAGAACAAGTATTTGCCGTGGCATTTGCAAAGGCTGTTGCGTACGCAACGACACGTTTAACGGGAGTAAATGTCAAGGTACATTACTTTCATATTGTGCGTTACAATGGCATTTTGTCTTCCCTCTGTTTTCTCTGCTGCCCCCCCCCCCCCTTCAATATATTTCTCTCTCTGTCTCTGTTAAATGCCTGTAAATGACTAAACTTGAACATACAAATTCTCTTCTTGGTGTCTCTCTCTCTTTCTCTCTATGTATATGTCAAGTCTGAGGAGGGTGGCTGAAAGAAGAATGCTTCTCCACGCGGTAAAGAAACATGACAGTATAAACACAGCGGGCGGCACATACATACGTGCTGCATCAGCATTACTTTTTTATGACTCGTTGTTATGGAAACAACATAGTAAGCGAGAGCTAGAGAAACAAAGTATGACGTCGTAGCCGAAAACTCTCGTGACGTGTAATATGTTTTTTTTTTTTTTTTTTTTTTTTTTTTTTTTACGGGCGGATAATACTTAAAGGACAAGTCCACCTTCATAGACATGTGGATTGAGTGAATGCAGCCATATAAGTAGAACACATCAGTGAAAGTTTGGGGAAAATTGGACAATCCCTTCAAAAATTATAAATTTTTAAAGTATCTGCGCAGTCACTGCTGGATGAGAAGACTAATACAGTGTATGATGTCACAGGAATAGAACGATATATGGAAAATATAAAGAAACATCTATTTTTTTTAACTTGTCACTGACGTTTGTTAAGGGTAATATTATTCCTCGAGCCTATTCTGAAAGAGGCAAATCAAGTATTCTTTCTATTATGCGAGAAAAGTGAAAATATGTTGAATTTTCCGTTTATAAGTCCCGTTATAACGGGAGCACTATAACGGGAGCACTGTACTTCGACTGTCCCGAAGTTCTCTCCCCCACCTCTCTCTCTATCCTTCTCTTTCTTTCTCTATTTCTTTCTTTCTTTCTTTGTTTCTCCCGCTCTCTCTCTCTTTCTCTCTTCCTGTTTCACATGTAGGCCTACCTGTTTACAGTCATTCTAATCGCTGTTGCAACTGCGTTATCAAAGGAAATTGCAAAAAACAACAACAACAAACAAACAAACATATTTTGTATGCTGCCTGATTTCTTTAATAGTGTCCTATCATGTGCACATGCCCATCGTATATCAGTCTGTAAAGGAATAGTGCCTTGTTGCAAATAGTTCTGAATTTTACTAATCTTATTTGTTACATTTTAATATCTCTCTCTTGATGTATAAAGTCATCTAACTGAACTCGTGAGAGGTAGCTTTGATAAGAAGTAAATAAATAAATAACAAAAAAAAATGTTACACACTACATCAGCTGGATTACACCACTTGGACAAACTATTGAAAAGTGACCTGCTCCCCACCTTGTAGACGTCGAAGGTTTCGCTGAGGTTGTCGTACTTGGTGTACATGCCGTTTAGCATGGAGACCACAGCCATGGGGGTGATCTGCGAACAGATGTTGGTGAAGCCCACGATGTCACTGAAGAGGATGGTCACTGCGGAGAACACCTGGGGGCGTCGTTGCGAAAATGGAAATAAATGCATTCAATGAATGGAAAGGTAAATCAATCAATCAATCACTCACTCATTCACTTACTCAATCAATCAATCAATTCGTTGGTTTATTAATTAATAAAAATAATTTATGAGTAGATAGAGGTAAAGTTATTAATAACTGATTGATTGATTTATACATACACGAATGAATGAATAAGCAAATAGGTATTGATAAGAATAACTTTCGTACTGACGATGATGATAAAACAATGGTAATAACAATGAAAAGAGAACAATATTCTAAGTTAAACTGCTCTTAGAATTTTCTTCTTCTTCTTCTTCTATTTTTTTTCTTTTTGTTGTGTCGCGTAATAACGGCAGAGTGATTTATCCAGTAAGCAAACAAAATCATACCAGAACTCGTGACAAAAATAGTAATATGCCCAGAATGGAAACTAAAGCCTGGAAATGATCATCTAGCCCATAATGGGGAATCTATGAAGAGTATTGTCTACATAAATTATTAAGCAGATGCCCTGAATTCAAAACTGAGCTCTACTTTCAGGTGATGGTGGAAACATATGAACAGAATGATCTCAATCCGGTTTGATACATAATGTCTCATAATGCAGTACAACCAATGAAAGTTTAACCACTTTAAAGATGAAGCGATGAATCATACCTGAATTTATCATGAAACTACGACGTCTGAATGTTGTTATTTGATTCAGACCTTAAACTCAATAATTTTGTGCTCGTGGTGACTGTATCGTGACATTACCGGTCATCAATATAAATATCAATGTCCGTTCTACTGCTAGCTATTCTGGCGAGAGCGCCATCAACGTTACAAGTCAGGAAGAAGATTACGGGTCTGTCAAGAGCCATTTTAATCATTACTGATTGCTAACGAGGGTGTTTGTGGGTAGGGATTACACGAGTAGAAAATCTCGATAACGACATCGTTATCAAGATGAATGCCTCTTGACAAGACATTTGCTTCGCTCGTATTTCACCCTCACCCGACAAGCGAACCCATAAAATGATCGTGAGGTAACGTCATGCCCTATACCCGGGTGACCTCCGCACGATGGCCAGTAAGGTGGACAGTTTCGGGAGGCGAAAATGAATTACTGCCATGGCTGGACTAGTATAAGCGTAATGTAGCCTCCACAAGTTAATTGCAACAGTTTCTGTACGCGTAATATATTATTCAGCCCATATTTCACTGACTGGCTATAGTGAACAGGAGCCAGCCAATCGTCTGAAAGACTGGATCGCCTCAAAATAGGTTTACGAGGGCATAATAGGTTGACGAGAAGAACCTTAATTGGGAACCAGCAAATTTGGAACCCGCTTCATGACACAGTCCTCTTCTTAATTGACTTATGACGAAATATGATCAAGGGTTAATCGATTCTAGGTAGAGGGGAAATTGGCAATAATCTCTTTCTTGCTTACTAAAAAGACAACAACAAAAAAGAGAGCAACAATAATGTCCTCCTTACGGTTTTACATGCCTCGATCCTGATCAACAAAGCATATTCCTCAGAATAAAACAATAAAACAATAAACAAATAAACGCACAAAACACTCACAAAAGACACCACGGCATCTAAACATCAGAAAAATGAACAAGCAGCACACTTAATTGTCAAATTTCAACAGCAGTCGAGGCATTGAATGAATGCGTCGATCTTCGTGCTATGAGGTCGCAAGTTTGTCCCATTTGCCTGTGACCTTGTTATAAGCATGGACCTTACCAGAAGGTCCATGTTATAAGCATGCTATGTCATAATCAGATTCTAAAGTGAAACCGTTTCATAAGGATTAAATATCCATGAGTTTCCAACATTATGAGGTGGACTTTTGCATATAGGCCTTACCTCGCAGGTGTTGGTAGCCGGCTCGCCGCGCCGGAGTTTCTCGGCGACCTGGCGGGGAATCATTTGGTAGAGCAGTGAGTCCGTTCGTTTCATCTCCTGATCCAGCTTCATCATGCTCTCCTCCAGCTGAGCGCTCTTCCTCTGCTCCTGTTGCCATAGAAACGGAAGAAGATTGGGTCGTTGAAGTGCACATGCTCTCCATTTTCTATCATTTTTGGTCGGTTGAACCAGGGAGGGCTGAACGGAACTCGCATCAAATCACGTCCATTAAAGATAAAGTACACACGATCTTACACAAAAGAAGATATGAGTTCTATCTGACCAGATTTCACAAAGAAAACGCATCATGAGTTCGTCGTGCATATGAACTGCCAATGAAATTTCCAAAAATTGTCCATAAATTCACCATGTGCTCAAAATGCAAAATCATATTTTACAAATAGAATTATCCTCTACGAGTAAACGCTATTGTACAAAAGTGAACAGTATAATGTTAACAAACTACACGAACGGGATTCAACACAGGGAGCATTGAAGAAGGGGAAGAAATACACCAATAAAACTCTGAGATGAATAGGAAAAAAACAACAACAAAGATGAGGGAGAGGGGAAAGGGAGAAAGTGAGAGAAGCTGAAAGGCTTACTTGGTCCAGGGCTAGCTTGAGCTCCGCAGACTGCTGGGTACCGGCCAGGACCAGGTCTCGACTCGAGTCGTGCATACTGAGATCGTTGATGTACAGCCCCGAGTGGAACATGACCTTGAGATCGGGTAACCTGAATTGGACATATAGGACCAGATTAAGACCAACTGAACCAATCCTATGGTAAATTCAAGAACGGAGGACTAATCCCATTTTTCTAAAACATCGTAGGCCTGTATTGATATTCATTTGTCTCTGTTCCCGCTTTATACAATTAACTACAGAGATAAAATTCCCAGTTGTTCTGTATTTTGTCGTTGTTTGGCTGCAGGGATAGCAAACGGGTGTAGGGATACAACGAAGGGTGTCAGACGCTTCCAATGATGTCGTAAAATCTTGAATAATTATCAAAATAAATAACACCCAGAATTTTACTTACAGAACGTAGAGGGAGGTAAGGATGGATTTAAGTTACAGCCTACATCTTCAACAGAGCAAGTGGCAAGATATAAGTCGGTGTTGAAATCACCGTCAATCATCGTAGAACTTGCGCTCAGTCACAATGCACTGAGCAATCGCCATATCTTATGAAAGGTTACTAAGCTGGAGTGTGTTATACAGTCCACACTTCTCATTTATGTCAACATAATTATTTTCTTGAAGATATTATTGTACTTCGTTCAAAGAGACATTCAAGGCGATATATGTGATTTTATTTTATATAGTACGTAAATTGAAAGTGATATTTATATATTTGTGGAATTTATTGTGGTCCTTGAGCAGATAAACCAATACTCTGAAAAAAAAAAACATATTACACTGAGCGAGGATGATGACATAGGCGACCAATGATGTAGCAATATAATTCCATTATACTATCACTTGCTTAACAAGTTCACCTGTGCAGAATTCATGCATGTTTTCTTTTTTGTTCTGCTTCCTTGAGCCCCCACTCCTGCATGCCTATGGTGAGGATAACCATGTCATTATCCTTGTTTACTGTGATTTGTTATGACTTTTGAAAATATTCTTATTCCTTATCCCAGTCACTATATTCTGAAACTCTCTGTACCCAGTATAATCAATTTATAGATGTTCAGATGCAAAAATCTGAAAATCATGCGTAGTCTCCTTTAAATGTCAACTGTATCAAGTGTTGTCTTGTAGCTGTCCGCACGGTCTTACCCTCCGGGTCTGTCATTTTATTCTTGTTCAGTAGCTCTCAATTGCGTAGCCACTTACCTTTCTATGAGTGACAGATTGTATATACGCATTTTTTTTTTTTTTTTTTGGGGGGGGGGGAGCCCGTGACGTCACTCCCTCAATTAAATTCATACTTTTTTTTTATGATGCCAGCTCACATCACAGTTTTGTAATTCGTGGAATCAGGCCATGCGAAGATCCCACAAAGAATCATAATGTGAAATTTCAAGCATATTCTTTGCATCGTAATGTTCATAAAGAGAGATATCAGCTTAGTGCTTTCATTTATGAAAAATAATGAAATAAAACTTTAAAATGTATTGAATGGACATGAATGGCGTTGAATTGAAGTGGATTAAAGGGATGGTATAGTTCTGGTTGAGACCTGGCTTCAGGTACCTTTCATGAAATATAAAAGAGCATGTAATTCTAAAAGGAATTCAACGTAATGGTTTTGAAATGGCTGAGATATCCAAAACAAGTTATACTAATAAAAGGTGGAGCCCGCCTTAGTAGAATTTCTTTGCTTTACTCTGTTTTTGGATCTATCAGCCATTTCAAATCCGATTTACATCCAATAAACTCTGAATGCCTCTTAGAATGGTATGCTCTGTAACATTTCATAAGTGGTTTCTTAGCATCTCATCCCCACCAATACTTCACAATCCCTTTAACGTGAATTGAATCAAAATGAGTATAATTGTACTTTCGTGCTCTGCCCTAAAGATTCTGATGGGAATTATATACAATGAAATTTAAGCTGCATTGAATTGAATAGAATTGCATCAACTTGAATTGAATCGAACTGGCTTATATTGCTATATAGTTACTATAAGTCCATCAGTAAAATCAAAGTGAAACAACCATAGGTTAGAATATATCAGTAAAGCCGATCTGAAAGAAGGCTTTGATGCCTACTTTTCTACAAGCTTTGTTTTTTTTCAGTGGGTCCCTCCATTTTCCGATGTTTTGCGTATTGTTATATCGTCTTTATTACTTCAGTCAGTCGGTTTTCATGACCACGTATTTCTTACTCCAAGGTCCCACAACTATATTTTTCACAATTTACTTTGTTTTGATTATGCAACCTTATTCTCTGTTAACAAAGAAAGTGATATGATTATGTTCTTTTTGAAAAGTGAAATAAAATTCGAATTGAATTGAATTGAATACTTACATGGGTGTCGCGAGGAATATGTAAGCGTGCCATTCGGGAACGGATAACATCTGGCCCTTGAGTCGTATCTGTCTTGGGTGGAACACCTCTTCTAAAATCTCTATATACAAGAATGCCAAGGAAATCGAACATTTTTCAACTCCTCACAAGTTTAATGAATGGCCCACGCCATAGCTTGAAGGAAAAGTCCTTAATGCGCCAACTTTACACTCGATCTGACCAACTTTCTTCAATATTTTTTTTTTCTTTCAAAAATATCGGAAACTTTGTCTTAACAAGGACATTTTTCTTATCATCTCTAAACTAAGGTTTAGTAAGTGTTCTTTTTTCACGCTTCTAAATGTCTCATAGTAAATATAAGTCACGTCTATTTTGCATAACTCTTAAATGTCTCTCAGATTTTTCTTAAATGTTTCAAGATCACTTGCTATAGAAATGGAATAGTGCCCGTTGATAGGTTTCTCGTATCATACATTCTAATTCTACATTCAACTGAAATGTTTCCGAATTAGTTTAACAACTTTAAGAAACTTGCTACTTGCATTTCACGTTTGTATGCCATCAGCAAAGAAAATACTTTGAAGTCAAAATATGTAAAGTTTTCTGCATTGAAACTTCAACCAAACAGCTCTTTCCATTTTCACACTGTTACCCACCTATACTTTAGATGAAGCTGTTCATCTTAATGTACTACTAAGCTCCCTATGGGAAGTGAACAGAATCATGTATAACTTTCAACAACTGCAGAAAACAGCGGATATAAAAGAACTATGAGATCAAGAGCAATATATTAATTTGGTGCGGTAAGAATGGCGTGAGCTGCCGAGAAAGGAAGCGTTAGAAAGCTGCGCACAGACCACGGAGTCACGTGATTGAGAAGAAATTTTTAAAAACACGTAGGTGACAAGTGTATATCGATTTATGGAGAGCAAAAGTGCCTTCGGCGCTTTACTTCGTAACCACGTATAATAGGCTCATTTTGCCGCGTGACACAACTTTCCCTTAACTGGCATTCAAAATCGGAACGTTTGATTATAAACCCATCCCTCAGCATTTCCTTTCGTTTCTACAGTGCTCTCCTAAATCTGTTTAGATCACGTGATCCATGGTGAGAGATTGGGGAAAAAACTGGGATGTCGATCAGGTGACTCAATGGTTTGTAAGATGAAGCGTGCGTTTTGCGCGGTAATTGTGAAAAATGTACAATGATCTACGTTAATGAATGGTTGCGGCGCTTTCGGCAGGGTAAATGGGCGGATGAAGCATAGGCGGCTGTCTCGAAGCTAGAGTGAAGAATGAAAATGTAAGAATATATATATAAAAAAAGAGAGAGATGAACTAGAGAGGACAGCTGGGTGTGATTGAAGCCTTCAAGTGAATGGCATGACGGATGTTTAGAAAACGGAGAAATGTGATTGGAAGCAAAGGGGACACTCTCGTATCGTAAACACTAAATCCAAAAAAGACAGGCATGCAAGGTTGTGAAGTTTGAAAAGAAATAGAAAGTGACGCGTTTTACGCGTCAAATGGGGACGCACCGCGTCCTAACATGTATAGCATCCTGATATCTCCTCAATCCGGGCGGTAAACTTTCCACCCCATGACAACTTCATCTGGTGACAATATAATTCATAAAACGAAAGATAATGAAACAATAAAGACACTTTCTGTGTGCGGGTTTCCCCCATAATGGTGATGATGATGATAATGATGATGATAATGACTAATTTTATCAGAAAACTGATGATGACAACTGATGATGACGCTTATAACGTAAAAGTGAAAACAACAATTACAATGACTCTCTCTTTATACAATGGTTCATGCCAACAAAAAAAAAAAAGGTAAAAGCAGAAGTGAAAACAAGAAGAAAGCAGAAAGCAGCAAAAAGAAAAAAAAAGCGAAAACGGCCTTAAAAATCACAATTTTGGTACGCGGAGCAACTAAACAATTAAATCATTTGATTGCTACAAAGTAGTGAACATAAGACTATCAAAAATCCTCAGAGATTCGATCAATCCTTGCCCTTATGATTCGCTTAAAAATTTACATAGTTAGCGGTTACAAAAACAGTTGATATACTGTTACGCATTTTTACTCCTACTATCACACCACGGAAAATAGGAAACATAACATATGAAATATGATTAAGTGTCATAATCGATATCGAAACATCAGAGCATATGTTTTAAGACGTCATACGTACATACGTACAAAACTGATCCATTTGCTAACTTAGCTGCAATCATGAGTTAAGTAACGCAGCATCAAATGTTCCAGCTTCTTTGCCCGAAAAACAACATAATACAGTACATTATTCCTTTCTTCGTACAAAAACTGCCTCTGCTTATAAAATACATTCGTAGTTCGGAAATATTGGATTCGTCTTGAGCTAAGCTCATTCTGAGAATACTTCTGCTCAATAAATATGAAGATGGTAAACGCAAAACATTAAACATTGCTCATTTTTCCACCAGTAACATGTTTGCACGCTGCAATGTATTCTTACATTGCAAGGATTGTAGGCACATACATTTTGTACAGTAGGTTGTCAAATTGGTCGTCAAACTGCATTTTGATTAATAAGATTTCCAGCGATATGGGAGCCACACACACATCCATCTTAACTAGATTTCATAGTAGTTCAGACGATGTAAGCACACGTACAGCAAGCTCTCAAATGTAACAAACTCGAAATTAATTCTTAATAACCATATCATAAAAATTATTATTTCTCATCTCTTTAAGATTCGACGTACTAGGACGAATAGTCGTTTTCACTACTGTTTATTAGCTACGATAATGAAACCATAGTTTGCAATATAATACATAATATAATATATAGAAATGATACGTTTGTAAGATAACCTCTCGACAAATAGGAGAGGTGTCACGGGTTAAGAGAATAAAGAAAAACAGGCACCGAATAATCAACATAACACTCAAAATTTAAACAAAAATCTGAAGAGCCAGTTTGTAGACTTTAAAAGTGCTTCTCTTGGGATAGTATTATCATTTAGGCAGCTCTCGTTCCTTAACAAGGGACTTGCCTCTGTGATGGTTATTAAATAAAGAAGAAAAAAAAATCTTTGAAAACCCTCCCCATACCATAACAGATCCAAAATCCCGACAGGTTTTGTGACCAATCCATCACAACCCCGTGGGCAATGTTTGAGGGTGCTACGTTCTGACACATTGGTGAAAGTTCAACAACTCTTTCACATAAATTCGACATTATTAAAAGTTTCCTCATTTCGCGTAATAACAAAAAGAAATAACAACAAAAAATACATATTGATGTAATTTCTGATTTATCCAGTGAATAATCAATTAAGAAAGAAATCAGATGAGCTGATGAAGCGTCCAGGATGGTATGTGAAACCGTTCTCGGAATTGAACACTAAGTCCACATGCAATGATTTGATTCTTGTTTCTAAAACGATTATATGATATTCTTTCTGTTGCACAGAGACAGACTCCGTCATGGACTACGTAAGATTTATTTCACTGTGTCCTGAGTTACATTACTTTTAAATCATTCATGTGCACACTCGATCAGAAAAATAAAAATGCTGTGATGTAATTAAAGAGAGATAGGCACACACTGAGGACATCTCACAAGGCTATTTAGGAAAGTCACAATTTCAACACTTCATTAGATCCATGTAAATCTTTATCTTTTAATTGTTCTCATTCATTGAGTTGATCTTAATGAAAAAAAAAAAAAAATAACCACAATCTTCAATACCGTGCACACAAGGCAGTGGCGGTAAGGGTGCGCACAAGGTGAGGGGAAAGGTCAATGTATGAAAGGTCAACGAAGGGGTGACCCTCACAGGGAATAATAATGTGCAAGTGCAGTGTTGTGCTTGTCACAAAAAAACAAAAAAAAAAAAACAACAACAACAACAACCAAACAGTGTGTATATGATATATAATGAACAAACACACTGGCTCATACTCTGCGACTCGAATTCGATTCGACCTGCGTTGCAAGGCGGGCGCGAATTATCACGTTGCCATGTGATGTGGGCGGACAAGATTTCACGTCCTGTCCAAAGCTTTGCGCATGCGTGTATTGTTCCTTGTAGCCTTTTCAACCATGAGAACGTCGGTGATGCGAAGAGATTAGATCTTTTTATATTCTTGCTAATTTCTTTCGAAAACACTATACATTTCACTCAATCAGCAGCATCAGTTTTGACAAGAGAACAGAAAGGTCGACAAGTCATAGCACGCAAAAAAAAAAAAAGTAGAATAAACTTCGAAAGATCTCGAATAGCAGTCGAAAAAGTGGACCGGGGAAGTGGAATTGCACGGATAATTCTTCAAATGACGTCGCAATTGGAAGTCCATTATGTCGTCGTGAGCAAAAAGTCGCGTCAGTCTGATTCGAGAACGAGTCTAGTCAAAGACGCGACGACGACGACGAAGAAGAAGAAGAAGGAGGAGGAGGAGGAGGAGGAGGAGGAGGAGAAGAAGAAGAGAGCTGACCGACAATTCGCAAGTCTCTTCTGTCGTTGCTGACGTGGTGACAAACGGTGTAAGACAAGGTAAGTGGAAAGAGCTGTAAAGCCAGCGTTGCGCTGGAAGAGCTTGTGTTAGAATTCAGGACGAATCGAAATCGGATCGCAGAGCATTCGGCGGCCTGAACAAACATCGAAACGGGGAAAAAATCATTCATGCAGACAAGAGTGGCTCTGTGTTACTTCAGTGCGATTCCGATCAGATTTCTACACGCGACACCCAGTCGACTAAGCTCAGAACACTACGCATCTGTGTTATACATGTACAACAATAACTTTCGTTCGTTGCTGTTATGCCGACAGTAAATATATCTATAGGTACTGCACTTCAAAAGACGTTATTTCCAAACGAGTCTGTTCGTTACGAACATGCCCCCTAGCTATCTACTTACACATTTACCACTCATATATTCTCTAGGCAAGAAAAAAAATACAACATTAAATATATTAGATTTTTTTAAAGAGTGTTAAAGAGAGCGAAACATAACCCAACAGCCAAATATAGAAAAATGAAAAACAACAATGCCAGCCTGCTTTCTTGAGAGCGCTCCGTGCTAAGATAATAATGATTAAAAAAACAAATATCATAAAGGTGTTATACCTTTTTGATTCCCCGTTGGACCATTTTTATTTTGCGTCGGCTTTAGCAACCACGGGTGAACTGGCTGCTGGGTGCGAGATATACGCACTTTACAAACAGAATGGGGGTTGGGGGCACAGGTTGAAAGATGGTGGAAAATTAATCATGTCATTTATCATAACGCAGAGGAGAAGATTATTAGACTCTCGCTTGATCTGCAACATTCAGCTGAACCAAACATGAAAAGAAGAATACTCCTGCTATTATAGCATCACCTCTCTGAACTCAATCATGATAAAAAGTATGGGGGCAGGAAGATGGAGAGCTTGGCCTATAGAGGGAACCTCCCCCCCCCCCCACCCTATCCCTCTCCAAACTCCGGATGGAGACTCTATACATACATGCTGAACCCTCCTCATTAACCCATCTCCTCATTCCCCTCTCATCTGGCACAACCCATACCACACTCCTCCCCTTCACTGTCGATTACCAATAATACCCCACTAAAGCCCAATAGAGTGGTAGTTTCTGTCACTGTAGCGTTTAAAGTTAGGAGCCACACGATTACAGGTACTGTTTACCATTGGGAGCAGTGATTTAAAAATTTTTGAGTTGTCACAATTGATGCATTATGTGTAGGTCAGTTGTATCATAAAACATCCTACCATTATATACAAATTTTGTAATATATCCTAAGATATAAGGAAATATCACTATATTTCTCCATAAAATAACTGTAGACGATTTATTCCAGAAATAATTTTATTATAACTATTGTTCATATTTTGTATAATTAAAAATACTTAACATTGATTATACTCGTTTAAAAGATTTTTACATTGATTGTTTCTATTCTTATCTCACCATTTTAGACCTATTTTGAAATACTAACAGAGTTTTTGTTTAATCTGCAATGGTAGATAATGCCGTTAAGGTCTCACACCAGGAAATGGAGTGCATTTTTGTCAAGAACTTCACCCTTATCAAATAGAGCTAGTGTGCCTTTGTATCTTTGGGTAAGACAAAGTGATGAACCGAGGGATATAGGCCATCATCGCTCATGTGTGAGAGGTATAACTCCTTGGTCCTACAATACGCCCTCTACGTTTACACATCAGAAATAATTATTACGTCCTCACAACAAGCATGTATTCTGCTCATGTTGCCCCCTATTAGCAAATTATAAACTCTAAGGTTAAAATACCCCACCCCTCCCACCCACCCACCCCCTCGCCCTCCCTCCCCCCCCCCCCCGAAAAAAAAAACGAAAAAAAGATATGCACGACTAGTCCCATTGCATTCGACCGTGAGCAGATACCCCTATTATAAAGTGATGTGAAAAAAGAAAACATGTCATGCAGATGAAAAACTTGACCGTTGCATAATGTAGGGGTAATTCGTGTGCAAGGGATGACGGTTGATGTTGTGTGGTTTTTTTTTTTTTTTAAAGGACGAAGAGTGGAAGAGGAGTACTTGAGCATTTTCATCCATACCATATGTTTTGACAACGAGGGTTGAGGGAAATTCTCCAGGAATGTGACAGTAATTGCAAGAAATATACATTATGATTTCAGACTATTTGACAATATTATACTTATGCACGATTACAGCGCAAACATATGATAACGTATCTGAAAGGGGCGAAGAGGCATGGGAGGGTATAGGAATGAACTGAAAAGAGGTTTTTAGTAAAAATAAAAACAACAACATCTGATCAAATCGATGACTTTGAGCAAAGTGGTGGGTAATACTGCGCTGATGGTTTGACGATCGCTCAAATGATATCACAGTAATATCAAGGAGCACACGAAGGCATTGACAATATTAAACTGATCAACCAATATCCGGTCAAAATAAAAGAACAAAATACAGAACATCGATGTTTCACATGATCATCATAAGAAATCAATAAAAGCTTTAAATCAATGACAATCACGGAAATATGACTCGCATTAGTAATACCAACACAAGCTGGAAAAAAATTATTTTATAGTTCATAAATGTGTACTGCCGCTTATTCCACGATGATAATAAATCATGAGAAGAAAAAGGCTACGTTTTGCGTTAATTTTTTAGCAGATTGGCTATTTTTAAGAATTTAAGTAGAAGAGGAAAATACGGTATAGAGTTTACAATGTCCACAACATGACTCATCTTAGCTGACATGCTGTTACTCAGATCGTATTCAAACAAAAGAAAAAGGAACTTTGGGGTAAAATAGCTCGGTGTTAACATCAATCCACGTTAAGATTGAACAGGGAAAGACTCAGCGATTCTGTCAATTGGGGAAAGGGGAAGTAAGGGGATAAATATAAAGGGAATGCAATAGGGAGGGGCTTGCAGCTATGGCGATGCTCACTTTTGGAAGCTGAAAAATAAATCGAAGGTGGGGGGAAAGAACGGTGATGTTGAACATTACAACAACTCCAAGTGCGGACAGGTGGTTTACTTGGTGGGCGTGTTCAAAATAGTGTTAGCGAGACGAAAAGGAGAGATGAGGGCTTGGATTTGAAGGTGAGAAATGTCGGTCAAAGCTACAAGGAAATTAAACAAATGTATTCCTTTTTTATCTCTGTACACCTGCCGAAATCATACATCATACGGGCTTTCCGTTTAATTTCATTTGAAGCTGGTTCGTGACCCTCCTGCCCTACATCTGACTTTAAATATGCAGGTGCATTTCGCGATTCCATCTAAATGATGGAAAAATATTTGGTAGTCTGACATATAAGATTTGAAGGTTTCGACCTTCACTGAATGAAGGAAAATGAAAGTTTAATAGTTCCAAATCAGAGAGTAAAAGAAAAGAACTCGAGAGGGTGTAATTATAGTATCATTTGACTCAACCCACGCACTAACGTATCATAGAAAGAAAGAAAGAAAAAAAGAAGACAAACTAAAACTGAATTTATAGAAGAAATGGACGGAACCCAAGATTTTAGAGACCTCTCCAGATATCTTATATTCCCATACATCACGTAGCAACTATCCTTTTTGTTTGTTTTCCTCTCGTTGCCTTAACCAAACACTTCTGGCACCTCGACACAAAACGGGTCACGTAGCAACTTTGTGTATTTTGAATTTAAAGTGCGATTCCACGCCATATTTTGAAGTTGATTTTCATATAAAGAGCGAGATCAGATAAAAGAATTTCACGGTAAAGGATTTATCAAACTCGGACTTGAGATAAGAAAGGTATGGGTTTTTAACGTCTGACGTGCAAAACAAATAAAAGAATGATAATTGTCATCAAATCAACAAAATCTGCCATTGGTTTGTGAATAGAATAGAATAGAATAGAATAGAATAGAATAGAATAGAATAGAATAGAATAGAATAGCATAGAATAGAATAGAATAGAATAGAATAGAATAGAATAGAATAGAATAGAATAGAGTAGAGTAGAGTAGAGTAGAGTAGAGTAGAGTAGAGTAGAGTATAGAGTAGAGTAGAATAGAATAGAATAGAATAGAATAGAATAGAATAGAATAGAATAGAATAGAATAGAATAGAAGAATAGAATAGAATAGAATAGAATAGAATAGAATAGAATAGAATAGAATAGAATAGAATAGAATAGAAGAATAGAATAGAATAGAATAGAGTAGAGTATAGTAGAGTAGAATAGAATAGAATAGAATAGAATAGAATAGAATAGAGTAAAGGAACATAATATAACATAACATGAAATAAAATAGATTTAGATAAAATAGAATATCATCTAATCACGTTTTGCGTTGATGAATTACAAACCTCTCCCCCTTAAAGTCACCATTGCCATAGGTTATTGCTAAATGCATGGGTTATTGTAAGCAACAAAAACTTCGATTCACCATTCACGAATCAAGTTCTATTTTAGATTTAAATAAGAAATAAACGTGCAAAAAGGTGGTGAAGTCTTGTGTGTAGTAAATATGCAGCCATGACGTCATCCCCTCCTCTATGACGTGTATTACGTAGGTCCTACTTATACAACAGATGTACCACCGTTTCATAGACCACGTGAAAACTTCAACATTCCTTATGTTAGTTATTCTATAGGTCCAGTTTGATGACACCTCTGTAATTCTGTTTTTCTGTTTTCACTCAGTTTTTTTTTTGTTTTTTTTTTTAAATCCACATTGAGGTGGTTTGGAATCGCACTTTGAAAGCGGGACTGGGAGAGTGTCGGCAGTTGGAATCTGCGGCACACAGAAAGCTGAAATGGTGCTTCTGTTTGTCTGCTTGTTTGTTTGTTCGTTTGCTTGTTTGTTTGTTTGCTTGCTTTTTCTTTTTCTTCAAACGTGCCTGTGTTATCTTCGGGTCGAAGTCTAGGAAGAACTAGACCATTGGCGTTGGCATAACGGGGTCCTTGTTTAGGGAACCAAGGATGAAATTAATACATAAAGAAAGAAACGATTAGCAAAAGAAACGGGATGAAAACATGACGTCAGTGTTAGCTACCGTGTTAAGATGTTAACACTTGGGACGTTAGTATGCGGGGAGGTGCCTGATCTAATAAATTTGAACGTACTGAATAGACAAATGGATTGGCAGATCCACAAATAAAACAGAAGACATGGGTTGACATCGTGTGTAAACGAGTTACAAAAACGATTTTAATCAGAATGTTAAAGTGCACAAGATATGCATCTAATCAAGTAACATGTTTTAAATAAATATTATTGTATAACACTTTGAGAAAGTACAAATGACATACTGGTTCTCGTAAAAAAAAAAAAAAAAGTAGAGACACAAGAACAACTAAAAAGAAGACGACCCAATACAATGAAAATACAGCGTTTGAGATTCAGTGATCACATAATCTCACATTAACTCAATCATGAATCATGAAGTTTAGCAAAATTGATGCCATAGGTGAGGGTATATTGTGCGCGCTAAAATTAACATCTAAGTTATAGATTGACGAAACGATGCAAACATGATTATTATCACCATGGCGCTCTTGCCATCTCCCTGATATGGTTCTTGCAAGGTTGCTATTGTTGTTTGCTGCATGATCGATCTTTTCGCTGGGTGTATCTGCCAGCTCATGGTGTGTGTCAATCGATCAATAGAATGACGAGAGCTTAAAAACTGAACTAATCTAAAGCTTGACACACGTTTTGTTTGTTTGCTTTTTTGAAATGTGCTCCCCTATATGGTAGGTCTTATACATCACTCTAAAAACCAATCACGTAGAAGCGGCTTTGTGTAACTATGGTTTCTTTGTTTATGTCTTTTCTTTGCTCTATTTGAAATTCTTGTATCTCCTATTGACATGGATAATGCACATGCGCTACGTAATCTAACTAATGAGACTCGCTGATGGAATTGTCACGTGACCTGTGATATGAGGCCTGGTTTATTGGTGTTGCACTGAAATTATATCTGACATAATATGATGGAAGGTGAAAACACTGTACACTATACCTGAATATGAAAATATCCACGCATAGAATACGTGCTGCGTGGTCTGAATACTGACTTCTGAAAACTGACTTCTATTTGGCTCGAAATGAATGCCACGGCCGTGGCCATGATATGCGTACGGAATGAATCGGGTGGACATGCAGCAGGCCTGTGTGCACGTTAAGTATGTTGGTTATAAGCCCGCGTACGTGCAGCGTGGTAACGCATTTGGTGGGGAATAATTTGTATGCACCATGAGTGACAATAATGTGATGTCACTGTGCCAGACAGCGATAATCTATACAGAATGTTAGGATGATTACATGAGCGATCCTTTAAGCCATAATTCCGTTGTTGCCACGGTTCGACTTCTTAATGATATCTTGTCAGCTCAATTTGGTCACGGGAGAATTCAACTTTCTTTTCACCCGCTTGACTCCGGTTGCTGCTATCATTTTATGCCCTAACGGTGCAACTGTATGTAAACTACGACTAGTTCGGTCCCAATTAGGGTGCGTCGCATACTTTCTGGCGTATCTATTATCGACACGATTCATGATTGAGAAGCCACGTCAAATGGCGTGGACACTGATGAAAAAAGATCTGACGACCCAAAAGAATAATCTACCGACGATCGCACGAATGGAAGATTGATTTTGTCTTCGCGGCCGCCTCCACGCATTCCTCAACGGCACCCTGAGCGACTGTTTTATGTCACAACGTGCTTAACATAAAGAGAACACGCGTAGATATTGTATTAAAGGGAAAGGTCACTCCAAGTTATAAAAAAAAAGAAGTAGAACAAGATGAGTTACATTGATTTAATCAAAGAAAAGTACAGAAAAGAAAAATAAAGGAATTTAAAAGCCTGATGAGATTTCATAAAATGAATATCAGTATCAGTCAGATTATGCTAATGAGATGAGGTAAAATGATGCCAAAGACCCACAGCTCTTAACTGGTTAACACATGGAAATGATTAGAGCCTGCGTGTATTAAACATTTTCTAGGCATAAATAACTGAAATGGTAAAATCAGTTTAAATTCATCTAAAAGGGACAATTTAGTGAGATTTAGCTTGGCAAGGCTTTTAAGAACTTATAGGGAGATAACAATGTGTCATAATTACCTCATCTTCGGAACAAAATCGTGTCTGTGACTGACATTCTTGAGTGGAGTTTTGCTTTAAATGTCGCCTAAATAAACGGTCGCGAAAGTTGTTTAGTAGCTTGACTATTGAGTAAGCAGAATTGCAAAATGTTGAATTACTTTCCACCGCAATTTAGTGTCGTATAAACGAATATTGGAAGGAGTTGTGTATGTGTTGCAATACCTTTACATTTTTACTTTATTTTCTATGAGATACGAATTGATTAGTCTTGATACTGATCGAAAACTTAGCAAATGTTACCAGCACTGTTGATAAGGACAGAATGCGATGAACTAGTTGACGATACGGCGTACAAGAAAGTTTTGTACACCAACAAACCTTGCTCAACTTGAGCACATTAGATATCGGAGGGCAAGTTTATTATTTCCATGAATCCCTTCCTTGGCTGGTAAAAAACCAGATAAATCATTGAACCCCAAAAGCAACTGTGCTTATTACAACAGTAAGCTGGGTAAAAACAAAACAAATCAAGAAAATGTGCACTTTCTAATCAGGTGGAAAGCTTCAAATGAAAGGGATGAAAGAAAATTACATTGTCATTTTTCTCATTCAAAATGAACAATAAAAACGTTTGGTTTTTTAAATAAGTTTTATACAGAATTGAGAGTCCTATGAAACATTCTCATCAGTTATGTTCCTCTCATTTTACAAATGCTCTGCTTTATGCTTTAATCTCTTGTTTTCAGAATTGAGAGTAATTACATTATTATTTGCTTTAGGATACTGATCAGTTAATATGAGCAAACAAACAATCTAATCAATTTAGGATTGGAAGATCAGCAAATTCCCGACTAAAATTGGCAACATGGCATGATACAGTTATTAATTTGCTAATAATAAATTCAGCTATAATATAGTCTCTATACTTGGACACTACTTTCGCTATTACAGTTAAACAATTGCACTTAGAAATAATCCGCTTTTGATATTTAAACTACACATCCCTGTAATCTATTACTATTAAGATCAAAATCTGCCAGGCGCGTGAACCACCCATCTCCCAAACACGTGTAGTCCCAACTCATCTAATTCGAGGTATTGCAAATCACAACGAGTTACTAAGTGGCCCTCCCGGTTTTGCGTGAGCAACGGGTTTCACACTTTGCTGCTGCGGGCAATTTTAGTAAAGCAAAAATTTGGGTGCGATCGAGGAAAACATCATGTTTGCTTCGCTTTAGGGGAGACGTGCATTATTGGACGAACACTAGGACAAGTAGCAGCGTTTCATTGGGCGAAACAAAGTAGCCAATTGAATTAACATTAACGGCCATCGTGCAATCACGTCATAATACAGGAATGACTACTTTAAAAGAAAATCGCATGCAAGTATAGAAACCTACGTGATGTAGTATGTGTTCTTATATTATGTAAATTGGCGTCATTCCGATTTTGTTCTTATAATTCATCAATGTCAATTTTTAAGTGATTAGTGATGGGAACAACAATTAACGAGCTTTAGGCCAACGTGGTATTCACAACGTCCATGTGTACTACGGAAAGCGAATTGCTTATATGATACCTGCCATAATATCTTACCAAGCAAAGTTAGTGTGAAATAGTACCAAAGTAGACGGTAATGTTCAACGACCAGTCTAACTCATGTGTGAGAACCTACACAGACGCTTATTCATCTATAAGGGCATATAAGATGAACATGACGTTTGTTTCCATACTTTCATTATTCAAAATAATGACTAGAAAATGCATGGAATCATCACTGACATTTAGAGTTTTCGGTCACTGCTGGTTCACTGCAGTAGAACTCGAGGATATGCATAGAACGCGCCACACTAACCCATAATACTAAAATTATATTCACTAGTATATTATGCAGCCTTATTCGAACTGAATCAAACGTCAATAGTTATTTCATTAATGAACTAGAATACCTGGTTTTCAAAAGATATTTGTACACAAGCAGGTTGCATCGTTAACAAATGAATAAAAACAGATATCAGAAGGATATTTTACTGGGGACGGGTGTTATTTCTTTAAATGTAGCAGTACGTGACTCGTTTTTGCATTTCTGCACATGATATCACTTGCGTCAGTCTTCTGCAAATTAGTAATCATTACAGTTATCAATCATAGTGAATCGTCATTATATCTCCTTGTCTATCAAAACAAAATACGATATTCGGAAAGGCTTTATACGAAAGGTACTTCATTGGCTTTACCTCCTTCGCTGCTATCACCGTCATCATCCACCAGTTGGTTCACGGGACAGACCGGTGGGGGCGCTGTGCTACCCGTCTGGTCCTCGTCTTCGGCCGCGACCTGAGGCTGGTTGACGTCATAGGGACAGTTAAGCGCTATCGTGTCCCGACTGATCATGGTCTTCGAAGCCAGCTCGAAGACGTTATTTTCATGACTTGTTATCTACACATAGACAGCAACAAAAACACAACAGAATGGCAATTTATCATGACTGCAAAAAGGACGTAAAGGAAAAGATGATAAAGATGAAGAGAAGGATCACGGGAGAGACTATACGACTGTTTAATTGTTCAATTTACATTTATTTCCATTCGTCCACAAAAACTATAACAAAATGCAAACTATACATAACACAAGAATTATTTTATCATTTTGTAGAAAATACATAATAAAAGAATCATGAAGTGCATAAACTATACATACAATTTTGTTGAATAATCAGGAATAGCAATATACATTTTGGAAGATTGACAGAAATGTAAATATTGAAAGGGGGAAAATCGGCCACTGACAAGCAAAGCTTGTAAGACGTGAGTCACTTGAGACGTAATGATTATGTATGAGACCTGCAAAATATCATCCAAAATTAATTCATATATAAAACGTAAAAAAAAAACAACAAAACAAAAAACAAAAAAGTGTCTACACATATATTATGTATATGATGAATTAAGAGTTTTTATCCCAAAACGACTTAAGTCCACCCTTGTCGATTTGAGATATTTTGCGATCAAATCTGCTATTAATGAAATAAAGAAAATGATAAGAAAATTTGATATTTTCTTTTATTCACAACTTTAAGAATATTCCTTGTTATGCAGCAAGTGAGATATCACTGGAAAGGTTTTAAATTTGCTCCATCGTTAAAGATGGCCCTTAACCCATCTTGCGATCAAATTATTTATATATTCGTTGGTGCGCCTTAGTATATGGGAGACTAAAAGAAGATAATCCCTCTCACGGGTGGCAGGTCAGCTTTCAGGATACAAGTCGTTTGCAAAGTATATTCCTTAGAATAATTATCAAAATGTGTAGGGACAAGTTGGGTAGAACACTCTCTCTTCTTTCTTCAGACTTGATTATGACTCCTTTGCAAAGTATATTCCTTATGGAACATCATCAAAATGTTTAGGGACAAGTTGGGTAGAACACTTCTCTTCTTTCTTCAGACTTGATATGACTCGTTTGCAAAGTATATTCCTTAGAATAATTATCAAAATCTTTAGGGACAAGTTGGGTAGAACACTCTCTCTTCTTTCTTCAGACTTGATTATGACTCCTTTGCAAAGTATATTCCTTATGGAACATCATCAAAATGTTTAGGGACAAGTTGGGTAGAACACTTCTCTTCTTTCTTCAGACTTGATATGACTCGTTTGCAAAGTATATTCCTTAGAATATTATCAAATTGTTTAGAGACAAGTTGGGTAGAACGCTCTCTCTTCTTTCTTCAGACTTGATTATGACTCGTTTGCAAAGTATATTCCTTATGGAACATCATCAAAATGTTTAGGGACAAGTTGGGTAGAACACTTCTCTTCTTTCTTCAGACTTGATATGACTCGTTTGCAAAGTATATTCCTTAGAATAATTATCAAAATCTTTAGGGACAAGTTGGGTAGAACACTCTCTCTTCTTTCTTCAGACTTGATTATGACTCCTTTGCAAAGTATATTCCTTATGGAACATCATCAAAATGTTTAGGGACAAGTTGGGTAGAACACTTCTCTTCTTTCTTCAGACTTGATATGACTCGTTTGCAAAGTATATTCCTTAGAATATTATCAAATTGTTTAGAGACAAGTTGGGTAGAACGCTCTCTCTTCTTTCTTCAGACTTGATTATGACTCGTTTGCAAAGTATATTCCTTAGAATATTATCAAAACGTGTAGGGACAAGTTGGTTAAAGCACCCTCTCTTCTTTCTTCAGACTTGATATGACTGTGTCCTCTCACACCTAAATCTTGTTGAAAACGATCCTTGCGATTTTCTACTTTCAACATTTCGGTCATCGAATGACGTGGATTTGTCGTCACACCAGACATAAATAAACGCGCCTATTGTTTGCTCACCGATACTTACTTAATACATAACTTGATAACTTTACTTGTTTCTCCCTTCTACATACATCCGTTCAGTTTAAAATTCATGTTACTCATGAAATCAAACTTTGTTTTATAAATGCACGGTGCATACCTGCGGGGTACTTGGGTCAATATGAAAAAAAAAAAGAACTTACTGATATTGATAAAAGTGGAGAAAAAAAAACTATTCTCCCCTCTTGAAGGGTAATCTGCGGAGGAGGGGGGGGGGGGACCTAAGAGGAAAAAGAAGAGAAGAAAGAGAAACAGGGAAAAAAAAGAAGACAATGAATGTGAAGAAGAAGAAGAGGAAGATGATGATGATGATACTGGTGATCATCATGAAGAAAAAAAAAAAGAAAGGGAAAAGAAAGAAAAGAAGGAAAAGAAGAAGGAAGAAGAGAAGAGAAAGAGTAGGAGAATTATAACTATATTTCTCCTTTTTCTCCATCTCTCTCTCTCTCTTTCTCTCTCTCTCTCCCTCTTTTGTTCTGATACTCATGGATGGCAGGTCAGCTTTCACGATACAAGTCGTTTGCAAAATATATATCTAACAATATTATCACAATGTTTAAGGGAGAAGTTGGGTAGAATACTGATAGAATGCTATCATTCAAACACTTGACAACCCCTCCCCTCCCCATAAAAAGAGGAATGCCGCTAAGTATCTATTAGAAAAAAAAAATCATCCCTCTTAGGGAATACAGACATTTCACCTGGTAATAAGGGTATTGTCGACACGAACTGTCAATGCGCTAGCTGCACGTACTCCTTTATTGTGTTATAACTCTCGTATGTGTATTATAAAATGAATTAATGCGGAGTTAATGCAACCTTGACTCATCAATACTACCCCAGCTGTGGCCATGCTCGGCTTTTTGCTGTTGCTTTTTCATTTTTGGCTGATATTTTTCTTTATAGGGGTATAGAGTTGAGAAAAATAAATGTGATGACTATGGTTCTTTCATCGAGCGTCTTCGATAATGAGTTTAGGTGGCGTATGAGGATCGAGCTTCCGTGCCGCTTATTTTATAAGGAAAACATAAGGAAAATTTGGCCCGTATTGACTTGATTTGTCTTTTTACACATCGCGTGCTTGATATACGTTTACAATATTCTGCATATAGCAAATTTCTAAAACATCAGCCCCTGGCTCCCCGACTCTTAAAAAAAAAAAAAAAAGAAGATTTTTTAAGCATAAACCACGAGCACAGAATCACTGTTCCTCTTCTCATGTCTCTACTTTTGAAATAAGATATTTAACCTCAAATTTAAGTTTAAGGGCCTGACAAGTAGGCCTACATTTCCACACTTCATTAATTCATTTTCGTTCACTAACATGGTTCAAAGTTCGGCAACAGATTTTTCGGCCCTTAATAATTCTTGTAGATTAAACGAATTGCCTGCTGATATTGGTATTATACATAATATCTGAACAATTTCTCATTCCGTCTTATCCGAAATCATGACTGTGATAATTTTGACGTAATATGACATGACTTCCTTTTTTTTGGGGGGGGGGGGGCATTGTTCTTTCAAAGGTATCGTCCTTTACGAAATTATCCTGCATAAGACAATTGAACAGAAAGTGCAACAATAACCTCCACAGAAAGCCACAAGAGAGAGGGGAATTGAGAAAGACACGACAAATACTGATTTCACCCTTCTAGTGCAGTTCAATTGGCCCTTCACGACGGGGAAACCATGACTTTTGCTATTCGTTTGTTGTTCAGAATGATTACGATTTACACAATTTACAACACATTCTCAAAGTTTAATGCCCCCCTTTCTCTTTAAAATTGGCAAATGTTTGCCAACTTCTTTCTGATATTGTGCATATTTCATATGAATTCAACGAGTTACGCAAATTATAATATTTTTATTGTAATTTAAAGATATGCAGAGAAATTCAGAGATGCCCATTTCATGTTGACGAGTTGGTAAAATCCACGGCCAAACTCTCCCTGTAGTTGCTGTGTTAATGTGCCAATTTAACCGCTTCATTAATCACAGGTTCTCTATTAATAGCCTTATGCAGGATAACTTCACGATGTATTTCACATGTATTAGCGTTTACCTGTGACCTGATCAGGGCGATTCGTGTAGTTTCAAAGTTTCTAAGATTATGACATTGTCCTTTTTTTTTTTTAATCTAACTTTAGAGCGGTGAACAAAGGTTGGTTTAGTCCCCAAAATTATTCTTTGAAAGAGAGAGAGAAAAAAAAACCCATGGTATCCGCGTGTCATTTCCCTCGAGAAGTCCTGTCAAGTTTAATACAAACATCAATTCTTAATTCGGCAACTAGGCCCGTCAGATGACATTATGGTTTTCGGAAATGCCGCGAGGGTGTAAACGGGATTTACGGTCGTTAATTTGCGATTTATGACAAGTACATCGTACAGGGGAGGGGTGATGGATAGGGGGTTTACGTGCACAACAAGACGTATTGTCGGGCGGCTGACGGAGAGCAGTTATTGGGCTTCTATAAGACAATGGATTTCACCTCTTGACGGGAGACGTCTTCAAGCCCGGGGTTCGTGAGTTCACCTCGGATGATCATCACCAACACGAAGATGTTACCCCCCTCTCGCCCGATTTAGAGCGAGTGTGATGGTGGTACACGGGTGAATGTGGCGACACAAATAAAGCAACACGAATGATGTCCAAAAGATTCGGGATGGGTGGGGCTGGAAAGTGGGGTAGATGGAGGGATTGAAGGGGTGGTATGTTTACGATATGCCTATGACTTATTTGTGTTTCCCCTTTTCGGAGAAATGCAGGCATCTTTCGTTTAGTCTCCAGCCACCGTACCGTGACTACCACGAACGCAATAATATATTATTTGAGTTCATGTGAGGAAGACTGATGGCGTGATATTAAATGGCAAGGGAGACGACAGGAGGACGGATTGAATCAAATTCCAATTTTGCCATACCAGTTCACAATAACGATACGGATGACATAAAGGATTTTATACCGCGTCATCCATCTCTAGTTGAAAAAAAAAATCCAATGTGCTCCTCCATTATCAAAAAAAAAAAAAAAAAAGAAAGGAAGAAAGAAAGAAAAAGAAAATAAAGGCCAGAAACGGAATTGTGCTGAAACACACGTAATGAATGCCTCCGGAGACGAAGGACATACTGAGTACATCAGATTAGATTTCCTACAGGATTTCAAAGATTCTCATGAACGGAAAATGATCATGAATTTGATAGTATCAGAATGTTAGGGCATGGTGCAAAAGATGAGAAAAGTCGTTCTCCAAAGGTTGGCCCTGTTCTCTGATCTAATAATTAGGTTCGAACCACTGAAACGGAGACTACGAACAGGTACCAATACATGATAATCCAGAAATGAAATTCTTATGTATATCTCAATCAGAGAACAAACACCATAATCTATGAAGGTCTAAAGTGCTGCAATATGTTGAATTTGTCCCCAAAACACCCGAAATACCCTATTTATCCCTCAAACAATTTTCATGTGGAACTAATATCTCCTCACTTGGGACCTTTAAAGTTGTCGATCTTTTTCTAATGACTTTGATACGCCAACAATTTCCATGGTTCCCTCTCCCTCTCCCCCTCTCTCTCGATCCCTTCACAAAATAACTACATTTTTACGTTCATTTTGCTTTATAGCTCAAATCTCTGACGATTCCCACTTGGTACCTAAACAATACACGTCTTTTTCTCCCATTATCCGCTGTCAATGTATAACCTTCCTTTCTTAACCAGAAATTAGATATCTATTATAATTATGTAGTAGAGGCTTATAGCCTAACAAGCTCCTCATTTCACATGTTGATGAAAAGACGTGTACTATTATCATCATTTCATGAGGCGCCAATTACTTCCCGATGATTTTTTGGTCACTGACCTACTGTGGCCAGGAAAGGGTGATTATCATGATGCGTAAACCCATCCCACCATCCATTATCCAACACTTCATTTTCCTGCTTTTTCTTAAGAAGATGTGGAAGGCGGAAATGGATAATATCGGGACGAGGGGAAGAGAAGAAGGAGAAACTTCGACTGAACGAAGTAAAAATAGAGGTTATGAGATGCGGGACATGGGGAGAGAGACAAGGGGAGAGAGAGAGAAGGAGAGATGGAGTGAGAGATAGGAATCTAGAAATAAAAAAGACAAAAATACATGACATTTTTCTTTCTTGCTCTTTCTTTCTCTCTCTCTCTCTCTTTCTCTCTGGCACCTATCTGTCTTTGTGTGTGTATGTGTGTGTGTATGTCTGTCTGTGTGTGTGGGTGTGTGTGTCAGAGTGTGTGTGTACGTGTGTGTGTGACGAGGAGGAGAACTGGATATACATCACTCATTTTACATCACATTTAAGATCTGATAATACAGTGTAAAATGTAATAATGCACATATTAAAAAACAACAACGACCCTGGCGTGTCCTTGGACGAAAAAGGGATTTTGTCAATGTCCGAAAAACAGTCAAACCTGCCTGAGCGGCCACCTGTCGTATACGACCACTAACAACGATTCCCCTCTAGAGAAAAGACACATTATAGACCCTGTCTATAACGGTCACTTTTTCGTCTCCCTATTGGGTGGCCGCTATAGACAGGTTTGACTGATGAGAGTTTTCCCTCTTATAATGTTGAGTGTCATTTCCGGAATATTATAATGTGGTTTGCTTTGAAAAGTCTGTTCATGATATTGAGAGTTTAAAAGTACATAGGACGAGAGTGCATGACCTAGCGGAATAATTTTACTTTAACCAATAAAACGATAAACACATCATCGGCAAGAAGGAACCGGTTTGCTTTTCGTTACTACAGCTGGCTTTGGGCAAGTTTTTCATTTCATTCACGTAAATGAAATTATATTCCACATTTTTTACCCTTCGTTGTTGTATTTGATGGGGTTCGAACGAAAAGCAAGTGGATAGCGAGGAGAGATTGAAAGAAATGAAGAGACAGACAGATAGAAGAACACACAGACAGACAGACAAACAGAGGAAGCAAAAAACTTGGTCAGTCAAATACAAGGTAACGATTGGATCGACACGACCACGTGACAGTGGACAATATGCCATACAGTATTCTCCCCCCGGGCAGAACATTCGGGATGCCATACAATACTGTCCCCCGGGCAGAACATTCGGGATAGTCTCCTTCTGAATATAGCAGTATACGATGCATTGCCAGTCGCTATGTAACCCACAAGCTATGTTATCCAGTTAATCATAGCACATAATAGTTACCCAAACAAAAACAAACGAAAAGCTCACTGATGAGGAATATGCACTCTTAAAGTTTACATTGCTAATTCAACACCTGAGAAATTTAATGATATAACAATCATCCAAAAATCATTAGCGGTAGATAAAAGAAAGGCTAATACACGGACGTAGAGAGAACGGCGTAAAATATGATTCACTACACCGAAAAAACTGTCTGATTTACTCTAACTTCAACCTACGTGCGGCTGTGTCACAATGTTAATTCGAATCTATTTTCTTCTTTGTCTACGCTGTAAGTCAGATACTTCACTGTTTGTTTGCTTTAAAAAGAATTATGATGACATTTAGGAAAAAATCTTGCCTCAGCATCATGAGTACAAATGAATAATGTTGTTCCTTTTTTCACCGTTCGATGAGGTTGATTACGCTAATGCTCAGTATATAGTCATTTCACGTCGTCGCAAGTTGCTAAAGAGTCATTAATAAGATCAAAGAAACCCGGGCAGTGTAAGAGAGACGGTAAAAATCTTTTGACGTAATTTACTGGTCCCCGATTTCAATTAAGAAGTATACTCACTGATTCCCACGTTAAAGGCAGGTTTGGTCGCTTCATCTCAAACGCATCGTGTAGTAACGTGCCTTCCAAGGTAGGTAGTATAGCATTCAGTCCTCTTCCTGAAGAAATAAAAAAGAAGTGATGACCAAATTAGAATATTACTGTCTACAGTAATGACAGTAAATTATGAAGTAGCATACAATAAATGATTATTACTTTCTTTTTTCAAGCTACAGACTTTGCATAACATTAAATGCATATCAAATGCATATGATCTCAGCAACCTCCTAGAGTTAGAGAGATGATATATCACCAATGCTAAATGCTCACACCTGGATGACCTTGATTCGAGGGATGTAATATCTGACAATCAATATTTGCAAATCATCCCTGATTCGTCAACAGGTAGATTTATTGAAATAAAATGCATGCAAGGCAATGATGAAACGTTCTGTCTGTTTGAAGTCGTTGTTTTTTCTAGGTCTGATTTCAATGAAACTCTCGCCGTTCGGTGCATTTCACGCAAGGAGGTTCGAGAAATGGAGAAACAACAGTCTCATTCCCTTTTATCTCATGTCTCATGCCGCCACTCAGAAATATTTGAAGTATGTGCTAAACTGGAGCTGTATCACAGATAGGAAGACAATTGATTCATGTGGCATTGCATCATGACTCGTCACTCTCAAAGGAAGATATGTCTTTATGATGGTAATTGCTTTTCGCCGTCCCTTCTTAGAAAACAAGCGGCACATTAATAGTACAGGCACGGCGATGTGCGAATAAAAATTGTACAAAAATTGATGAAATGAAAATCAAAATTACTCGTTTTTACATGACTTTACACTAATCTAACATATAAATGAATAAAGAACTATACTCCAAACTTATACCATATCAGTTTCATTTGTCGCAAGCGATCGGAAAGATGATAAAATCGGCTTTGTAGTGAGAGTACAGTTTCAAATATTTTCACGACATAAGCTCAGGTTTACATTTTTGCACATAATCTAGGACGGGATTTATTTTTGTTTCATATGCTTTATCATTAAGAGAACATTCATTCTATTTGACAAATAAACAAGCAGAATATCGACGATATAATGTTAGAGTTTAAAATGAATCTTCAGATTGCTCAAAAAGACGGCGGCATGAAACCCTGATCATCAAAGGCACAAATGCACCTGTGGAATTCTTTTGTGCATCAATAGAAAAATGGCAGCTGTTTGAATGATTACAGCCAGTTGGAACTTCATCTCTTAAACCTCCTTGTTTTCACGTTACTCTTTCTACTACAGACAGCATCAATATGGGGTGGATTTCCTCTTTAAGTCCTTGGTAGATCGATCTCCCCTTTAAGCCTTAGGTAGATCGATCTCACAACCGGAAGTGAAGAAGGAGGCCGAGAACTCCCCTGAGGAGGAAAACTTTTCAAGTACTAAGTAAGCGTGCGGCAAAGATGATCGCGTTGTCAAGGTAACGTCACGGGATCGGCCATTGACATGTGTATGTTCCAGGCATATAAACATATCACTCGTCGCCATCCTCCTTATGTTCCCACCAACACAACATGAGCCGCAATCATCGCAGCCCATTCATACTGGCGAAGATCATCGGGATTTTAAACGACAGTCTTTGAACCCGCGCTGATTCGTAAATGAGTATTGGAAAGAGATAGATTCTCAGAATTTACTCTATACTTAAAATCTCTAAATCAGAGAGAATTTGTTCGGATTATTGCGATTATTTTCAAGGCTAGATGCATTTCGAAAGTCTGCTGTGATGTTAGCCAGACAAACGTCCCGTATCATTTGCAATACAGGGCGTTAAATGTGGAGCGCGAAGTGACCTGAGCGGCCGGATCAAGACGGCGCTAATGGGCGGATCATGTTTGTGTAACCAAAACCACGCAGTTGATACACAACATACCTGGATTATACTTTTGTCTTTTCTTTCCTAATGTAATTTTCATTTCCCTATCATAATTCCCTTCTAAATGACCAGATTGTACCAAGGAGGTTGAAGAGATGGAGTAACAACAGAGTTATTCCCTTTGATCTATGTTCGAAGCCGCCGCTCAAAAATATTTGAAGCATGTGCCAAACAGGATCTGCCGCGCCGATACGAAGACAATCGACTCGTGTCTCATTGCATAATCACCAGCCACTTTCAAAGGAAGATAATGTCTTTGTGATGGTAATTTCTTTTCGCTATCCCTTTTTATAAAAGGTAGGTAGTACAGACACTGAAATGAAGATAAAAATTACTCAATTGGGCATACGCGGGCACTAAACTGATATATCTATCAATAAAGAATTATACTTGAAGATTATTACATATTAGTTTCATTTGAGCAAATTATGTGGAAAAGCGATAAAACCAGCTTTCCAGGATGGTACAGTTTTAAACATTTTCACATAATAGACCTACAGCTCTGATTTACACTTTTGCGCAAATTTTTGAACGGAATTGACTTTTGTTTTACGAATTAAAGGAGAAACATTTCACAGACGTCTTTGTGAGGATAAAAAAAAAAGAAAACAGCGAACAAACTTTCAGCTCTTGAATCTGATGATCTGTTCAAAAGCTATAAATTTGCTGTTTCGCAGAATCTGCTCGTCTTGGAGTCTCTTGACGATTAAAAAGAAAATGATAACTTTTTTAAGGGTCTAGATTTGCAGCACGTAATCGCTGTAGGAGAATATGACATTGAAACAAACTCTCAAAGAAGAAAACTCTACAAGAATGTAGGCTGACTGGTACAGATTACAAAGAATGGACATTACTTCATCTTTCCTAGAAAGGAAAGGAGAGAAAACCCCCACAAATGAACACGACATTTATCTCCCTGATTTCTGGGATGGCCTAGCAACCTAGCTGTCATAGCCCTCTCCACTGGCGGCAGCTGAGTCACGGAATGTAATTTGGCGTTACTTGTATTGGGATGGCTCGCGTGCGTCGCATTCTCTCCGTCTTGTCCGTAGGAGGTGCCCCATCAATGGCGTCCTAATTACTTTCTCGGCACCTGTCTTTCGGTAATGATGAGGACATCGCTCTTTAAAGGGAAGCTGACCCTAAGAAACGTGGTAATGATGATGGTAATGATGACCAGCTGAGCAGTGAGAGTTTCTTTAAAATCGGACAAAAATTGAAAAACTCATCTAGTCTAGTAAGAAGTTTTACTTTCACGGAACAGTGGTATCATAGTCAAATAAGCAGATAAGAAATCAGTTTGGTATCACTGTTTCAGTAGTGCCCTGCTAACGCAGACCGGGCAGAATGTCCGGCCAAAATAATTATAATGATAATATCAAGTTTGTTAATTTAAACTCCTGAAAAGGGGTATTCATGCCTCCTAACAAGCAACATTTTGTTATATGCCTGGTTTGGTAAAATCATCGTATGTTTGGAAAGCCGTGCTATATGTAGGCCCTGGACCCTTTTGATTTCAGGAGCCTGCTAGCAAGGTACTGTACAAAATCTTTAAGGATTTTACAATGCTGCAGAGAATGGATTGATAATCGCTGTCCGAAGTGAACATTGTCATGTATTCTACCAACCCGGACATAGAATGTTGATCGGTATTTCCCACAGGTATATTTTTTCGTTGGACTGAAGCAAATACTATTACATATGTGAAAATGAGCATCACTCTGGATAAACAACTGCATAAATCACAATGATATTACATCACTATGGACGATGGACATGTACCCACACGCATGCACGCCCAAACAGACAAACGCACATTCATCAGCAATAATTTGTTAGCAGTCTTTATAAGCCATGAGTTCACAGTTAGCTCATGTGCATACAGATACAAATGACCTTTCTTTTTCTCAGTAGGTTAGGCACTTCACTCCTTTTTTTTTTAAGTCGGATATTGCATGAGCTTGCCTGACAAAACAATCATGAACGTGTGCATGGACCAGGTGAACAGAATGGTTCGTCAATTGACACTTCGGCAGGCATCCATTTTATTGTTTTGTATTGAATGCATTAACAACCTTTTCTATTTTATTGCTAAAGACCAGGCTTGCTGTCAGATGGATGTACTATCAAGCACCATTTTTAAGAATAACATGGATAGTCATTACATATCGCTGACGTTTATCTCAGTGAATTTAAACACCGCAAATGTCCAGTTGTACAAACAACAAACCGACCGCTCTTTCCACCTCCATAGGACAACAAAATGACCTTTTTCTGCTAATGCGCTTTCAACCAAAGATGTTAGAGGGCGCAATGAGCAGAGCGGCGCTTTCGTGTCTGACAGCTGTGTTTCAAGGTTTTGCTTAACGACGCATATACCTCGTATAGGCATATGAAAATGCAATCGCCTCTACCGATGTTCTTCATCTTTTATAGTTTCGAATGATTTCGCAAATATTATCTTCATAACTCTACTTTTTTTTTCTTTTTCGTCACAAGCTGTGCAGGATGCGAAGGAATTTCAATTCAATTCAATTCAATAGTTTATTTATTTCCATCATCAAAAAGAAAAGAAAAGAAAAAGTTGACATGATCCAAAGTGATACATTTTTTTTTTCATTTCTCTTACACTCGTCTGATAAAGGTTTTTTTTTTTTAGATACAATATAAAGTATATACACGAATGATGTCGTAAAAAAGAAACAATGCACTTTGCCATGGCAACAAAAATAGTAAAACAAAGTAATTTCAAAACATTTTGGACGGCGGACAACTGTTTATCAAAGGATAACCAAGTTGAAAAGACTCCTTGGACAAATGCAACTGCCATTGAAAAGTCGAAACGTTCACAAGGGGGAGGGAGGGCTCAGAAGGTTGAAATGTAATAATGAAAATGCATACAGCTCAACTCGCAAGAATGGACTGGCAATAACTTCTATCATCGCTACCAAATTAATCACAAAGCATCATAGGAGCTGCTTGCATGTCCATCATATTCATAATGATGATAACCCTGCTGGAAAGAACACAGTGTCCCACAGTGTGTTTACAATGTGTTCACATTGTCGGCTATGTGAAAACAATAGAATCTAACGGTGCTACGATGATTTCATACTGTGGTGTGATTTTTCACAGAGTGTTCACAAAGTAATGTTCTGTTTCACACTTTAAATTGATGATTCAGGTGTGTTCACACTGTTAAAACGCTCGAATCTAACAGTGTGAAGAGATTTCACGCTGTGCTTTTAACTGTGTTTCACACTGTGGGACACTGTGTTCTTTCAAGCAAAGAATACCGATGGTAACGGTAATAATGATACAAGTGATGAAAAAAAGTAGATATGAAAAAAGTGATATAAGAAGAGGAAGAACAGATCATAAGAATCACAAGAATGTCATATTTACTATAGTAAGTAGCCTCTCACATAGTGGTATAGTACAATGTAGGACCTATACTACTCTTTCAGACGGCCTTATTCCACAATAAGATTGCCAAGTAGGCCTACGCGTCTTTTCACCTGGGTAGAGGAACTCTAGCGGTATTTTTTTTTCGTTGTCTTTAATTATTTTATCCTTGTCCATTACCGTCTATAGATTGAGCACCGAGCAGGGGATTCGAACTTGGAACCTCATGTTTTACCAGACCCTTTTAATGTACTGTAATTATACCGCAGTGCTTCCATCCGACTGCCAGAGCAGATAACAGTGTAACAAGCCGGTAGTTTTCAATTTATCTGCGGTGAAACGAATAGGTAACATGACCTTTGCGTAGTATTAGAACGCATAATGGGATGTCAGGATCTAACTCATTGGTTAAGACACACACCGGGTCATGCGCAACGGGATGGGGGTGGGGAAAGGGAGTGTTTCTATATAGTATAAAGGCCTACCCTTTGCTGGGACAAAAATACTACCTTTGAAGGAATAGAATACAAGTAAATCAAAACATGTTCTTAAATGATCAAAAAGTGATGTGTTGAGATTAGAATGAAAATGTGCGAAACTGGGAAACTTATAAGCTAAGAGGCACGGGGAGAAATACCATCCCCGACCCTGAGAGTATATCCACTGTGTATCGCAATGGACGCAAAATATCCTGCGCTCATGGAACGTCGCCATAATTACAATGATCAGTGCAGATACCGGAGAAGTTAATCACGTCTGTTGCTAGTGGGGTATGACATTGTTTTGACATAAATGTTGCGCGTAAACACAGCCCTCCCGGGGGAAAGACAAATTACATGCTCACGCCCAATAAACACAGCGATGAATCCTTTGAAGGAAATATAGAGCCACGCATCGAAAGTCATGTATGGGACTATCGGGATGCACCCGGTGATAACAGCGTCTACTGGGGCACATCCATAATACCTCACGCCAGTTCGTTCCCCATGAATGCCCGTTATGATCATGACTTTGGCCCCATGGTAATATATCCCCCTGCGACCGGGGGAGCTTGATACTTTGATGAGATTCTCCGGTTTCTGATACGCATGAGTCGAGTCAAGAGAAATGTAATTTTTTACTTCTATTTTTTTTTCTCCCGGGTATTTGGTGCCAGCAAAGTTCAATTTAAAGCGCAATACCACTCCGTGTTAATATCTACTGTAAGAAATGGAGTGAATTCGTACAATCACAATGGCAAAAGTCTAAAAGTTGCGAGATTTTGTACTTTCACACGTTTTCATAAAACGGTGAATATTATTGTTTGTAACCACATACTAGAAGTTCGTGCAACACACAAATACATACAACATGGATTGGTTTGAAACACACCTGCTATTTGAAAGCGTAGCGTATCAATAACAAGGTCATGAAGGTAGTGCATCTCTAAGAATGGTACTATTATCAAGTAAAGTGATATAGATGTTAGAAGGCAAAGGATACACACACTCACCATCACACACATAAGTACGCATTTAATAACACCTTCAATACTGTATAATACGATATCTATACAACGAAGGAATTTAAAGACTACCCTCCTTGATTAGAAAAGGGCCGTGTGTGTGTTCGTCATCATAGGTCCGTTAAACAATGCTAAACAAATATGAACTTGATGCAGAAATAAGCTAGATGTTTCAAAAAATGACAAGTAACGTGGTATATTGAAAAATGCGTTTACAGCGACGTTCATTATTCCGAAAATTCGTTTTTTCCCCGAAGGTTCGTTAATCCGAAAATGAAATAACGTTTGTTATTCCCAAACTTCGTAAATCCGTAGTTCGTTATTCCGAAGGTTCGTTAATCCGAAAATTAAATGAGGTTCGCTATTCCGAAGGTTCGTTTATCCGAAAACGAAATAAGGTTCTCAATTTCGAAGGTTCGTCAGTACGCACTTTTTTCTTATTTTCTCGTACAAGCAAACCTTTTAGTTCATTTTCTGATTAATGAACCACCTCAAAATGCAACATCCAACACTGTTCAGTGCGCCGTTCTAATGTCATAGTCAACGGGCGGTTGATATATGGTAGCATGTTCTTACAACAAATGTGAAGACGCCCTGTGGTATTAGCATCAACAAAGTTAATTACCCTCGGAAGCACATGGGATACGTTCATTATTCATCATAGTTTCACGTCTTTGGAGTTTAGACAAGACTGCACATTAAGGTATCCACGATGACATGGAGAAAAAAAGAGTGAGTTATATGCATCATTCAAACATACTGTCACGAAATATCGCCTGCACGTGAATGTTTTACAGAAGACTACTTGAAATCCTTGTATTATGGACTTCGAAGTTCTATCAACTAGATACTAAACATCGAATGTCAAACGACAACTTGGCTTGGATTTTCTGGCAGAACAAGAATGGGAACATCGAATCCTTTTGAAATTTTTCCGTGGTTTTGATTTTTTGAGTTTTGAATTCCACCTGGCATGACGTCTACCGGTATAAATCCCGAGATACACGACAGAATCACACGGCCTTGACACAGTCATGTCATAAAAAACAAAAAAAAAGTTTAATGCTTGCCCACCCACCCCCAACCCCCCTCCCAAAAAAAAAAAAAAAAAAAAAAAAACACGGTCGTACAGACTTTTGAGACGAAACTTAAAAAAGCTTTAAAGGTTCTAAATTCCTTTTGCAAACCTCACAATATTTTTTTTTTTATAATTGAACTGAAAACTAAACCCATGTCATGCGAGAATAAGCCACCATTTGTATCAAGAAAAACGCTTTATAGAATTGTGTCATGGTTCAAATAAATTCCCTGGACATTGCTGGAAATTTAAACTAATGGCCCGAATTCACGATGGTGGTACAAATGAAACCATGGTTTAAACCATGGACAAAAACCATGGAGCGCCATGTGTTGCATGGAATATTTTGTTACGAAATAAGTCATTTTGTCGATTAAATTATTATTTTGTAACGAAATGACAACATTGTAACTAAATGAACATTTCGTCCACGAAATGATAATTCCGTTAACGAAACAGTCATTTTGTCGACGAAATGACCATCTTCGTAACGAAATATTCCGTGCGACACTTGGCGTTCCGCGGATTTTGTCCATGGTTTAAACCATGGTTTCATTTGTACCACCTTCGTGAATTCGGGCCATTGCGTCTTCCCGCCTCCACCCGTCATACACAAGTTTCCAGTTTTATTATTCCTATAGGAAAGGTCTGAATTACCTACCTCTACAATATACCCAGCAGTTTGTGAAAGGAATCTAATTTTCAGGATAGCAAAAAGAACACACATACATCAAGACAACCCTGGTAGCCAACATAATTGGCAATTATGTTGGTGATGATTAAGTATTAAAATTGCGGAATTAATTTTGAGACTTGGCTTAGGGCAGACGAGTTCGTCTGGCGCTTCATGTCTGCGCCTATCCAACATTCAATGTCGAAAAAGTTTGAATACTGCGAAATCCAGAGGTACTTTTCAGTTGCTAGGCGCGCCTTTTCCTGTTCGTTTTCGTGTGTCTGTCTGTGTGTGTTTGTTTTGTTGTAGATTTCAATGCAAAGTTCTTCTTCAAAAGTGCAATGAAATAATAATGACGATGATGATGATGATGATGATGATAATAATAATAATAATAATGATAATAACAATAACAATAATAATAATAATAATAATAATAATAATAATAATAATAATAATAATGATAATAATAATAATAATAAAACATTGTACTGTTGTGGTGGTGAAGTAGGAATGCTTAGATGTTGAAAATACAAAGAAAAAAATCTAAAGTGGGAAACAGCTCGTGGGATTATTTCTATCTGTGCAATCCTGGATGGACATTAAACAATGTTGGAGACTAAAAAAAAGTGTAGCTGAATTACTGTGGCATTAGTTGTCCCTCTGCCTCCTCCCCCCCCCCCCCTCTCTCTCTCTCTCTCCATCTAGCTAGCGAGCTCTCCCATCTATCAATTTGTCCTTCCTACTTTCTTTCTTTTTCTCTCTTGTATAATCTATTATGATCAGTTTTCTAGAGTGCAAGTCTACACATCATCATGTAGGCAACTTGTAATATCATTTCTACGAAGTGGCGAGACCTTGAAATGTATGGCTGACAAACGCAAATTAGATTTCGGTGTTGGCAGCTCTCTGGATATTGCAGCGGAATGCTCTATATAGACATAGATTGACAAATGATGCTTTTGCTTTCATCTATCAAAGAGTGGTACTTGTGTCAGGCAGCATTAAAACGAGAGCGCGTAATACACACGGAGCAAAATTGAATTTTCAAAATGCACTTAGTAACGAATCTCAGAGGGGGGAAATAATGGAATAGGAGTAGGAATAGAACGGACAGCCCCAACAAGCATTTATCATTCTGGAGACAAAGATGAAACAAAACATTCACACACATACACACACACACACACGCACGCACGCACACACACACACACACTGAGTGTTTAATTTATCAGTATATAATATTTCTTTGAAAGCATTCCAAAAAGTTTTCTAGTACAACTGAAACAGTTATTATAGCGCTGTATTCTTCAGACAAGAATAAATCGTCTGAAATGTAAAGTGAAAGGACTTTTCCGGGCGCGAGCATATTGCGTACAAACGAAAACAATGTACACGTCACTAGCAGACGATGTGACAGATTGTGTATGTGTCTCTCCGTGACGCCGCTAGAAAACACGACTACTCCGCTAAATCATCGTTACGCGTGTGCGCGCCGATTTATCAAGTGCATTGTGCGCAGGACAAATCGCTGAATTGATTGCATGTGCCACTGTAACGAATGCGGTTGGTCCGTTGATGTATCGACGCGGGAGGCGCACTGTCATTATCACGGAAAAGAAACACGCGAGATGGCTAGCTGATTCCTTAAATGAACACAATTTGCTGTCTTGCGCATGACAAATGACTACTCGTTATACTCAGCCAAATTGATATTTATTCACACGCATTGCACAGGTCGGGGCTCATCATGTAATGGATATGAGGATATGATGTGTCACTGTTTGACTTTGTAAGCTGCTAAGCCAACATAAGGCTTTTTGGGAAGCCATTCTGTTAACTATAGTTCAACAATTATATTGTATTCTTGGGATGCACAGCTCGTTTATTAGAGTTTACAGGCCACTAGTAGAACTTTATTTTTTTCCTCGGTAAAAAGCCAAGCCTTTTAGTATCAAAGAAACTTCTAAGACGGTGATTTGTTCTTAAGGAATAAAAAATACTCAAACAAAATTAAGACATTTAATTCTCGATATAGATATGAAAATAAACAGGATTTTTGAAGAAAAAAAAAGACACACAATCATTTTCCATATCTTTTTCAAGATTTTATGTCTTTCGTAGCCTGATTGGTCTGAACAGGTGCACACTGTGCCTGCCTGTCATTTGCCTGTAGTTCAGTGTGATAAATTATCCCCTGTCACGGAAAACAACCCACACCCACAAATCGATTTGTATAACAGAGAAACAGACAAATCATACATATGCTAACATTTCAAGAAAGAAAGACAAATAATGATACAGGCCAAGAGAAGGTGACATAAAGAGGTTGTATACAACATGTATATCCAGAAATGACACCACGGAGCTTTGACATACCTCCCTGATAAGACCCTGCAAGGTGTAACCCCCTAAAATGTGGGTTCCACCGACTTTTGTCGTACTTGCACTAGTTTTCTTTCTTTCATTCATTCTTCTTCCTCTTTTTTTCCTCTCTCTCTCTCTCTCTCTCTCTCTCTCTCATATATAGAATATGAGAGAGGGGGAGAGAGAAAAAAAGTTAGAGGGGAGCTAAAGAATGATGTATTAAAGAAAGAGAACTAGTGCAAGTACGACAAAATTCGGTGAAGACGGCATTTTACGGCGTTCGCCTTGGTCTCATTAGTGCATATTGTCACCCAAGCACGTCAGTTCCGCAAAATGGACTTAATGAGTGAAGGAGGACCCGACTATCACGCCCCCTCAATAAGCCAGTTCGAAGTTAGCTCATGTGCACATTGGTGCAAATGACCTTTTTGTTTTCTGGGTTGGTTAGGTACTTCACTCGTTTCCAAAGCGACATACTGCGTACAAGCCCATGGTAACCATAGTGGTCCGTCATTTCACACTCAGGGAAGCATCCATTTCATTATTTTTGCATTAAATGCATTCATAGACTTTTTCGTTTAATATTGCCAAATACTGGGCTTTATTAATGAACAGTTTGTTGCTGACAGATGGATGTGCTGGCAAGAATCGTTTTTATGATTTACATGCATAATCATCACATCACAATCATGCAGACGCTTATCTGATTCTCAATGAATTTAAGACCGATCATGTCTGTTGGTACAAAATGACCCTTTTCTGCTCATGCGCATAGAGGATCTATGAAGTGGCTCATACCATTATTACGTATCAACCACCACAATATAGTGCACGTAATGCCAATCGATCTTGCTTCCCTTGGGAGTACTAACAACGGTCGTTCTTTTCAAGTGCTTTATATTTTATGTAAAAGTTGTATATTACAGTATCAAATAATGATTATACATTAAATATTTGCTATCATCTTCTGCCGCACTCTAACTACAGTTGGTGTGTGGTGCATGCTAACCTGTGTTCGTGACACACACTCCGCTGTCCACCGGGAAAGGGTTACCTTGTTATACCACTACCCCTTGTTATGCCTATCTCGTTATATCAGCTTTTTTAGGTTGTCTGATTATCACATGTATATTTAATCAAGAGTCTTTGTACGGGTCAGTGGACTTAAAGGGGATGGCTAGTAACTGATCAGTGGGAATCAGTGGGAATGCTGGAAGCTGATTGTTCCAATCCTTGTGGGATTCATTTAAGAGTACATTAATTATCTATTGTTGTGTGAAAATCATTTGCTTCAGAACGGTCTCATATTCAAATAATGTGCAGTTTAATGTTTCCAGGTTAGCGTGCCTGGTTAGTGACGGGACATTAATCTGCACATTACTTGAATATGAGACCATTCTGAAGCAAATAATTTTCACACAACAGTAGATATATAATGTACTCTTAAATGAATCCCACAAGGATTGGAACAATCATCCCTCAGCATTCCCACTGATTCCCACTGATCGGTTACCAGCCATCCCCTTTAAAGGTAAGTGTGCGTACTTAGCGCATAACGCCCAGCGATAAACTATTTGCCTATTCCCATAGCTGTTCACTGTTCTAAAAGCAATACATTCCGAACTTTACGTTTTATTTGAAAATGAGTAAACTGACTATGAAATGGACTCACAGAGCTCTACCACTTAAACATTACTTCCTGTCACTGGAATTATGGAGTAGAAGCTCCCCTGCTGGTATCAAACCGATATATTGAGTACACTGCATGACTTAAGTCATCACTGTAGCATTCCGAACAGGTTGCTTCCTTCCGGTTCACTTAATATGCTATCTCCATCAACTTTTTTTTTTATAGTGCTGAGTGTTGTTATAATAATTGTACACCCTCTGATACACGCGAATGGACACAAGAGTCTATACACTGGTGCGCAGGTGGTGGAGTTGATGACCTCTTTATTAGAGGTCTATATAATCAACATCTTCGCAATGTCAATTAATCTTCCACATGTCACATCAGATCAGATCAGTTAAGGTCAATTCAGTTCAATTTAGTCAATGCTCTTTCAAGAATCAGCGAAAGAAACACCATATAAATACCCGCGCGACAGACGGAAATGATAAATGTCTCACACGTCACCATTGATATCATAGAACAATACCATGACCAATACCAAACAATGTAAGGACGATATTGCAAGAAATCACGGTCACAATAGGAGACAAAATGAGTCAACCCAACAGACGGATTTACACAACAACCAATAAAGCAGCATCCAATATAGTGCGGCGATCAGCAAAGGGGCATTTTCATTATTTTGTGCCATGAAAATATTATTGGAAATTTAAAGGTACCAGTAACGGGGCCGGCGGAACGGTGTGGTGGGGGCTCGGCCACCACTTTTTTTTTTCTTTTTTTTTTTTTTGCACATTACATATGAATACATAGGGTGTAACATGGAGTTGAGGCGAAAACAACTCCTTGGGTGTAACCACTTAGGGCCCCACTTTTTTTTACACCTGAAGTGGCACCAGAAAAAAAAAAGAACGTGGTTGAGCTTTTGATTTTATTTTTGGTGTTTTTTTTTTTTTTGTTTTGTTTTGTTTTTTTGCCAGTCGATGAAACCTCGACGCGGGAGCGCGGGCATGAACTTTTTTTTTTTTTTTTTTTTTGCTTGTTAGCTGACGGAACCCGGAAGTGGTATCAGATATAAACTGCCCCCCCCCCCCTTTTTGAAAACGTGGCGCCGACCGCGAGTAATGCATGCATGCCTGCGTAACTCACTCTGTTCCATTGTTCATCTACTTAACGTAGGTTGCACGTCAAGAGTTCGACACCCACGAATCATAATACAGTCCATAAGTCACACAGCCCATGAAATGTATAGCCCACGAGTCATACAGCCAAGGAGTTGGACACTAAGCAAATACGGCCCACTTAAGCCCCGTGATGTAATGTCGAAGTCGTGGGTCATTTTTACCTACAGTGTCAACTGGTGGGCCTTATTTGCCTGGTGTCGAGCTCATGGGTTGTAAGACTAGTGGGTTGTATGACTCATGGACCTTATTTTTAATGTCGAACTCGTGGGCTGTATGACTCGTAGGTGTCGGTCTCGTGGGATGGCCCCTTGATAATGTAGACATATATGTATTAATATATTTTCTTCCTCACACTATATACCTGACTAGTTACATATCTGTCCACCCACAAACTTCATCTTTCCATCCATTTCTCTGTTCATTGTCTGTTTGCATGAGACATTCACTACGCTATTCTATCACTATTTCTTTTCTGAAGGGGGTCAAACACTATCCAGCATCCGTCCCGCTATCCATTTATTTGTTTGTCTACATATCTATGTATTTTTCTATTCATCTGTCATGTGACTTGTCGCCTGTCGAGTCCAGTGGCGATATATCGGATAAACATGAATAAAACTAACTTGGGAGTCGACCAGAGCAAAACTTTCTACGAGCATGGAAACTGCAGATCAATTTAAGCGGATTTAATCAAACATAAATACATGCAAAGATACAGAACAGACACAAAGCACACACACCAACATGCCACGTAGACAGACGGACACACACAGCGCAAACACACACACACACACACACACACACACACACACACACACACACGTCGCGACAATGGACCCCATGGAAGACCAGCTAATAGTGCAGCTGAATAGGGGCTGTCCAGCCATCCTGTCAGATAGAAAATGAAAACAACGACAACACACAGGTTCAACATCGGCTAAACCCTGCTGAGCTATAACATTATGCCTATAGAAGTGCACAGATGCGTCTCCACGTTATTCTCACGATTTCGTTTCGAAGCTTAAAGGCATAACTTACCATTTGCAAATGAAACAAAAACCCAGCTTTTCTGCTTCAAAATAGTTCTAAAAAGCTAGGGATAGGACAACCAATGTAGAAATTTGGATCAGTATGATTGATGTTAATTATTGTTACAGAAGTATACAAAATGTGAACAATAGTTATAATAAAAATGGTCCTAGACTAAACCGTCTACAGTTATGGTTTATTGAGAAAAATAGTGATATCTCCTTATATATTTTAGGCTTTATAACAATTTTTTTCTGTTGTAGGCTGATTTGTGATACAACTGACCTACACATATACATCAAACATGATATCTTAAACATTTTTAAATCACTGCTCCCAATGGCAAACAGTACTTTTAAGCTTGTCTACCCCGCTGCCGAGAAAACAAATACAGGGAGTCTTGACTTTTCCCATGGCTGTGTATAACTGCATTCTCAGGGCGACGGTTCAATTGGGGAAGCAATACATAAATACTCAGGTTACCCAAACGGCGGGGGCCCTCTTGACAAGTCAGCCCCTAAAGGTCAGCCGGGGCACCAGGGAGATCCACTGGAGTCCCTTGCAAGAGATAAGCAACCACGGAAGAACTGGGGGAAAAAAATGTCCCCGACATCGCGACAATATAAGAGACTGTGCATTATTAAGACTCACATCAGTCATTTACGCGGTCGGGGTCGAAGTTGCGATGTCGTGATCAAAACGGCCACTTTTCTCGTCTCTTTCTTGAGATTCCTGCGGGACAGTGTAGGCCCTGCCTGGTAGATGACTTAAACTTTAAAGCCGATTATAATCACATCCCCAATAATTATTTGAATCCTGCTATGCCCCAATTTCTGTTGTTGTCTCGCAGCGTGGCACAGAGTATATTTTGTTGATGTTAATTTTCTTCTTCTGTTTATAGACAGACAACAACTATAAATAATGCAACATGGAATGCATTTTTGTCATAGTTTCCGCGTCCAGAGAAGAGTGGAGAACCTCTCTCTCTCTCATCTCCCGACGACCCAATGAGGAAAACAAAACAACAAATATATATATATATATATAATCATATATATAAAACATTGATATATAAATGTGTGTATATATATATATATATTGTATATATATATATATAATATATCGATATATATATAAATGTATATATATATATATATATATATATATATATAGAGAGAGAGAGAGAGAGAGAGAGAGGCCTACCTTTATATCTATCTATCTATCCACCCATCTTTTTTTCAAAGGAAATCCATGGAAGTGCAGTAAGCTTATTAGTTGTGCTAAATATTCCATTAATGCCGCGTCTTTTAATTTTGATTTGTAACTTTAGTTACATCTCAGTTTGATATGAGGTGACTTATTCGTATTTGGCAAGTAAGGAGTAATCTACCTGTACATTGATCAATTCTTCTATCTATCTATCTATCTATCTCTCGCATTATCTTCGACATCATTTATCTTTAATGTTCACAAAATAAGCCGGAAAGCTGTCACCTTTCATCAAGCTCCCCACTATGGCCTAATCATCAATATGTTCACATCTGGTTCTGATAATTAATTTCGAGTTCGCAGCAGTAGACTTGCAATAGACTTTCATTAACACGTGTCATAATGAAGGACAAGTTTGTAGCACTTTGCAATTGATTATATCTTATCGTTAACGCCTTCTTGGATTTGAATCCAAGAAGAATACACGTTCGTAGATTTACTCTGTAATATACAAATCGGGCATCTTAATCATGTAGATTGCGTTATATTGTAATCAGAGTAAAAAATAAAAAAACACAGTGAAGTGTATTATTCTTTCCGTTTGTTATAATTTTTGTCATTTCAAAGGAACATATTTTTGACAGCATTGTTTAACCCCAAGGGCTTTGTTTGCTAACGCCTACTGACTCTTTCTTAACTCGATAATTCGGTTACTATGCACATAAAAGTTTTCTTCAGACATTTGTGTCGTTTTGTCTTGAAACGGAGTAAATAAAACTAAATTTAATATCATTGTGACCTTTTTCTACGTACATTTGTTTACACTAGTTACCTTTGTCTTCACCAGACATTTCAGTAAGACTCGATCGGAATGAACTTTACTGAAAGAATAGAAATTAACTTCTTCCGGTTCTGTTCTTGACAACCACCGAAGGAAATTAATATCTGGGACTGAGACATCGGAAACGAGGCCGCAGGGCTTACCGCTTCTCTCAGCCAAAAACCAAATGCGCCTGCTGAATTCCTGATGTGACACTCGTACAACAAAGCAATGTTAAACAAAACTAAACATAGCCAATGCTGCTGGCGGCGTGTCCACGTGACGTCTCGTAGTAAGATTTTAAAGTGCAATCCCGCACCGTGTTTCAGCGAAATTTAAAGCATCACAAAGAGTAAATGTGACCCCGCACCACAAACCAACAAAAAGTCGCCAGACATGAATTTGTTTTAGATTTTAAGCTTTAAAATGATGTATAACTCGATTCAAATGGACTCTCCTAACCTATCTAAATATCAAAAAGAAAACACATATTGAGGGAAAATGTTAACTGAGAAAAGAGACTGTAAAATGAAAGGGACAAAAGAAAAATCAAGATGTGAAACTCCGCAGCATAAACAATGAAGGGATTATGACACTAAGCTGAAATTGATCATGCTCTATCAACACATTCTGTCCATATGTCAACTTTCAATGCAGTAGCACTATCCTTTCAAAAGTCATAGAGTTGAAAGTGAAGTGTGTGTAAATGATTTTTCAAGAAATGAAAAGGAGACACCTAAGGCCCACCTAATCACACTATTCTACAAAAAGGTGTTCTTGAAAAAAAATGGTGGACTTTGAGATGTCAATTTGTTCACATTATGACGTAACAATCTCAAATTTGCCGATTGATGTGCTTGACACTATAGTTTCTCTGTTTTATGAATACAATTCAAACTTAAGAATTCCATAACTCTATTTTACATATCTGCAATGATTATAAAGGACATCTGCCGTTTTGAATGTTTGATAGTATGTTACAGAATCCACTTCAACTTTATAAACCCGGAGTGGTATTTCACTGTAAAGGGGCACAATAGAGAAAAGTTCGTGGCATGGTGTGGAATACCAGCGGCTACTGCGGTACAACAATTGAGATGAATTGGGGTTGTCATCTTTTACATTATGGATAATTCTTCAGTAGTTCATGTCAAAATACATTTGTCTTTCTAAGAAGCACAACACTTACTGTCAAAATACATCTGCCTTTCCTACTGAAAACAACAAGAGACTTTTAACACGGAAATCTGCAGCTCATATACAAGTCCTGTAACTTTTTTTTTTTGAGAGGGCATGTGTAGGCCCTACCGCATAGCCGTAGTTTGAGTTGATATTAAGTGATATTCTCAAATTTGATGTGATTTTGCAATCGATGCAAAGAAGCATAGGGCTATGACATTGTCACTGTTTAAACTGTAGGGATTTTGCTCCTTCGTCTCAACTCTTCGCCATGCAGGTAATACTTAAAGGCATAATTTACCATTTGCAGATGAAACATAAATTAAGCTTTAGTGCTTCAAAATAGACATAACCAATGTAAAAAATTTGAATCAGTATAATTAATGTTAAGTATTGTTTAAATATACAAAACGTGAACAACGGTTGTAATAAAAATGTTTCCAGACTAAACCGTCTACAGTTATGGTTTATTGACAAAAATAGTGATATCTCCTCATATTTTAGGCTTTATTGCAAAATTTTTACATGGTAGGATGTTTTGTGATAGAACTGACCTACACATATTCACATATATGCATCAAATGTGATATCTCGAACATTATTTAAATCACTCCTCCCAAAGGGAAACTGTACCTTTAATATCCATGAATACATGTTTGGTTTGAATGACAAGCGATAGACAGTAGCTCACAGATGTTCTACAGGATTTCTACAACCTACTATGATAGGCCTACCGCTGCGTGATGAACATCACAAGGCATCCGTCCTCACATGGCCACCAATTACACGGGTATCCTATACTGACTCGTGGCCAGTGACACGTAGTTAGCACTGGTTAGGGTCGAGGGTTTATCTTACAAACCAATATCATTTGCTGACAGCGCTAACCATGTGAGGCTGCATCGGGGAGATTTATGTCAACGAGTAAATAGACCTCCGTCATGATCATGGCCAGCTTCTTTCCTCCCGTTGAGATGAGTCTATTTTGGGGAATAAGGGGGAGGGGGAGGGGGAGGGGGAGGGGGGGGGGGAGGGAGAGAAGGGAGTACCACTAGGTCCCTCTTACGGCTCCTACCATATAGCAGTCGCGCGTTCTCTCATGAAATTGAATGGCCTAAGCGTTCCTACAAACCTGTCTTTTACGTGGGTCCTTCTTTTCCATTAACGCAATTATTTTGAACAATTAGTTCCATAATATGTGCATTTTTAGTTGTTGTAAAACATTGCACGTTTTGTTTTCATTGAATTTGGACGACAGCAAACATGTATCAATGGAAACAAAATTTAATTGGAACTGAACTGAAATCCCAATTCCAATTGATGTTAAAATGACTATGAATAATTTTCATATCTTTTATCTTCAAAATACCTTTGGGTGTTACAGTGCGAAATATTGATTCATTCTCTCTCTTTTCACTTTTTCAATAGCAATTGCAATCTGCGTTATGTTTCTTCATGTCCCCCTGGAGTAAAATAATTTGTTTTAATGCTAGTGTAATACGAAATGATTATACTGAAATCGAAATTATGTGTAAAATAACATAATCTTAAATAGATGTGCGTGAGTATCATAAAGACAACTCTTTTTTTTTCTTAGTATCGACAAATTTTCTCTATAGTACACGCAATTACAAAGTAGTATGACATGGGAATTTCAGTGGGCAGATGTAAAGAAGGAAAAAAGAATAGAATCCAATTGATTTTGACTGAAATTCAGATGGAGCCGAGGCGGCCTGAGAGCACTGTGTAACAGTGGTTTGGGCTGGGGGCCTCCCCGCAAAGGGCTTCGGTCTTTGGACACAACGTAATTCCCACAATATCCCTCTTCATACAGGACCGGCGTGAAAATGATGCCTTAAATTCTCGTTTCTCGAACCGTGGGCAGAGAAACGTTCGCTATAGTCCAGAAATTAAAAAAAAAAAAATGTACTCTTACCGGCAAAAAACAAACAAACAAACGAAGAAAAAAAAAACATATAGAAGCCGAAGCGGGTCTCTGATTTTGAAAAAAAAAAAAAAAGGTTGAAAACCCCCGGTTTTTGTGGATATTAATACAACCTAGCATGGTTGTGATTTGAACCAAGAAGTGTCTGGTAACTCCTTACTTGAACCTATTTTCATTTCTGCTAAAGTACATAACAAATTGTGCAAGCATAGGATCACCACTGGCAATTACTCTTACTTTTATTTTATTTTATTTCATTTTACATCATGGATCATGAAGACTAAGTGAATTGCAAGAAAAACATTCGGCAGTTTGAAATTCGATATATTTCATATACTTCAAATTCTGCTGAGTATGACGCAACTGACGTCACAATGAGAGGAGGATGAGGACTGGTATACCAAAACACTCATCGAAAGTCGTATCACATTGCTTCATTTTGAGCAGTAATTCACCAATTTTGGTTGTTGCCCCTTTGCCCCCATTTTAGGGAACATGAAACTCTACCTACATGCCTACTGTGTCGATTGGGAAGGTTTAATTGCAAGTCGCGACCAAAACCAGCGGATGCAAACAAACGTATTCTGTTACGAAGCCTTTCTGTTACTATCGTCTGTTTCCTAACACACCATGGTCCTGTTGCAGAAAAGTTGAGGCCAAACATGGGTCAGAAAATCAAACCGTATGTCACTGAATACTTAATTCTGATTGGCTGATATCTGACTTACATTTGAATGTGTGACTTATGCTTGATTATAAGTATGTCTTATGCAACAGGATCCAAGAGGTCTGTTACGAAAACACTCCTCGACATGACAGTTATACTATTAAAATCAAAAGTTCGACGACAAGGTTTGGGACACGTACAAGAGCATCCAGCTCGCGTATCAGGGCCGAGGCTTTCCATTCTATCCTTCATCGATAGGTCTCATTCTCTTCCCTTTGCAGGCGGTCATCTGTGTTCGTTTAACTTGATTGAGATATCCAGTGGATTTGCCATCTGATTGCGAGATATCATGCTGACCATCAGATTTCGTCAAGCCTAGATTATGTAATATGTCTCAAACATACACATTCATGTGAAATGGAGTGTAACACCAATGTAATATCAATATCTTTTCAATCCTTCCTGACATTTATGGTATCGTACCTACCCCGCCCCCTTACGCTCATGATTACCTGTCTATTGCGCCCCGTGCAATCATGATTTCCCTGCCCCGCCCCTTACACGTACAATTTCCTTGCCCCGCCCCTTTCACGTGCGATCTCCTTGCCCCGCCCCTCCCTACTTCCGCCGTCGTATAAAATGGAGACCAGCGGGGGAGCGTGGTGAAACCCTGATTACAGCCCGGGGAATGATGTCACGCAGGAGATCAGGACACGAATGAACGTGCGGGAGGACCGGTACACGACTGACATTAACCTGCCAATTACACGTCATTGGATGATAAAGAGGTCAACGCTCTGAGGTTTGTTTTCTCGTCATCTGTTTCAGCCCAGATCTGTCATCAATCCCAAAGTTTGCTCTGTAGCATCAATCTTTGTCCTTCTGCATAAAGTCGAACCGCTAATCTAATTCCGAGGTTCAGTGGAAATAGAAACCGTACTTAAATGCGACGCACATTCATCCCAAAACTCGGTTAGAATGTCATGAATGTCACCTGTTCATTTGTCTCCACTGATAATATTAAACATTTGCGTGACGTTGCCAACGTGGGTTACATGCTACATTCAACAACCCGGTTGAGTTGATGTGGATTCATTTGAGACGGCTGGCAAAATCATTCAACGTGTTCTCCACAATTGGATTAAGCTTATATTAATTCCCTCGGCTAAGAGTATTTACAACCACATACAATTCATCTAATTGTCAGTTCAGTTTTATTTATGCATCTTATTTTTTTATTCTATGTAACATAATCCAACAAAGGGCCTGTATAACAATGATTTTTACGATGTGCTCATTACGATGCGGAAGAATGGGGGAGGGTAACGAAACGCTTCCATACACTGGGGGAGGGGGGACGAAATTACGTTCTTGCGCGATTGAATAAGAGATTTCTAGCGGGGAACCCATAGGCGATAAAAAAACCTTGTTTCACGTAGAGTTATATATGTGAACATTTCGTATCTATTGTTCAATATGTCATCTCAAAGTAGCGATTCCAAAATACAACAACGTTGCGTGCCTGTGTCATACCTTGACTGGCTTTGAGAAAACAACAAAGAGCTAAGAAAGAAGTTCTAAAACTTTCCTCCGGTACGAAGTCTGCGCAAGTCACTGAGACTGAGCTCGTAAACTTCATGCACACACAAAAGACATTATCTGTCACCGAAAGATTCTTCCTTGATGGATTTATCAAGTTTGTCAGTTCTGAAAGGTTGCGCAACACTTTGCTGCGGATTGAATTTCACTCTAATTGCTTTTAGCACACCGTAAGGAATTCAACATTTCATATAGACTAGCACGCCATAAGACACTTTCTGCAAATTGCTCCATAAATTCTACATTCGAATGTGACGGAATATCGGGAAAAGGTGATAAAGTACCATTACGCCAACACTCGTTTCAGTGTCGTGCTCTGGTGAACAGCTGATGCTCAGCCTGTAATACTGTACAGTAGGACATTGTAGTTATAGTCTTGCAGTCGATAAAGTGTAGGCCTACGTCATCAGTGCACGCACACACAGCGCTCATCCCCTGTCTTGATCTGTGCAAGGTTGCTATTACCTGAAAAGTGTGTCGAGCTGATCGGTGTTGTGTACAATATGACAGCTACTCACTTGTAAGAGGATTAAAAACAAAATAAGCTCTCCGTGTGTAATAGGACAACAGCGGCCGCACTCAAAACTACAGTGTTCCACATACTTGTATTCGCGTAAGAAGCATCACATTTGGCCCTTAATAACTATCACACTACATAGACACATTTTACTTGAGTATTTCATACAAAAGCAGGTATTCTGAATACATTTCATCCAGGGGTCAAACTATATAGAGCAAACACGATTTCACTGGCATTCTAATACGCCATTTCAGTTTGAGTCGGCATTGGTACGCCCATTCAGAACCATTCACCTAATCCTACAAATGTTAATTGAGCAGCAGTTAGAGTTTCTAGTATCACTTAATACAGGGCAAGACGTTCAAGGAACGCCATACTACTAACTAGTACAAAATGAGATAATCTCTTCTTGACACAAAACGTCTTTACTGGACGGGATGAAAGTAAGAAGGTGGATTTAAATGGAGGAGGCTGGGGTTTGAGGACAGAGGCTTTGGCGCTAAGCTGGGGTTTGACCCTAACGATTGTAATCAATACCTATAGTCACTGCTTGCATCTCGCGAGGTTTAGTTTCAGCACAAATAGGCAAGATGATATCGATACCTCAGCGCGCGCTTCCACCCGTTGGGGGTTGAACGTGATACACGTCAGGTAGATTGTGTGCTCATTTTTTATGCATTGCACCGTGTGAAGTTTCGAACCAACGCTTTACAGTGGGCATCTTTCTAGCCTCTTACTTAACATAGCCCGTGTATGCCTTATGACAGCACTAGGTGTATTATATCTACGGATGATGTGAAACTATCGACAGAAGAAACAAATCATTTGATTGATACACATTGCGTAATACCTTGACATCATTACTTATGAAACAATCTAGCTGCGACGACCAGACGACACCATGATTTCAAATGTGACAAAAAAAAACCCCTAAAACTTCAACCAACAAGATATTCCTAAAACAATATCCTTTTCCCACGCAATAGACGGAAGCAGTGTAAGTGCAGTACAGCGAAAGCGTAATCCAAAGCTAACCGTCATTGTTGTCAGAGCATAAATCAAAGTAACCGCGGAAGGGGGTTGCAACGAAATCTTGGTGACCGCACCTTGAAATAAGCCTGGTCTGCCTAATGCTGGTAGGTTATCATGGCGTCTTTATTTCACAACAATGACACTTGAAAATGTCATGACGAGTTGGGAAAAAATAACAACAAACGTCTGGAAAGAAGCCCAGCGATAAACTTCATGGAATATACTACAAGCTTGACTTTGCCTTTAAGCCATTGAGGATCACTTGCACTTTCCGTGTATCACTACGGCACGGTGACGTCACAACCTTATCTGATGACAGACCTTTCGGAGATTGGTCGATGCGATCACATAATCAATCCAGCTTTATACATTCAAGGAATAGTCTACATTGCAGTCTGAAGAAAAAAAAAATGGAGATCACATAACTGCAAATTAAAGAGTTGCGATTACCATGCGTACAAACAATAATTACTATAATATTCTTATTTGCCATAAACGCTTTTCTATTTTTCTACCATTCACAGCTTTTAATAATATTAATAATAATAATAAATATCATTTATAAAAAAAAAAGCGCTTATTACAATGTATAAGCATCATGGCTACACGATTAAACACAAACACATTTCGCAAAAAAGGTCCTATCATGCAATACGAAAAAAAACAACAACAACAATGTATCGTAGATATTTGCGTCGTTGCACTTTTTCTGATTGTTCAACTTCTGCACTGTCGTAGTTGCTTCTTATCTTACAATAAAATTATTATGACAGGGCATTTGGTGACAGGGCATTTTTGTACGCTGCACCAAAATTATGGAATAATCTCCCTTTGTTTGTAAGACAAGCAGTCACAATTAATGAGTTTAAGGCCAGGTTAAAAAGTCATCTCTTGAAGCAGTGTACATTCTGTTTGAATTTCTTGGATGCATGTCATTTTGTAATGCGCAGTTGAGTATATCATTATAGTAGCTGCGCAATATAAATGTCCTTTTATTATTATTATTATTTTTATACTCGGCGATGAAAAGAAAAAGTGATAAAATCATTGTGCGTCAATGATGTGGAAAGTGCAAGTGATTCGCAATATCCCGTCTAGATTTCATTTCGTTTGTATGTCTTATAGGAGGTGTATGGGGATGTGAACTCGGTATGTAGCATGATGTTTTCATCAAGAGTGATCCTAGCCTCGCTTCCACTCGTTTGTTGCTAATATTTTGCCTAATTCTATTACGCCAGTTTCACTCTGCCATTTTGTCTGCTGTAGTAAATGCGCGAGAAAATGACACATATTACTCAAACATAAGGTTCCAAGGTAGGTATAGGCACGCTATGAGTGATTCTTGTACATGTAAGCTAAAATGCAGAGGGTAATTTTTGAGTGTTCATGTCACGCCTTCAACCAGGCGTGCCATAATATTGACTTTAATGGAGGAGGGGGGGGGGGGAAGAATGGAAGGGACGCCATCCGTAGGGAGTGATATATATACATGTCTTAACCAGGTCACGGCAAACTGCAGGTTCCAGCATTGCCGGGGTAGGAGGCGGGGGGGGGGGGGTGAAAGTGTATGGATTCATCATCCACGCTTATTAACCGCAGCGATGTTTCTGAATACAAAGAAAAATTTATCGATATTGGAAAGGACCATTTAAGAAAAATGGGGCCGTCATTGCATTCCTAGACATTAAAAAAAAGTTACTCTCCCTCGTCTCATACAGAAGGTTCACATGAACTATGCATTGCCTCGTGTAGTAGAATCGTGACCATGCATACAGTATTCGATCAGACTGCTTAAACAAGAAGACGAAGCCAGAAGGGTACATGTACTACATTATATTATGGTGACGTCATCTCATCGAAGACGAGCATTTCACCCACATTTCCTGGAATTTAATCTGCTAGCCCGTGTTCAGCAACAGCCACGACAGCAGTATGTCAACAGACGATTTTTCTTAATGCAAAGACATAGACATTCAATATATTTACATGCCTACAAACAAGCAAACAAAAGAACACACACACACACGCAAGCAGAAATATCTACTCAAATCTTGCCAATCACGTTGTCATCGTAGTTGTTCTTTTCTCTCGGACAATGTAAAGAATACATTACAATTTTCTCCCAGTACCGAAAAATATATCAGAAAAGAACAGACGATACACACTTACATGTACAAACAAACGCGCACGAGAATACACATAGTTCATCATCTTCATGACTACGCGATTAATTTTTCCCCCATATCCATTAAGATATAGAACGAAATAATCTACAGACACATGCGGTGACATACAAACAGCAAAGAGAAAATCCTTCATGCGCACGAGAATACACATAGTTCATCATCTTCATGACTACGCGATTAATTTTTCCCCCATATCCATTAAGATATAGAACGAAATAATCTACAGACACATGCGGTGACATACAAACAGCAAAGAGAAAATCCTTCATGCGCAGTGAAAACGTTCAGAAATTTATTGATAAGCCTACAGCTTAAATTCGCTATGTTTCTAAATAAATGCACCTTACTGGAAAAAATGTGAAGGCAGAAAGAGTTTATGTATCTATAATCAATAATCGCATTCCAAAACGAAAACATGAAGCAAAGATCTTCTTTGAACACACTGATAAGTACTCAACCATTATTCTACTACTACAGAAAAATACAACAACAACAAAACAACCAACACTCAAAAACAGGTAGGAAATAATTATTGCAGAAAAAAAAAAATCTAGAACAATAATATTTTCATGCCAAACGCTGTCAAAGTTTGAGAGATTTTTTGGAGCTGTGCGAGAATTCTCGAAGACCTATTCAACGATGACTGCTAGCAGGAAAAAGATATTGACGATGAGCAACTTCAAATGAAGTGTAAATTTTCAAATTAACGTACGGAACAGGTCAATCAAAACAATCAACCAAGTATGAAATTCAGAAACAATTCAATGACTTCCCTTTGAATACCTAATAATCCACTGAGTGTCAGATATAGAATCAAATTTTTGCTTTTCAAGACTTTTCGAGCGCTTGTTTGTTTTTAATTTGTCTCGTTCTTCTTTGTTCTTGTTTATGCTACGGCTGATGCATTCCGCTTCTCCTCGAGAAGTATTGAATAGAGAACTTGAAGTAGAGGGGGTGGGGGAATGGGGTGGGGGAGCTAGGAAAGGGAGCGCTAGACAGACAGAAATAGGTCTTCGTCGAACAACATTTTCTCCCTTGCCAAGAATCGTTTAATAATCAATCGGGCATGGCAACATTCTTCCCTCATGTTGGCTAGCAGTAAATCACCCGGAATCCCAGGGCTTGCCAATGGCCCTCATGGCGTTTGTTCCAGCTACTTCGCTGTAACCTATAAAAAGTAATTCTCTCTCAATCATTGCAGGATAAGACGCTGAATTGAAAGGAAATTAAAGTCAGAGTGGCGTGGTGTGAAGTGTAATGAAATAGAAATGAAAAGGTATCTTTGCGAGAGAGGTGGGTGAGGGTGAGTGTGTGTCTGTGTCTGTGTGTTCGGACATCCTGACAATATTTGTCTCTTTTCAGTTAAAGGAATTGTTTGACATCACTAACAGTTGCTAAAGCCATGGCCTCATCTTAGTTGATAATGATAGAATCCCACTAAATATAATTATTTTATTGGCCCAGTCACTCAACCAAGCTAAAGTGCAACAGTTTCTCTAATTCAACAGCCACAACGCAAGGTATAGTACCATTAGATTTTGTGGATTCGATTGAGATAAAGATTTTGTGAAACCCTCACGGAAGCAAATTTTGCAGGTTTGTATTAGCTGCTCACAAGGAAAAAGCTAAAGGCAGATATGCCAACCTTTGAACCGTTCGAACATTCAAAATGTCTCGATTATGTACTCATAATCCCGGTAGTATTATGATCTGCCCCTATTTTTAGGCAGACCCAATACGTCGGGATTCATATACGACCTGACAGGTCTCAAGTACACCTGTTTTGCTCAGGCTTGTTTTCTCCCTCTCTCCTTCCGTTTTTTTTTTTTTTTTTTGAGTGTGTGTGTTTTGTTTTGTTTTTAATTCTAAAGTTTGTCTGTCAGTAGTTATGCGAAATGTGGGATAATGCGTGAAACTTACTATATCACAACAAATCCGCGCGTCAGACAGTATAACTATACGCGAAAATAGGTATACCCTCCGAACACTTTTATTCAATATCATGCAAACAAAGTGATCGATCCTTTTTGATCAACAGTGCACCCATCACTAAAGGAAGAAGGTATCAGTTCTAATTCCTTCCCAGCCATCAGACTACGGGGTGAAGAAGGGGAGTTAAGGGTGGGGGGTACACACGCCGTTGTACCTGGATCTTCTTCAATCTACCTCTAATGTTTATAACGTTAGGCTCTGCAAATAAAGCTTGGAGGGGGCTTATTTTCTCTCTCTTTTCCTTTTGGTTTGGTTCAGTTTTATCTTGTTTTCACAAAATGCCTTTGTAAGTACTCGCTGAAAAGGAGTTCATTGTCGCTGATTTCGTTTGGCAGACTCCGGGGAAGCAACTTTATGCCGATGCAGACACGGCGGCCGGCTTTTTAACAAGAAGAAGTACAGACAAAATGACGAGGTTTAAAGGAGGTATAAGAAGAGAGCGATAGAGGAAAGAATGCACATGAGGGAAAAGTGATGAACAGTTTTATGGTAAAAGAAAAACAAACGGTGATGATGACGATCAATCAAACTCATCATCATTCTATACAGTGAAAATGAAATAAAAAAATAAGAAATAATGATCTTAGCATTATAAGAACTGGATAGCAGACAAGGCTGACAATGAAGTACAGATTGTTATGAAGCAGAATACGAGTATATGAAATAAAAGACAGACGTTAAACCTGTGACCATGCACATTTCATATTTTCACGAAATTATTTATAATACCTGTGTAACCCATCAGTATCACCCGAAACCGCCCGTCCGCTTTTTGATAGTTTTGTGCTTTACCGTTTTATTGCTTTCATATAGAATACATAATTACGTAATTTGAAAGAGGTCAGCGGTCAACAAAAGTATGTCAGAATTACTTCCGTGACACACCAGTCTCTTGGTAAAGTCTTAATAGGCCTTCAAATAAACATAACTTATATTAGACAAAAATAAACATGCAGTGAGCTATTTCATAATTTAGAAAGTTGTCAAAATAAGAGCAATATTGCTGTACCTTCTGGGGAACAATAGGCCATCATGTACGCAATCTTCTGTTGCTAAACGGGTATCACGTCATGTGTAGTGTTTTACCCAAATGACCAATTAGCCTTCACTATGTCACATCACTGTACATGGGGTAGATAAATCCTTAATAAGATTACTTTGAACCTTCAGCCTCCTATGTGACTGATTTGTTTGCATTTTGTGTCTTTCGTAACTAAAAGCAGTCTGTTAAAGCAGCAGGATATCAAATTGAATAAGAAACTACATATCATTATGCAAGTTATTCTTTCTCTAGGTTAATTTCGTGTGCTTTTCCAGTGGCATCTAACAATGTCTAATAACAGATTGCATATCTGGATTTTTGTTGAATTTCTTGTTGTTGATGTTGCTTGAGTTTTTGTTTGGTGGTTCAGGTTACGTTTCTTTTCTATTTTCCTTTTCTTCACCAATCCACCCTTGAACATGATAATATTGCCACTTATTGGACGCCCTTGCGATGCTGACGGCCAGGCGGCAAAAATGACGGCAGCGTCCGTGCTTTATTGCTTGGAAATGTAACCTGTCTAGGATTGATTCTAGGCCGTGGAAAACATCGTGGAAGGGATTTGCGGATCTGATGGTTAAAATATAAATGCACCAACAACAAAAAATCCGCATCGTCGCGAATGTGACCCCTTTTCTAAAGTTACATCCACAACAGCTAAATTGCCGTAGGCGGAGAAAAGCTTGGCTATCATATTATTCCTTCAACCACTGCTATGTGAAATTCTTCCTTGTATTCATGTATTAGGCCTATTTGTATTATATACGTAGTAGCCTTTATGCCTGCTTCAGAAACGCATCTTTAAGATGAACATCAATTTCCCATCCTCATGGTCGCTGATGAAGAATGCGAGTATTTTGTAAACCTGTTTATTGTTTTGTTTTCTTGAGTGCGATTCGCCGGTAGGATTGATAGTTCCACATAAACACATACATATAAATAGATAGATAGATGGATAGATAGATAGATAGATAGATAGATAGATAGATAGATAGATAGATAGATAGATAGATAGTGACAGATAGAGAGGAAGAGAAAGAAAGAAGGGGAGAGGGAAACAGAAAGTTTCCGGATACAGTATACTACGGTATTACAGACTGGCCTGTTGACAACTGGTTATCATCGCAGCGCACTCAAATCTGCGCTCGGTTGCTATAGAGTATAAATCTTGTGCAAAGTTTCAAAGTTTTCAGTGGATTCTAATGTCGAATCTTTCTTGCCGTCAAAAATGTGTATCAGATAGCTGTTATAATACCAAAGGAATAATCAACCGCATAAAATGAAGAAAAATATAGTCCCCGAAAACAAATTATCCGAGTTGTGTGAATGGAAAAATGATTACTAGTTTACTGCGCAAGAAATTGTGATTGCCAGAATGGTGTCGGCGTTTGCCTTGTCTATTGCTTGCACATTTATGCGCTTAGTGTCTGCTCTTGCAAGAAATTGAGGCATTACCTCATTTTCTCCATTCAGGTCGACTAAAACTACACTCGACCTGTGCTGACATAGTTCTCTTCCAGCTGCACGACTTGCAAACATTATGGCGGGCAATATAATCTTAGGTTGCCCTGCCTGTCTACATTAGATGTAAACGTCATTCTGCCTGAGCTTAATTCACCATGTGCCAAAAATAGCATATCATCATGTTCTCGATGTTAACACAGCGTTCTAACTTTTAAAGAAGGTTCATGTCTTCAGGAAAAGAGATGCAAATAACCCAAACATAACGAGCCCCGTAAGGACCGCTGGGTGTGTGTGTGTAGCCGAGGAGGCGGCGGCTCTCGCGGTTCGGATAACTTGCCGTAATTTGACTGCAGACGTACAGCGCACGTTCGCCACCTGCAGAATGCACACACTAATTCTGGCCGGTTGTCAGATCCTTTGACTCAATCCCACGTCTAAAGACAAGGCTTTTACGCCACTGAATACAGACATCACTGAATACAGACATCTTGTATTCTCCTTGCCACTGTATGACATCATAACGAGCACCGCACGGCTTCTGCCAAACCGTTATAGGTTCTGACACGCAATCGCAACATCCAAATGACGCATTACATCATTTCGGCACACGGGACTCGTTACCATGGCACCAGCCAATTTGACATTCTTCAACGTCTAAATGTTAGTAAATAGTTTTCCTTCGTTCTCTCCTCATCTCTCCTGTCGGACATCAGCATTTCTCACAAGTAGGAAAACAATAAGAACTCCAGAAGAAATGAATAAATCGGTCAATGAATTGGCATAACTGTTAACCTAATGTTTGCATGCAGGGTGTTTCCAAAGAGCGACATCAATATTATTGGAGATGATGATTAGCGGGGCGGGGAGAGAGTGGGACATAGCTCGATTTTTAACAAGAAGTGTTTTATACAATATAATAATAATAATAATAATAATAATAATAATAATAATAATAATAATAATAATAATAATAATAATAATAATAATAATGATAATAATAATAATAATAATAATAATAATAATAATAATAATAATAATAATAATAATAATAATGATAATAATAATAATAATAATAATAAGCAACAGTTGATGAACCTAGTTTTAATCATCGTTTACACGCTTCTACTCTTTGATTGATTCAAACATTATATAATGACTTTATCTAATTGACTTTGTGTTCCATTTATGATGACAAAAGAAATGCAGAGATCATTCAATCAATCCAACGTATTATCGACTATCCCGATTTGATTTCTAACACTCCGAGGTCATATTCTCTCAGAAAAAGGTTGACAAAATACCACAACACCATAACATCGTCGTCCTGACACCATGCTTTACAGTATTTGCAACGTGTGACGAAGATTAGTATCGAAGAAACTGTCGCTATCTCATATTTTAGCACGTCTTTTTTGCTGTATTGCTGTTGGGGCATTTTGTAATCATGTGTTATCTGTAGGGCCTACTTAAGTGAGAGGTTTTGGTGGAAAAACAAACATCCAAGTAATTGTTGAAATCTCACCCACACCTTCAACAGAAAATCGACACGAAGAAGAAAAAAGTGTATGATAGCTAGTATGAGGTAAAAATATATGATGTAAAATTGATGCTGCCTTCTACAATACTATTACCATCACTTCTGCTATTTCTATACACCAACCATCACTACTACTACCGATACTACTGCTATTCCTACTACTGCTAGTACTATATCACTATAGGGGCCTACTACTACTTTTTTTGTTCTTCTCAGCTTCATTTCCTGGTCCCTCTTTGTCTTCACAACCTCGTTCACGTTTTCTTCCTAGTCAGTTCAATTCAATTGAATTCAATCCAGTTCATTTCCGTGTGATATATCGACAGAGCACAATACAAAGACATAAAAATCATTAAGATGATTTGTATATTTGTAGATATAATTGGTAACTAATAACATAATTATTCCCCAGTCCTTCCTACTTTCTACTCAGTAATTACTGATTCCGCATGTCAGGGCAAGGAGGTGCTCGCCTACTATCTCCTTTGTCAAAGACATACACTGCCTTCCTACCGAGGGACTACTGTGTAATACCTCCATGCTTCCACCGAGTGATAGCGCAACAAGCTTTGCAGTCGAGTTGGCGGAGTTAAAGCCCAAGGGAGCGTGGCGCCCTAGCTCCGAGATACGTAAATCACGTACACTGCACAATCATACTTAAGACCTAATGTGACATCACACCTCGGGGATCACTTTTCCCCGTTAACTGACGTTTGTAAGCAAGGCAAGGATATGCCAGCAGCAACATGTCATATTCTTTTTAATCAAAATATTTCATATTCTGCTGAGACATCAACAAGTGCAAAAGCCCATTGCGAGATTAATGTCGAACGAGTTGCAGACCCATGTTGGCAATACTTCACATTCTAGTTACCATAGCAATTTACTGCATAACCTTATCTTTATATGTTTAACAACCCCATCCCCCTCAAGTTGTTGATTGTTCGCTCAATTCTTCAGCTGCATTGAAGAAAAAAATAGTTCACCTTGGGGACATGTACACATGATAGGTCACGGGTTTCACAATCACATCTGTCGTATATCAAATTCCTCTTCTTCCAACCGCCGTGAGATGTTTCTAGCTCTCGTGGAGCGATGTTGTCAAGGGAAAAAAGAAGCAAACACGCTGTCTACGCTAAAAACTCTCAGGTGTCAAATACGGCTACTGTAATAGGCTGAGACGGATTTAAGGTCCTAGGGCTGAAAGCTATAACATTTTACTGTATTTTACTGTCTAGGAATAAAGATACCTCTACTGTCAGACCTATTCAAGTGCAATGCCACGCGGCGTCAAAATGAAATAAAATCGAACAACTACATCAACAGATGTCTCATACAAATAGGGAACAGACCTAGAAAGCTTTAAGGTTGCACGTGATTACTTCTAGAGGTGAAAAGGTTGGAACTCCTAATACTGTATGATATATATACATAATAATGTATGTTCGGATTCGTTTTTCAGATAAAAAGTGTAATATGTAACTTCGTCGTCACCTCAGCAACATGTTCAAACCAAGTTGAAACTTCTTTTACCTTAAATCCGTTTCATTTGATATACGGTAGTGGGAATTTTCCATAAATCAACTTGAACCTGGAGTAGTATTGCACTATGATAAAAAAAAAAAATCCTGGGGCAAGAAAGAAAGAATGTCTCGGAAAAAAAATAGCTCTGTCCTTGGACTTCGCATCACGTCTGGCCTCGGAACCAGATGAGCATTCTGCTTTGGGGGATAGGCGACGAATCGAAGCAAGAAAATCTAAAGTAATATAAGCAGTTTCATATCAAATTTGAATGACGGAGTACATGCGCAAAGATCGATATTATATTGAATGTCACTATCGTCATTTCTAACCTTTTACCTCATTGGTATATCCCTTCCGTTATTTTACGTATCATGCTTATGCAAAACAAGTAGAAATGTAGTTCTTAATAATTATCATCATTCTAATTTCTGTCGCAATACTAATATCATTGATTAGTTGCATCAAGAAACTGGAAAACAAACTCACTGTTCCGACGTTTCCAGTTTCTTGATTCAATTAATTATTGATCTTGTACTTCGATTGGATGAATGAGAAGAATTTACATCAGACTAATATAATTGTTATTGTACTATAATCAAAATTATTAAAATCGGTATTATGATGACAAAGATTACCATTGTTATTACTTTTATCATCATATTTAAAAAGTAATGATTTTCATATCATTGCTATGATCATCTTTATTATGATCATCATGTTCCATCATAATTATGTAATATCAATGCTCTTCGTAATCGTCATCATTAGTATAGATATTTATATTAAGAGATAAAATCTCTGTTGTTTTAATTTATGCACTTTTATCTTTTTTATTGTCGCAAGCTGCATTACAAGCAGTCGTAATCATCAAGATAAAAGAAACGAAATTCATTCATTTCCGGCGAAGGAAAGAAAGCCGTAATGACTTCCTAAGAATCAAGAGCAGGTCGGTCTCAATGGAGAGATTGTAATGCAGTATTATGACGTGTTTGAGAAGCTTGATGTATTATGGGTTTTATAGTGAAACCTCTCTGGACTACCGCCACCACCAACAACAAAGGATAAAAGAATAAGTCGAAATTACACGTAATTCTCAATTCTCGAGGAGTAAGTGTCTGACAGACTGTAGGAATGATGGATTCAACTCGTGGGATCTCACACATCATTGAAGAGGCGTCATCTTGCGGGCTGGAATTCCATGCACTGACTCTTTTCTTTAACGTGGTCATTCCTCAAGCAAGCAACGAAGCATATTTAATTATTTTTCAGAATTTATCATTATGGGTTTCACTTGGTTTCGTTCTCATTCTTCATTCTATTTTATATTATCTGAACGCTTGGGATATGTTGGAAAAACAACAGCCACAACACGGGAATGCTAGTATTGATAGTATTGTGTCGTAGAGGAAGGTGCTATTAGTATTATCATTATTTATTTGGCAATTCAACATACAATAAAAGCGGATACAGAATACAAACAGAAAATCGTATTACATGATATAAAGATTGTGGTGATTCCAGGTGCCAGGGGAGGAAAAGGCAAACTTAATCACAATCTTTTTTAAGATTTGAAATAATATTATCCAGCTGGTTACGTACAGACGCACAGGCCAACATGCACGAAGACTTAACTCGTGTAAACATAATGGGAAAAGAGGAATGGATTTTTGGTGTGCTGCTGCCTGACTTTGCTATATCTAACAAGTCTAATGATTGCAGTTGTACATCTTGCACACCAATTGTAATGCCACTGAGTAACCACGACCTACTTTTGTGCTAAAACTAACAAAATCATTTGCGCATGTTCGAAGAACATTCGTGGATATTGTGAACCATTTTCTCTTATTAGTATTATTATCATTATCATCATCATCATTGCTACCACCATTATTATCATTTCATTATAACGATTATTATTGGATCTATGTCATGTACAGTAAATGGATATATTACATATAGGCTATATTATTTGATTTAAAAATATGACCTTTTTTTCTATGTGGAGTATATAAGACAAACTACATTGTAATTTTGATACAAGAATGGAAATGCGAAGGCTCGGCCTTATTCACATTGGCAAGAACACACTTCCAGAAATGCTAATCATATCAACTGGTTGATGTTATGGTCTGGCGCACTGACAATTAATCAAAGGAAGGTATCATAATTAGATCAGCTGGACTCTTACTAACTTATCGGGCGAAACATAATTTGATTACGCCCTCTTATGTTGACTATCATCTCTCTATGATAATGGTGTCCACGGGAACTGCTCAAATTGACCCTGCGTGCAGACGACAAACCATAGGGGACGCATCAGCACAGAAGGCCGCCAAAATGACAATTTCTCGCGACAAGCCAAGGGCACCGCGGCAGTTATCAAATTCCCCGCAGACACATCGATGATATTGACTTCTGTCGAATTGGTCAGGGCGTATTAAACCATTTGAATTGTTTTCGGCGTCTTCGGAATGCAGCGTGTGCTTTTAAAGCCCTGTATTGCAAATACCTCCGGGATGTTCAAATTGACTTTCGTTTTTGGTTTTGTGCTGTTTCACGGCAACAAAGTGTGAACACGGGTCAAGTTGTTTGGTATTGAAGCGGCGCATAGCGAGAGGCCGTCAAATTAGTTTCTTAATCCTTGAACGAAAACTAATCCATACCTTTTCTCATCTCGGTATCATTTTGAATAGCCTGGAAAAAGAGGAGAGATATTAATGTATAATTCATGGTATATCCCATCCAACTCATTACTCATCAAAACAGAACACGTGGACTGCCACGTGTTCAAGTAATGGCTTTTAGTGGAAGTACTTCTGCATGATTCTATTCATTAATTTCATTTCATTTCATTTCATTTCATTGGCATTTCCAACAAAATTATATGATATTTCCATATACAAGTGAAATCAATGTAGCTCATTTTTTTTTACAATAATACAAAACATATATATATATATATATATATATATATATATATATATATATATAAAGATATACATATTTTAAGGAAATGCAAGGCAAACTGAAACTGAATCTTATCAATTCCTTAATTGTTTGATAATTTGGTAATACAATATGAATTTTATTAATGGAATTCGTAATTACATTTATTTTCTTTCTTCGAATCAGGAACATTGTAATCCGTATATTGACGTTTTCTATGATATTACTGAAAGAAATTCGATTTATGTATGAAATTTTGTTGAGGAAAATAAAATCAAACAAACAAATATCTGACTCTTTGAAGTCACTGGACTGCAATGACAAAAGGAAGACAGGGTCTAAGCCTCTGATTCGTATTCCTTTCTGTCACTATGTATTCTTTATGCGACTTTTTCAAAGTATCAACCTACTTTGATATAGCTATCTCTGTCTCAGTTATCTTTGTCTCAGCTATATTTGTAGCTCAATACTTATAGCTATATTTGTGGCTCAGTAGCATTATGGCTCATTATAGCCTTATCGCTGGCTTTGATATTTCCATCAAAATTGGGACCACCTTTCCATTAACGTGTTCTTCAATGGTATTTTGCGGAGAACTGTGATTTTATATAAAAATTCATCAGTAGATTTTGAATAATTTCCAATTTTCCTTCTCTCTGCGTGCGCCTAAATTGGTATTTATTTGCTCATGAATTGAAGAAAAAGAGCGAGAGAGAGAGACAGAGAGACAGACAGACAGACAGACAGACATAAGAGGGAAAAGGAAAGAGAGCTGGAAACTCTGTGATTGTGGAAGATGTGAAAGTGTATCCAATACAGTCGTCGCAGTTTTATAGGGACTCGGATAAACGGGAGCGCTGCTGCACTTGGATAATTTTCCGGCAACGGCACGTTATTTTTCTCTATTTAAATGGGACGAAATCGTTGAAGAAAAAATCCATCAAAAATTTGCAAAAATTCAAAAAATTCATTTTACTCGAGACAGTTTTGTTTTTTTTCCCCACTCGGATATTCATCATTCTATAATTATCATACGAATAATATTCCTCCAAACAACAATGCGCTTTGGAAACGTTGGAAACAACTAATGAACCGTCGTGTCTCAGAACATCATTACATCAAGAAAACAAGTGGCTATGCAGAAACTATTTTTTTTTTCTGAAACACTTGCAGCTAACAATAATGTCTAGCAAGAAATATTTCATTACTATAATATTCCATTGATGCTACCTTTACATTAGTGAAAATGAGGTGCTTTTTTCGTAATTTACAATTATAAATTTCCTTTCTTACAAGCATAGTAATACAATTTATTCCAGACAGTTCCTTCATCCGAACAAGTTCTCCTGAGTCTTACTGATTAAGAAACAATGGCTGTACATAATACACCATACACTTATGCCTCTAACGTGGCAATTTACTGTGACGGAAATTGAAAAGACGTCCCTAAATCAATCCTAATACAATCATAAGAGATCGCGTGGTTAGAGGGAAATTATTTTCACCGATCAGACTAATTCCCAACACGCGAATTGATGTAAAGAACGCTTATCGCCGACGACACATTCCGGAGGAAGCTTAAAATTAAAGGCGCATTGCTAGACAGAAAGACGACACAATCGGATAGAGAAACAGACAGGGGAAAAGGGTAAAAGCGAACACTGACGACAGCGTTCACCGTATTTCAACTATCGTTTCTTGCTTTTATTTGCACTTACGAACACGATGTTATTTGCAGTCGCTGGAAAATGCTGAGCGTGAAAAAGTTTCACAAACCAAGTCAAACCAAGTCATGAGTAAAACACTTTCTGACTTTCCATTTCAGCATGATGTAGCAATAATGCAAATCATTCAAGCTCAATAACAGAACATTTGAAAAAAAAAAGAACAACAAAAAGGGAAGTACAGTCAGACTGGCAATCACTTAGGCCAACATAATTCCGCAGGCAGGTGAAACTTGTCTTACTGTCAATCAAATAGAACAAAAGTTCTGATGATGATAAAACGGTTGCCAGAGGTACAGTGAACTCCGAATTCTGTTGAGCTTAACATTTCCCAGAACTCTAGCGAGAACATTCGAACGACTGAAGCACTTCAGGCTCAACGATGGAAGATGCGAAGCGCCGAGATTATTGAACGGTCTGCCCTGCGGATAACTGGATGTGAGGGATCAACCAAATGGCTTGGTATTTCTTATCCGGTCTGGTGTAATAGCGTTTAGGGTGGGGGATTCTCATTCATAAGGGCAATAGGTTAAGTTATCCATGCGTGTGTGATATTATCCATGCACTATTATACAGATAGTGCATGCTCTATGATGCACTATACTGGATTAGAGAACGACAAATACTAAATTATCCCGAGTGCTGTTTTGTTTCACCGAGGCCGCAGGCCGAGGTGAATAGAACTGCACGAGGGATAATTTAGTATTTGGAGTTCTATAGTCCAGTACTGGTGCATCAATAGAACATGCACTAATTGTTATAGTAAATAGGTTCCTCGATCTACATGCACTTCCATAGGTCTAGGCCCTAATTTAGATCTAACAAGACTCACCGTACCGCCGGCACTGCACTTGTACGCAGAGTTAACCGCAACCTACCGTAGTTTACGTACACAGCGTGCGATACGCTAGTACAGCCGTGTATGCGTATTGCACATCACAAGAGCAGACTCGCTTATAAGCTCCTACATTCAGAGCTCTACGCGCGCATACGTTGAAATGCTTGGCCTTGTCTTACTATACGTCCCTCGGCCCTCCCTAGGCCTTGCGCGAATCTCTTCGTACATAAAGCGTAGGCACGCACTGTAAGCGTTATAGTGGCACGGTCGTGCCACTATAACAACATTTTTGCGCAATCACGTGATGCTATCCAACCAATCACAACGCAAATTTTACTCTACCTATTTACTATAATGTTATATTGTGTATGTCGTGCAATATCTGTTTCCCACCCATCTGACATCATGCCACGAGTACTTCCACTTTAAAGGACAAGTTCACCTTCATAAACGTAAGGATTGAGAAAATGCAGCAATATTAGTAGAACACATCATTGAAAGTTTGAGGAAAATCGGACAATCCGTTCAAAAGTTATGAATATTTGAACTTTTTGTGCAGTTACCTTTGGATGAGAAGACTACTGCAGTGTACGATGTCATATACGTGCAATATAAGGAAAATATAAAGAGAATTTCACAAAATTTCATCTTTTGAAAAAAGCACACATTCCCTTGACTGGTTACCGGTATATGTTATGGGTAATGTTATTCCCCCTGCCTTTAGAAAGAGGCAAGTCAAATGCTCTTTTATTATGCGAAAAAAAAATGAAAATATGTTGAATTTTCTTTACATTTTCTTTATACTGTTGTACTCATATGACATGCTGTAGTAGTCTCCTCGTCTAGCAGTTCCAACACAAAAATTGTAAAAATTCATAACTTTTGCATCGATTGTCCAATTTTCCTCAAACTTTCACTGATGTGTTCTACTGATATTGCTACATTCTCTCAATCCTTATGTTAATGAAGGTGAACTTGTCCTTTAACGTTTTGCAGACACTTGATCACAAAACGGGAAGTGGTACGTATCCATAGGAGGGGAAAAAGATGAACAGTAAATGCAAAAATTCGATAAAAGTGCTCTCTTCGGCGCAGCCATGTTAACTGAAGAGCGCAATATCTCCAGCTACCGTGTCTAATTTGGCACACACGTTAAACGAAAATCAATAAGATGGCGTGAGTTATTGAAGGGGTATTTTTGCATGGTAGCTGGAGCGGCGCTTTGTCAGTATCATTACCCTTGCCTTCTCAGCGGCGTCAGTTTCAACACTTAATAGACCTTACCAGATTAGTGTGCAATAAAAGATTTTTTAACACCTCTATATCTATCTCTCTATATGCTCTACATTTACTATTTACTACATTTACTACATTTACTATAATGATACACTTTTCATTTACCTATTTATGTATTCCTTTCTTCATTTGTTCACTCACTCACTGATTCATATATCAATCTACATTTCTATTTTATTTAATTCATGTGGGTTTTTTTTTTTTTTTGCATTTATCCTGTAAGGATTAACAAATAGCTTAACATATATCTATATGTATAATGCATTCATATTATCTTCATATTTTATCTCCTGCTACGTTACTCCAGCGCATTGATATTAATTTCACCATAATTATTTAGCCTGATGACCTTCTGAAATACAATGATGTAACTCCCATGAAATACACTCCCAAAGACAGGCCATTTCTGTTGTGATTCTGAAGTTCCCATTAACCTTTTATTAGAATCATCAAAATTATAGTGGGCAATTTTTAGAGTACTTGGTCAGTCTATTTGTTAAATGCAGTGTAATTTACATGACTTCCAGTTTGCTTCAAATATATTTCTAAGTTCATATATTATCATTCTTTTCTTTTTTCTTTTCAAGACAGGGCGAACGAACACGACGAAGGAAAGTAGCGGGCATTCATTTGTCAAGAGAATGAGCATGTGACCCTTCACAGCGGGCATTCCCTGAGCAGGATGTCGTGTAATAATCTCTTCTGACCCAGTTTAGCATCTGCACATCATTATAGTTTATGGCTCAAGATAGGGGGAGTCCTTTTATACTGCGACCTTTACGTGGTGGCAGATGAGTGCGTGCGCGACGCCGGTATATGGGCGCCATTTCTCTCCGTGCTGTCTTCTACGACATGACGTCACAAGATTTTTATTGATCACGTTCCGAGCAAAAGGTATACATGGCGCTGATAATTTGTGTCCACAAATACACTATGAACACACACACACACACATACACACACACACATACACACACACACACACACACACACACACACACACATACAAATACACCTCAAAAGACGCGGGTGCTATGTGGTGTAAATGAGCTGTGCATTTATAGTGGCACGCAATCCCAAATCAACAATGTAGGCATTCGTTTGTCACGCACACACTCGAGCGGCAAGTTAATTCCACCACTATTTTTTTAGTAATGTATGTGACAAAATTCATATCCAGACCAATAACTTGCTGTATTTTTGACATATCAACTAAAATGAATGTCTACCCATACCCTTGTGAAAGTTATTTGTAACTTCGTAATTTGTAATTGTCAATGTCAAGGATTATTTCCTACTCATGTCAAATTCATCAGGCAAGCTTGTAAAGCTATAATCGCGTCGAGAAGTTAGCACGGGAGAAAGACAAAGCAACAAGCTGGTTTGTGTTTGGTTTTTTGAAGTTTTGTTGTGATTGGTTTCTTTTTCTTTCTTTCTCTCTCTCTCTCTCTCTCTCTCTCTCTATCTATCTCTTTCTCTCTTTGGCGAAAGTATGAGTAAAAAATCGCATTAGCGCTAATGATTTTGCTTCCCCTCATACTAGCTTTCAGGAAAAGAAAAAGGATTTTCAACAAAAAATATGAAATGGAGGATGTGCAGTCATCTGTGAACATTCATGCATATAACAGCCGATTGAATGGAGCCGCCGACATTTGGGAAGCGATTCACTTACGTTGATTGAATTGCTCTAGGTTTGTTAACGTGTTGTCGTGGTCGTAGAGTATGAAAAGGTGGCATTCTACTTCAGTCTGAACGTTAACTCGTATCGCTTGCAAGCCGTCACTTGAGACACAAAGGGTGACCTTTGACCTATGAAATATCATTCACATGGGGATCCCGTACGCATCAAAGATGAAGCCTTCGATGCATGAATAACGCTTTTGACTCATATTTTATGAAGTCATACAGCGTGTAATGCGGTTGCCGTTGACTGTAAATGTAATAATAACCGGTGCAAAATATACATCCACCGAATCAGTCGAATATCCACAGGTTCTTTCCGTGATATCTATTCATTTTTGTGATTTCAATATTCAAAATTTAATCATCAGAAGCCCACTCAGTTCATTTCAGAAAATGTCATAACATATTCTAAGTTAATAATTAATCATTTGTGAGTGCACAAAGAACATCTTTGAAAAGTGAATATATCTTTTTTTTTGTGGGTGGGAGTTTTCAGCTTATTCACTCTAATACCGCAGTGTGATCATTCTTTTTTTCATCATTCTCCTCTAGTTTCCTGTTTCCTTGTGCCGTGTTATGATATGATTTGTTTATCGTTCAAATCAGATGTGTGATCTCCATTATAAGCAAGTTTGATCTCTCTCCATCATTTCCTTGCTGAAAATGAAACAGTAAGAAAGCAAAACACTAAGAACAATGGAACTCGTGGCAGAGCTTCTTTGGTATTCATGACATACACATTTCGTTATTCCAGAAATGGTATTCCTGCCAGTGTTATATACGTTTTGAACATGTTCAAAATTTCTTTGCTGCAAGAAGGACTGTTTGCGACAGTGGAAACTGTTTGCGAATTTGATTCCAACTATTTACGAACCCTGACGAAACTTAAAAAACTCTGAAGTTCGTCGAGTTTGCAAACATTCGCTGCTCAACGAGATACCTTCTTAAAGGGACACTTGCAGACTTGCGCGCTCTTCTGCGAAGGAAAGCCGGATTCACTTGAGAGGATTATTGGAGACAGCATCCGCGACCATTTCGGTGGAATAGTTACGTCTCCAGCCGCAGAAAACACGCTATCTTGTGATTGAGCACATTCCTGAAACCTGAAATTAGCCCCCTGTCTTTGAAACTTTAGGCCAGCGGAAAGCACATCTGCGCATAGTGTTCCTCTTACGTAGGGCCAGCTGTCAGGGTGCTGCAGTATTATTGCTCGGAAAGGGAGGGTCCTGTTGGTGTTGTCATCATGCTGGTCATATCATTTTGTTCTATCGCAAGTTTCAGCCAGTTGTTGGTGTACTATGTATGCTTCTTCATTTCAACCCATAGCTAACCACCACCACCACCACCACCAACAACAACAACAAAGAAAATGCAAAAGGAAATACAAGCTAAGTTAACAAATCACATGAACTCCAATTAGCCAATAAACGACGCGTATTGAACACCACAATAGGTGAAACCTGAAAAAAAAAATTAGGAGATACAATCTCAGTTAAGAAATCACGTGACCCCCAATTAGCCAATGGGTGACGCGTATTGAACACCTCAATAAGTGAAGACTATGCACTTACCTGTGTTTGTTATCCTCATGTCCTTGTCGAAGACAATATGAAAGGGAAAGACGTCGAAGAACAAATTGGCCCTGAGTTGCGCATGTCCGTTCATCGACCCAGAGAGCCTCGTCCTTGCACTAAACTCCTTATTGTCAAACTTTAAGAGAAACTTCACGTACAGTGTGTCCTTGCTTGCTTGCCTCTCCTCCAACACTTCCACCTTCACGTCACGGTTGTAGAACTGCTTGGCCACCTGTTTCAGCTGGCCCTTCACGTAGTGGGTGTACCCCTGTCGCTTCGTCCGGTAGTGCAGGGTCAGACCGTTCACGCTCTCGTCGGTGCAGAAGAAACTCGGCGGCTTCATCTTCGGGTAGCTGAAGCGGAGGTACTCGTGCAGGTTGTCGAGACCGTTGAGGAAGTCGCGGAGGCTGCGACCCAGCACGCGCAGCATGCTATCGTAGTCGTACTTCTTGAGGAAGAGGACGAACTGGACGCCCGTCTCGTCCATGAACTTGTTCTTCTCGTAGCCCGTGATGTCGTGCACGGCCTGCGCAAGGCGCGGGATGATCTTCTCGCTATACATCCTGTGGGTGACGAAGGTGTACTCATGCACCCGGGAACGGTCTCGGATCTTGAGCCAGGCGGCCTCCCCGAACTTCTCCTTGATGAACTCGCACACGCTCTCGATAAGTAGTCCGTACATGGTAGCATTCCTCGAGAGCGGCCACACGTTCAGAAATAGGCCTCAATGGCTTAGACGCTGCTCCAACGTGGGTTAGGAACGTCCATATCGTCTGATTTCACGCGCATCTGTATCGGGTTGGAAAATAGAATGAAACAAAATCAGAAGAAATGAATGGTACTATACAGACGACATGTCACGAGTCGAGAGCGAAAGTAGCACTCCTAAATCCTTTTGTCTGAAACGCAGACACGGAAGTGCAGCTGAACATGCTGCAGCAATTTGGGTAGAAATAATGAACTTTGATTGACTCGCACTTCAGATGAAAGCGGATGTTGGAATCAACACACACGGACCTCATGACCGGGAACCCAAAAACATTGTACTTGAACATCACTGGTACGACAACGTTTGACAGGGACCACTACACCATCTGTCTGTTTGTTTGTGTGTGTGTTTGTGTGTGTGTGGTAGTTCAATCTATATGTGTTAGTTAACCAGGGACCATGCTAGCGACGCCTATACTTACTGTCCTCTGTAGGAGACAACGGCTTGCAGAGAAACCAGGCTAATGGTACGAAGTAATAAAGGGAGGAAGAAGACTCAATACAAGCAGACAAGGTTATGCAAACCGAACATCTGGGTCGGGAGCGTTACCGAACAATGATTGCTGAACTTTTGCTCGCATGTAGTTTTGTGCACTGCAGGTTGTAAGGAAGAGTTACTTCGCAGTCTACTTTCCGGGTAAAAAGCATATTGTTTGCAGGAGGAACTGTGTTTAGCCTGACCTAAACTTGCACCAGGGAGGATATTTTCCTGCGGTGACCCTTGAACTTTCAGAATCCTATAAAGTCTCAACAGCTCGCGTTCACCAAAACAAACAAACGAGTCGAATCCAAGTTCGACCCTGCTACGAAGTGCATGTATGATACAGCGTACACTAAATTGTATTATGATATTGTGATCAAAATCGTCTTACACATATTTGTTTCAGTGCCTGCCTCGTTCAGTGCCGTTGGTCGAGTTGGAAGCTTCAGAATTTGTGAGCATGAATTGGCCCAGTGTTTGCTACATGTACAAGCATTCCATATTTTTTCTATAATGTTCTCACTTTCCAGAGAACTTCGATGTCGGTAACTTGCCGTTTGTCATTCTCCCCTCTTGTGGTGGCCTCCGGGCCGTCAGCGAGAAAAGTTCACGACATCCTGGCTCGGAATAAGACCAACACATCCCAGTTTGAAGCACTTTCGTGGGCGCACAGATTCAGACCGATAAAGTAGTTTTCTTCAGACTTCTAATATCCTTTAAAAGCATCGGGGATCTCCCAAATATTCGTAAGGGTCTGAATCATTTGAATAAATCGTGTTGGACCACAGTTTGAATTGCGAGATATCATTCTATATATCCAACACACAGTTGTATTGAAGCTGTAATGAGCCTGTGACTTTTTTACCAGTCAGAAATAGAGACTGAGTTGCGAGCGAGGACTACTGATGTGATACCCCAAGAAAATAGCCCCCCCCCCCATTTTTTTTGAAAGTTTACACAATTGCATTGATTCAAATGACAAGAACACACCCTCACAAACTTGATCCATCCACCCCTAAAACCCGGAGTGGAGTTAACCAAACTGCTTGAAATTCAGAGAAAAATGACATCACTCAGATGGATGTGGTTTTGAGCACACTTTCATCCCTGCATCCATCTTGACTGGACGTGTGTTATCTTTCTCTGCATACAGGTAAGAAATCTTGCTTTTACCCCTTTTCAGTTATTCAAAATCATTCCTTCCGATTGGTATAATTGGTGATTTTGTGATATTTAGTGTTTTGTAGTTGAATTGAATGGTTATTCCTTCAGAAAAGAGGAATTCTGAACACCAGTGGTGTTCTCAGCGAAGTTATTGAATATATGTATTTGTATTGACCTATTATCACTTACGACTGGATATGACTGATATGCTAGTGTTGGTGAATAATAGAAATTGTGTTACTGTTATAATTGTGTAGTGATTGAGTAGTTTTCATGCTGTAAGAGTTGAAATTACAACTTAAGCTGATTTAATTCCGGATTAAGTGTTGTTGATGCGAGTGTGAACAAGCCATAGGCCGTACTACCCTGTGTAGGAGGACGGTCAGTCTAAACACTCTCCTAGGCGGTGCACCGTGCAAGAGTCCGTTGACCTTAGGCTATCTTGGGAATGACTGTAAAGTGACTGATATATATGTTATTTTGACTGAAAGCCCAAATGCCTTAACGAGTGTGCTAATTCTAAATACATGAATACTTGGTATGATGCTAATGGAATAGTAGTGTAGCATTGTGCAGAATGGAAACAGGGACGGATGATAATAGTGTACATTTGTAGATACATGTAGAATAGAGGTAGAGACAGAGAGTCGGTGTGAACACAGCTTGGGTGACTCACGCCAACCTCCACACCTTATCGGCCAGAGCTCTGACCACTAGCTCTCTGGACGGAGTGTTTATAGTTGTGGTCAGTGTCTCTCTCACTTTCCCAGCTCCTCAGTTCCTCACTTTTTGGCCAGTTCCTCACTTTGGTATAAAGAAATTAAAAAGGAATCATTCAGGGATCGTCCCCAAAGTTTGGTCTTCAGAGCGACTGTCGTAAAATTCCCGAAATACTTTCGCTTTTGCCTGACGGCAGGGATCATCTCAGATGTTGTTAAAGTTTTGTTGTAAAAGATTTTACAGAAGCGTTTTGTTTTATATGAGAGGAATAAAATATAGAAACAAGCAGGAAAGAGAGAGAAAACCTGATTTTTAGAGAAACAAAGGAAAACTAAAGAAGTTGGATTTGTTTTGCAGTGTACTAAGATGACTAGTTTTCCCGCTTGCTTTTAAAACAATTCTTGCCAAAGAAATGAATGCATTCCAGGTTTAGGTTTATTAAATCATTGATTGGTTCATGGATACAAACAGAGATTAATGATAGTTGCGTTTATTTGATTAAATCATTTGTATTTTAAATGACTGGTTAAGGTTAAGCTAGATTGCTTTTATTAAAGGAGAAGCTTACAGGTAATTATGCTTACTACAGAGGAATGATAAGAGTGATTGTTATGAGTAAGTGTTATGATTAAGCTTTGATTTTCGAGACTCTTTGAGGTATAAATCAAGCATCATATTGAGCAAGGTATATTATCAATTACACTGAGGAAGAATTAGGTATTCATATCAGCAACTTGCATGTGTCATTCATATTGTGTTGATGAGAAGAAGTGTTTGATAATTATGTTGATTGCGATTAATATGATCATTGAAACTCGGTATGATTTATACCAGAATAAAGAGAGACACTTTCATCCCTGCATCCATCTTGACTGGACGTGTGTTATCTTTCTCTGCATACAGATCAAAGTGATATTGGAGTGTGAATTCAACCCAGTTACCCGAGACCCGGGTAACACTACCATTAGGTCGACTATTTTTCGTCTATGATTGGGATAACAAGAAAGCTCGACGGGTGGCATAAGCAAACGTTATGGGTCTTGTAGGACGGATGCCGATATGAATTTGTCGAGGATAATGGATCTCCAAATGCACGTTCATGTCTACTACCAGTCTCGCCTCCTCGACGCACGAATCTTGAACATGAGAATGGCATATCCCCCGTCACTATCAATAAAACGGGAATCAATTTCGGGGCATTACGGGCAATACGGCCCCGATGAAAAGACTTTGCTCCAAATACACGTACTCTACGAGGGTATAACGAGATGTTGTTTTTTTGTTTGTCTGATTTTTCTTTATTGTTCCTGTTTTACTTCTTTTCAAGACTGGTTCTCAGAGACAGGGAAGGGAACGAACTAGAATCACAGACTGGCTGCTTGCTATTGGCTCGAAAACCGTCATAATCCTGGGTGGAGTTACATGTACACAGTACGTCCTACGTAATTGTTTTGCAAGATCGTTTCCCCTACTAGCCCTCTCAGGATCCAAGTCTGAAAAGACGCCATTGACTCTGCACATACGAGCAAATTGCAAACGGTAATGATGGAGTTAAATGGAGATCGTTCAGAAATGGCTAACTGGAAACGAAAACAAACATATCTCGGGAGATATGGCTACCGATAAACAGCAACTTCTAAATGTTATAACTAGCTTTACCAATATTAGGGGAATGAACTAGGAATATTATACACGAGTGCTTATGTGACATGAAATGACAACTATGCACAGGGGAAGGGAACAAAATGCGCCTTTGATGACAGCATAACGGATGGTACGATGACTAACAAGCATCATCTTATCAAGATGCCTTTATTTTAGATTGTAAGATTTCCTTTTCTCCTTCCTGTGCATTTTGCTTTAAAAAAAAATGAAATGTTTTATCCGTTTCAAATTTTTCTCTATCATTTCGTGTTTGTTCGGGAGTGGGCATTACAACTGAGTGCGTGTATGTTTATGTTGTAGGATTTGTCTTGGGAAGAGAGAGAGAAAAAAAAAGCAAACAAATCACCAATATCTTTCAGCTAAAGCTAACTTTTAAATTCATCACGTACATCCCAGGAATCCACGCTGACATGCAATGACGGTGCGGCTCAGGACTGTTTATGACAACTTAATCTCAGCGAAACCAGCTACTACATGGTCTCTTTAATCATGTTCGTCTTGACAAACTCCACATTCGTAAGTTACTTTGGGATTCGCCCCGCTCTCCCTCTCCTTCCATGATGCTCTTTCACCCTCTCTCTACTTATCTTCAGAATTGATATCAGATCGAGTTCAGGACAGAATTCTTCATCACATTAGTTTGGTTAGTCTAAGAATATTGGATGGTTGTTGTTGTAAATGGTATCAGCGTGGTCCACAAAAAAAAAAAACGTCAAGTATACATAGAAGAAAGAGAGAAGAGGAATGAGAATGGTGCATGATAAATGTTGTCTTTTCTCAAACCTTCTTTCTTCTCTTGAGATAACAGGGCCACAGCTTTGCTTAGTCAACATGACATTGCTTTCTCGCATGAACAGCTCGCTTTCATTCCGTGGGCAAGCAATACTTATACTAACGAGAACATCTCAACGTTTACTGAAACAACTGCACATTGCACGGTTACAAAACGGGACATTGCCAAGAGCTAATTTCCATTACGAGATTAAACACGACCAGGAATGCTGCAATCTGTCACTTCATGTATTTGGAACAACGTGGACGTTCCTCTGCTATTTCGTTCACATTAGTCTAAAACGAGCACATATTGTGCGCTGCGTTGACTCTATGTTCAATGTCATTCGGACCTAAATTGCTCTGATCCAAGTTGTTGCGGCTGAAATCCTTCTGTCCGCTGAGGAAACATTGAATAAACGCATTTAATTAAAGATGTCCTACCTTAACAAGAGAATGCAGAAGTCACGCTCTGTATAACGGGTAGTAAAACTTGTTTTGTTTTGTTTGTTTGTTTGTTTTTTTTTTTTACTGCGGAATAATTCATATCTAAATGTTAGACAGGCTAAGCACTGGATATTCATGTCCCCAATGTTAATTCCTTCACCACAAAAGTCATATATTTATCTTCAAACAAAATTCCGACATCGCCAACTAAAAATTGTGTAATATATACATCCAAGCAAATAATATTATATTAAAAAATAGACAAATCCACACGAAAATTAATAACAAAAATGACATCAAATTTGTGCGCAATATACCGTATGTCCCCCCCCCCAAAAAAAAAAAAAAAAAAAATCATTGGGACCCTCCGCAATGATATCTTTAAAAATATTGATTCAATCTAAATACAAATTCACAGTATGAAACTACTCATTGCCCACATTTTACAGAAAACCCCATTTCTCCACATTTCTCTGTGACCGCTTAACAAAATCGAATGGGGTTTTCTGCAAAATAGAGCTAAATGTTATATTTTAAGACCCTGAAGTAGCATCGAGACAATTTAATCATATTGGGTGTTATATATATACTTTACATTAATCTTAGCATAACAAAAGCACAGGAGAGAAAATCAACAAAGATACAAAGTAAACGGGTAAGGTAATCACTTTTACATCAGTCATCCAGCGAAATATTGTCCTTGCCGTGGTTCCCGGACTTCACAATGGAACGGTGTGGCTATTTGAATATTATTATTTTGAAGAATTCAGTTGCTACAGTGAACAATGGTTTGGCAAATTGATGAGAGTTTATTGTCCGTTCCAGGTAGATATGGATTTGATTAGTTAGATAAAATTTTTATTACCAATGTACGACTTGCTTTCACAAGAGTCATAGGACACCCTATTTCGTAATCATTCTTTTTTTTTTTCTTTTTTGGGCAAAGTCGTTTAAGTGGAACAAATGGTTTACTCGGGACTTCTTTTTTTTTCTCCCGAAAATCAGTATCACTCTCAGATAAAAAATAGACTGAAAAGAAGAACAACTGCATTTCTAGGTCACTAAATGGTTCCCCCCGGACGACTGGGACGGTGGTGCAGTCGGGTGGTGTAGCTCCCACTGGGAGACAGCTGGTAGCTAACACTCCTATCAAGTTCAAAATACCACCCTCATCTTGGCTCTTTTCAACCGTCGACACCTTCGTTTCTTCCCCAGTGGACACGCGGGAAAGCTTGTCCTCTGGCACACAGCATCCGACACCCTCGTCCCCACTCCGTTTAGTTCGCCAAACCATAATGCGTATTCGTTTACCTGGATCCCACCCCATCCTGGCATTTTGGTGTGTGCCGTCTTCTTGTTTGCAATCCGTCCAAAGTCTAGAAACTTTGAGGAGAGAAAGCAGTGCACATCATTCGTCCAGCGGGACTACCCAATATGATCCAATGAAAGTTGCACTAACATCAATCAAATCATTCCAAAATACCAAATATCCAATAAAATGTGGACACAAAATATTTCCTTAAATTGGCATTATCATTGATATCACTGATGAAATAATCATTGAAACCTTGATTATTGCCTTCACTTTGAATCCGTTGTCACAAATTCGGTTAAATTCTCACGACTGTGAGATGTAAATAACATTCCAGATCAAGGGTCTCGAGACGGCTCATAGTCCTGTGGTTAAATTCAACCCTTTCCGTGCCGAGAATGTGCACAATGCTATGAAGTTTTCCTGTATCAATCGGCACTCAAGGCACACAATGGGTTAAGAAAAACATGGTGGCCTCCAGGAGAACAAAGCATGCAGGCTGGTGACACAATAATATACATCGTAAAAGACGAATCCAGTGAATATTAGAGGAGAAGGAGAGACTTAAGAGGCTTTACCATGGGTAAAGAAGACATTACTGTTGTATTCGTTTTCCTCGTCTTGACGACACCTCCTGTAGCGCACTTTGTGTCCCGCAGGATAGTTAAAATATCACCGTTCTGTATCGGAGGACGGATGTCACAGCAGTAACTTAAGTATTAAATATCATTTACTCCAGTGCGAACACCAAACATCTTTTAGCTCAGAAGGCGTGGTCGACAGGTTTTTCAGGGTGCGGACTGATGAACTATGAAGCGACGCATATGATTAGAAGTAAAATATATGCCGACATTCAATTCATGTGTCAACATCCATTATAACGCTTAGTACCACTGTTCTCCGAGCTGATCTATCTTGACCTCATGTCTGTATGAATCTGTCGTCAACTCGCCGACGTATCAACAACTTTCCCCGCCGAACATACGGGGAAGAGTAAACAAACGTGACATAAATCGAATTCGGGGTTATACTTCTTCGCCAACGGGATTGATTGGCCCCTCAGTGAGCAACGGCCGGCCGCTTTTTACGCGTGGGTAATATCAATAAACGCCAGTGCGCCATTGTAGACGCCGTTGAAATATGGATGCGTTCGATACACGCACGGATGAGCTATCATCTGCGCTCACCAGGCCACAGATTAGAGGGGCGCATTTCAAAGCGACCGTACAAAGTCACCGCGTACACCCTTCAGCGTTCAAGTGCCAGAGCACGACTCCGGAAGCTTCGGTTAGATCCGCATCGACGCAGCGCCGCTGCGGACACTTCCGTTTGTTTTAAACTTTACATCTACATTTCTTCTTCTTCCTCCTCCTCCTACTAATTTCATTTTTCTTTCTCTTCTTCTTCTTCTTCTTCTTCTTCTTCTTCTTCTTCTTCTTCTTCTTCTTCTTCTCCTTCTTCTTCTTCTTCTTCTTCTTCTTCTTCTTCTTCGTTTTCTTAGGCGCCTTCCACGTCTATCCTCCAGTCCCGTCAAGCTAGGTTTTATGGATGATATATCCTATATCTTGGACGAACATTAAAGTTGTTCGACAGAATAAGCCTCAAGGACACATAGACCTTCTATCATCTCACAAAGAGGACATATTTGGGACATACACAGTCATACTCATTTTCCTTTCCTCACTTTTCTGGTGATTCAACATACATTTATGTTGCCCTTGGGCGTATACAACCATGACGAATGTGTTCATGCTCTGCCATATGTTTATTTTGATACAAAAGCAGTTTACTCTATCAGCTTTTACTACCTTCTCTCGTGGCCCCTATACGATCCATCCTCGTTAAGCTAATGCGTTTGATGGTGGTCTCCTCGATCTCTCCCAAATCGCTTTTCAAAACTTCTTTGGGTGGTTTGGATGAAAATAGGGAACAACTTGTTGTGTGTTGTGTTTTTAAGAAAGAAGAGAGAGAGACAAAAAATGGGCCCCTATACAACAAATAATTTGCCGCAGACAATACTGACATAAAATCAAACATGATAAATCTTAAAGGTATCAAACAAGAATATTAGATATACCACATAATGTCTCCACGAGGGAGCTCATACTGGAAGTCTCCGCAAGGGAGTTCATAAAGTCTCCACGAGGAAGCTCAAAACAACTTGTTTGTCTGTTTGTTGTCTTTGCAAAAATGACAGTAAGATGTAAATAAAGCGATGGAAGAGAGTGATTCAGTAGAAAACAGAGCTTGTAGAGGTGGATCACTCGGTAAACAATGTGCAAGTAGGTTATAACACATGTACATGTATCTATGTTGAATAAAAGCATTCGTTAGCTGTTATATGGGAAAAATCATTACAAAACAGTGCTTTTCTTTTGTCCATCCCAGATCTACATATTGAAGAGTTTGACCTGTGCCATCGAGAAATTGTATTGCATGCGACAGCACAGATGGTTGAGTTTTGTTTTTGTTGGTTGGTTGTTGTTGTTGTTGTTGTTGTTTTTTTAACTTTTTGGTTGAGTCAATTCTTCACATCAACGTGGGCTAAGAATAGGAAATTACTCGTAGAAAGAAGTTGGGTGGTTCCAGTGCAACACTTCTCAAAATCAACATATTTTTTTTTTTCTAATAAAATGAAAGAACGCTTGGTGTACCTCTTTCAGAATGCAGGGGGAAAAACATTTCCCCTAACATAATTGATATGTCAGTAACAGGCGAAAGAATAAGTAGTGTGTGCTTTTCATAAAAAATATCATTTTCTATATCCTACAGTGACGTCACAATCTATAGTAGCCTTGCTATCCAGCGATGTCGGTACCGAAATTTTAAAAATTCATATTTATTTAACGGATTGTTCGATTGTTGTTTTTTTTAACTCAGTTGATGACATTTACTAAAATTTCTGCATTTACTCAATCCACACAAATATACATCTCCGTTTCATTTCTCTTGAAATTCACTCTGAAATTGCCAAATGATGTTACTGGTTTGTTTTTTCCGAAATGAAACCATCGTTGTCATTACAAAGCAATAATTGTGTTTGCAGCTTGAATTCAGATCAATTACGTTACTAATTAAACACGTTGTCTGTTGTGAATCTATGCTACACTCAAGGTCCTCTTGAAGCTACGGGGATAGCTGCTGAACTCTCTTCTCTTATTTTTCTCTTTTTTCTGCTCTAAATCCAATCAACCATACGGACATTAGAAGTGGGTAACCTATATGTTTATTTGTCGTCTCATCGGCATGCTAATGGCGTGTATCCAGACAAAAGAAAAATATGATGTCAGTGCGTGTATGTGTGTGCCATGGTATGTGTGTGTGTGAGAGAGTATGTGTGTGTGAACGTGTGTGGTGTGTGTGTTTGTGTGTGCGGGTCAACTTGATAGCTTACACTCGCTAGAATGTGACCGCCATAAACACACACCTAGTATGCACGGCAACGTTCACATACAGGGCCCCATTTCATAACAAGTTGATACTACCGTGTGTCTCAAAAAAAAAAACAAAAAAAAAAACAAAAAACCATACACTTTTGAAATGGCTGTCGAATAAGAAATATCGGGTATATGATTCTGGGGGGAAAGGTTTATACATATGGATAGCTTATGGACTCGACTTTCATATGACATCAAAAAGTCTAAAAATAATTAATGCTTGAATGAGCACTGCTTACTTTTGTAAAGGGTATGAAAATTAGGCTGCGCAGGAATTAGCCTTCCAATTTTGTGAGAGGTGAATCCGTTGGAGTTTACAAAACTGAAGTTGACATGATAGGTAGGGATTATGTAACATTGATTATTCAATTATGGATTGTCCAAAAAAAAAAGTATGTCAACGATGTCAGCTATTTATTCTTCAGGTCAATGGGTAACCTGAATAATAAGTAGCCAGTAGCTGTGACATTCCTTTTTCAACAAAATGTATTTGTATAACCAGATAGGGATTATGTAAATTCATTATTCAAATATATTTTGTTGAAAAAGGAATGTCACAGCTACTGTACATGTATAATGGAATGTTTCTTGGTAAAAAGTATCTTCACACTACCGCAAGTTACAGGAAGTTATAGTGCGGATATACAGGCATTTACAGTCGCTGCATTTTGAATTCGGTGAACGCAGAGAAATGCTATGGACACATTGATGTTGACTCTTTGACAATGCCCTATTTGTTTGATAGACGTGGCGGCAGTTTATCAGTGTGCACTTCTTCCACAGTTACATAGTATCCTCAGTAACCGCAGTAACCAGTTGATTTTTAGGACATTGTGCCTGATTAAATTGTTTCACAATATATCATACGGTTACATGTGACCATCAAAACATACCCTTGGTATATATGTATAAATTTGGAATCACATTGGTATCATTGAATCAAAAAATTAAAAACAAATGATTCCGGAATCCAGACGAATCACTAGCAAACTTAAATCATCTGTTTCTTGTGAATGTCATTATCAATGTCCTCTGAAAATTTCATCCAAATTCCATAATTAGTGCGCGTTATTTGCGTAACTGACCAACAGACAAACAAATAAACAAACGCTAGTAAAGACATAACCTCCTTTGCGGAAGAGTTACAACATGGCTGCATGCGTTTGCGATTTGTGAAATTGATTTCAGCATTCTTATCATGCATACAAAGTGCACCGACATCTTTGAAATAAAAAAAAAAAATGGTTTCCTTTGATGAAACTGGAAATCAAATTGAAGGAAATCAACATCTTTGAAACTCATTAAGATACACTGTCATGATCATTTCCTTGAAGGTGTACCTATAGGGACTCTTAACCGATGTTTTTCGAACCTAACTTTCAACTGGAAACATTATGACGTGTCAGATGAAATGAAATCTGCAACAACAACAACAAAAAAGTCATAAGGTAGCACTACCAGGTACAATACCCACAATCGGAGGAAGAGTAGAAAAACAGAGAAGGCGGTGTAGGTGTCTGCGGTGTTCCGGATACAATGCACATATTTTTTTTTTAAAGGGATAGTACAGTATTGGTGGAGATGAGAACTTGGCTTTTAACTTTGTGCGAGATATCAAGAAAACACTTATGAAATAATACAGAGCATACCATGTTAAGAGGATTCAAAGTTTATTTGATGAAAATCGGGTTTGCAATGACCGAAACATCCAAAAACAAAGTAAAACAAAGCGATCGTAATAAAAGGTGGGTCCCACACTTTATTAGAATCGCTATATTTTGGATATCTCATCCATTTCAAAACCAATTTTCATCAAATAAACGTTGAATTCCTCATGGAATGCTCTTTCATATTTCATGAGATGTTTCTCATTATCTCACCAAAAAAAAAAAAAAAAAATGTTAGAAATCTGAAATTAGGTCTTAACCACAACTATATGATCCCTTTAATGTGATGTCTTAATTCTATGTTTAAAATAAACACACACAAACACACGCAAATACACACGTACACATCTACGCAAACACAAACATTCAATCACTGATGATCTTTTTGTTCGTCCTGCTGTATGGGAGACATAAATAAAAGTGAAAAATACGACAAATGCACAATACTTATTATGCGAATACAAACATCATGAACTTAGCACACAACAATCGATGTAAATAATTCATTAGTAAACAGATGGAAAAAAACAGAGAACACTTCAAATTTGTCACAGTCTTGCGCTCCGAAGTATAAACGATTTAACGCCCTAAAAATAATTGTTGGAAAAAAAAGGTGACCGACTTCATCATAGTTTGCCTACCAAACGTTCGAGTAATTTGTGCTCCTCCCCCCCCCCCAAAAAAAAAAAAAAATAAATAAATAAATGAATAGAAATGAGTTCTTATGTGTCTTTCGTTAATTTCACAAACACGAACATACTGACAGAGGCGATTTTTTTTTTAAATCTTTAACATGTACAATTTTTAACGTGTACAATTTTAGCTAAGTCGTCATTAAGCAATTTAGGCACATGTCATTCACATAACACTTGATATGCAGGTAATTATGCAGTTTTTCTGTTCTCAGTCAGTCAATAAAAAGAGGAGTGCTGCGTGTGTACGTGCGTAATGCTATGTTCTGTTTGCACTGTCCGATCAGGTAACCATCTGTCGGGGTCAGTCTCTTCCCACCTCCCTGGTCTTACATCTGATAATGTGACAACATACAGAGCGCATATTTACACCCGACCTTGTCGTCATCATATTTTTGGGTGGTCGCGGCCCAAAGAGATTTAAAATTCCCTGAAAAGAAAAATATCATACCCAAACGGATGATAGGATAACGAGTATTAAATCCCCTCGACCCTCATCCTCACATCTCTAATTTTACTCCCTAGAAACATGCCTATAAATTCTGCAGTCGTTGCATCTCATCAGAAAAAAGAAAGATAAAAGAAATACATTTTTGCAAAGTCATATCCAGCAAGGAGGTGTTTTCCTTTTTGTTTAACTTGTGTAAAACTGACAATTCTTTGTTACGCTGAAGTATATTAGTTTTTAAAGAATAATGATTGCCATTTGGTTTCATATTTTCGTCCCTCATTCGTATGCCTTTAAATTTGTGTATAAAAAATGAAATAAGTTTTGAATCGAAATTGAATTATAGTCTTCCGGGGACTTGATAGCTATTTGATTATACCGATTTAGAAACGATCGTGGTCTATGAACTTCTAACGAGGATTGATTTTACGGCTTCTTGGGGTTTATCATCTTTCTTTTGGTTTGCATGTCACATGTGACGGAGTAGATTCATCTTACAATTCATCATTACTGTCCCATTCTGACATGTCTTTTTAATTTTGTTCAAACAGGTTTTTAAACAATGAAAAATATGTAATACATTAACCTTATTACCGTCGATACACTGAGCAAGAAACTGTAGGCTTAATTTTCCCCACTTTTATACATGATAATGATAATAATAAGGTCTTATTTATCCAGGGTAGCCTCTTCAGTGTTGCCACTGCTCTACCAGAGGGTCCTGTCATTATTATTACCCTAGCGTTACCAGGTACCCATTTATACACCTGTGTCGAGAGGGACATGTTGGGTAAAAACATCTTGTCCAAGGACGTAAGCACTGAGCGGGAATCGAACTCGGGTCCCCTTATTGGGAGCCGGGAGTCGTATCCACTATGCCACAACGCCCCCACATGCTATAATAGAGAGTTCCTCATTGATCATCAGTGAAATCGTGACACAGATTTGTCATATCCTTTCTCGTTTAGACTGCAACTCAGTGATAGATATTCGGGGCATCATTTCATGAATTATTCCGAACTCTCCAGGGTTAAGCCACCATAGGTAAGTGTATACATTTAAAACGTATTAATCAGCTTGAGGCAAAGTGGCAGTGGCCTTCGGGCATAATTCATGTATATAGTGTTAAAGAGATGGTATAGACAGTTTTGGGTCTGAATGGGCTCCAGCTTTCAAACTTTTTTGTGAGAAAATGAGAAACCTCTCATAATATACGAAAGAGCATACCATTCTGAGAGGAAAGCTTATGATGAAAATTGCTTTTGAAATGACTGAGATATCGGAAAACAAAGAGGTCCTAATAAAGGATGGGACCCACCTTTTGCTAGGACAGCTTTGTTTTAGTTTTTTGTATATCTCAGCCATTTTAAAACCAATTTCCATCAAATAAAATTGGAATTCCTTTAAGAATTATAATTATGATTTTTAATATTTCACAAGTGGTTTCTAATTATCTGTCAAAAATTTAAAATCTGAATCCCCATTTCAACCAAAACTATACCAGGGAGGTGGAAGAGAGATTACACCATCCTTCCTCCAACACATAGGCCTACCCGAGGACGGACTCACCATGGGACTCTGGTTATCGCATGTGCGAAACGACTGACGAACAGACAGGGATACGAGGGACAGACGTACACACATGCACACAACACACTCATGTCACGCTTGTTTTCGCGGATCTGAAACACACATGTAAAAAACATTTCGGGGGCGGGGGTTCCCCTGACATTTACACTCACTTTTCGTTGTTGATACACACACGCGGGCATATAACGCACAACACAATGGTCTAACACACACAGTGAAATCACTGTTTGGAGGGGGCTGCTTGGGTTGACGCTTTTGCTATAGGTGAACAGTCATGGCAGTACATGTATATGGATACATCAAAAGTCGTCACTTTAGATGGATGTGAGTGTTCATATAAATTTAATGCTCTTCCGTTGTTTGAAGGAGAAGCAGAATGAATTTCCGTTTACCGCGCACGAACACATTCTTACTGGAAGAGATACATTAAAAAAAAAACTTATGATACGTCCGTCTCTCCCTACAAGAATGCAGAAAACCACGTTGAATGCGTTTCAGACGTCAAACAACATAATTTTTGTTCTGATTACAATACCTTCACATCACAGAAATTGACTAACTCCTGTTCTCACTTGTCAATCACAAGCTATATACCTATAAACAATACATCATAATAATTACACATAATAATATAGATAGATAGGTAGATAGATAGATAGATAGATAGATAGATAGATCGATCGATCGATCGATCGATAGATAGATAGATAGATAGATAGATAGATAGATAGATAGACAAATTATGTATATACATATACACACATTAAGGTATCTGTAAAATGTGATCCAAGGAGATATCCATGCCTCCTTGGTGTTACATATCTTTGGCGGTACCTAGAGTTCCTATAATGTCGTTGACTACTGAATGGATGAAATCTTGGCACCTATTAGTCTGACTGAATAATGAGTGCATATATCTCTCAGTGTACTCTTAAACACGCACTACTTTAGGTCTTAATGTGTCGAACGTGCCGGTGCGAGTGATCTCCGCTTTAAAACGACGTCTTTTCGTGGTTCTGCTTGGCGCGGAAATAGGTCAGGGAGAGAAAATAGTGGAGGAGTTACGCCATTACTGCCCGGGGCGTGTCATAACGCAGTCAGTCACGCGCACAAGCCACAACTGACAGACCCATTTGGGATACCGACATTAAACAACCTGTCATTTTGTACACGGAGAGAGCATTTGTTTCGGCCAAGCAATGCAACACTTTCATGTGCGGCATGTGTACGAAACTAAAGAGAAGCATGAATTGCACAATAAGCATACTTTTCCAGTAATATGAAAGACAAATCTTTCCCCGGCAGCACAGTGGGGCCTACAAAAATTTCTTTTTCCACAAAGCGCGTCATATTTTCTTTTCTGTATACAATTGAAAAAAAAAAACAGTGGCTGAAACTCATGAGACATATTAAGTGGAAAATATATTATACCGATAGGGAGAATGTGATATGCATGAATATTCATGTTTTTATTCCAGCATGCATACGATTATAATGCTACATATTTAGTGTATGTCTATATCTGGGGGTTTTTTTCACATTCTATTTTATGCAGGAACTACGCAGGTGCTATGGAGACAATATTGAAACATTGGCAATCCTGATGAAATTAATAGTACATCACACACGTACTATATGTATCACGTATTCATTTTTTGTATGATTATATAAAGTATAAGCGAACTACAAAATGTATGTGCGTAAGGGAATAAATGTAGAAATCGAGGAATAAATGAATATCTCATTGCCAAAAATGACTCTATGATAAAATGAATGGATAAATCATATTCAGTAGCGACATAGCATGTTAACGGAGCCCTTTCAATCTGCTTCTCCTTTTTGCAAACGAATGTTTTCAGTGCGTCAAAATTGGCGATTGAGTCTGTGGATTTAGATGCACATAATCTAAACGTATGATGCAAAAAAAAAAAAAAAATCACTGTATCCATCACAAGATAAAACTCCTGTTTTTACTTTTCTTTTCTAAGTCCTGAGCAGACACAGGGCTAGATGTTTTCACGCGTGCAGGGAATTTTCAGCAAAGCAAGTCACAGTATGTAAAGAGACCTTGGAAGTGGTATGTTGTATCTCTATTTTGTATTTTAGTGGAGGTGTGGTAGAGGGAATTTCGTCAATCTTTCATTATACTCCCTCTCATGGAGTTACCACGAGGTCTAATCAAATATGACGTGTAACCTTGTGCTTCTCATTTATTCTTCATTTCAGTAGGAGTCAGAATTCAATTTCATTGCTATAATGGATACTGAGTGATCCCTGGGGTACGATCGTATATGTTTTCTTGCATGCGAGATCTGGCCATTTTAATCGTGTTACTAAAGTTGGCCTTGTTTTGTGTTTGTTTGGTTTTTTTTTTCCTGATTCAGGCTCCTCTCACGCGCTGGATGTTGTTATTTTTTTAGGTTTACATGAACGCTCCAATGATTCAACCTTGTAGGGGCACTTGTAACTAATGTCTTGTTGGGAACGAATCAATTGATATTTCATTTTCATTCTTCTTTCTTTGATACAGCGTATCGTTATTGCTTTTAGACGTTTTTAGACGTGTTCATGATATAGCTGCTTGCCTTTCTCTTGCGGTGTGTTTGATTTGTTTTGTTCCTTTTTCTTTTGCTTGTTTGCTGCATGTTTTTATCCTTTGAAGTTTTGATACCGATGGCGTGTGCATTGTCAGTTGACTTAGCATGTTTGTTTGTTTGCTTGTGTGCCTGTGTGTGTTTATACTGCATCATATCATTAGGACTATATTATGAACTGTCCTGAAATCAGCAAGGTTTGGCGATCAAGAAAAGACACTCGTACACCTCTCACTCTTAAAGAAGAATGAAACCCAGATAATTATGTCGTCAGTATGGCGGTTGAGAGGGAATGCAGCAATGTACGTAGAACCAGGGAGGCGGGAAGAGTTTTCCCACCTCCCTGGTAGAACACACCGGCGAAGTTTGAGGAAAACGGACGATCCGTCCACAAGAATGGATCTTTAAAGTTTCTGTGCTGCCACCACATGATGAGAAGAATACCACAGTTTGTGACGTCACGCATGGACAACGATATTACGAAAACAGAAAAAAAAATCCAACCTATTTTCACTTTTCTAGCATAATGAAAAAGCACTTGACTTACCTGTTTTCATAAAGCAGGGGCTATAATACTACCCTTAACTTAATTGTGTCAGTAACAAGTCGAGGGAGTGAGTACTTTTCATACAAAATGAAAGTTTGTGGACTTCTAATCTTGGGTTTCATTCCCCTCTCAACCACTTCCTCTCAGAACCTAGTCTGACTTCCAGACCATCTGGCTGTACTGTTTTGCTTCCCAGAATTCTAACGCCCTCTATAAACGACGAAATGGCTATTGTGGCTGCCGAAGGCGCATCTTATGGAAGGGACTACAGGTTGGCAAATGGTCTGGAAACCAGACTACTCGGAACGAATTGAGTTCTCTGCGAAGTTAACGGACAAGTTCACCTTCATTAACATAAGGATTGAGAGAATGTAGCAATATTAGCAGAACTCATCATTGAAAGTTTGAGGAAAATCGGACAATCCATTCAAAAGTTATGAATTTTTGAAATTTTTGTGCAGTCACCGCTGGATGAGAAGACTACTGCAGTGTATGATGTCACATGCGTACAACAATATAAGGAAAATATAAAGAGAATTTCCCAAAATTTAATCTTTTGAAAAAAGTACTCATTCCCTCGTTACTGGCATATGTTATGGGTAATATTATTCCCATTGTCTTTAGAAAGAGGCAAGTCAAGTGCTCTTTTATTATGCGAAAAAGTGAAAATATGTTACATTTTCTTTACATTTTCTGTACACTATTGAGGGATTATTATACGGAGATGAAGATCAAGCTCAGAATCCTAAGTTGCTTTTAAGAACAGCTTAGGATTCGCGATGTTCTGATGGGAAAGCTCAAATTCGATTAGCGTGAAAGGGTGAAGACTTGTTACCAACGGCCAAACGATGGGCGGAAACATTAAAATCTCACACATTCAATGCGATACGGATACATGTGGCAAAGCTTTTGAAACAAAGCCGATGTCGCTTTTATGCGTGTCGAATTTGCCGATGATGATTAAGATGTTGATATATATGCACGTGCGTGCGTGTGTGTGTGTGTGTGTGTGTTTGTGTGTATGGATGTTGTGTGATAAGAAGAATGAAAGAGGGGTTATGATGAGCCTTTATGCCTATTTGAGTCTCTTCAAACCAAGACAGATCCCTGAAACGCTGAACCACAATATACGAGAAAGTATAGGCCCGTACTTGTAACGCAAAACAGCAGGTGCGTTTTATCGCTAATACGTTGAACATGGAAAACTCGTTAAATATAATGCTATTAGCTATATCGTCGAACACAATAAAAATGTGCTAATTGGAAATTTTCTCGAAAGAAATAAGGGCTTTTTACACTTGTGTTTCTTAACCCCGGACTTTCTCTGACCCAGGACTATCGTTAGTCCCGTACCAATTTTTTCAGCTTTTTACACTCGCCAATTAGTCCCGTACTATCTCTTGTCCGGGGCTAAGGAGAAAACTGACCTTTTTACACTCGTCTTTCTTAGCCCCGGACTTTCCAAACCACATGAATATTCATAATTACGCTGTGTACTGTACACGTACACGCACGCACCGGCAGCACTTGATTACCTCGTTTCTGATTGGTCAGTGAGGGTCGCACTTCGTCTCCGTCGCTTAGCCCAGGATTATTTTTTCGTTCTGTTTACACTCACTTGCTTGGCACCGCAATTGCGGTGCTAGCACCGCAATTGCGGTGCTAACCCCTGCTATTTTGCAGGGCCAGATAGTACCGTACTATCGGTGGGGCTAGCCCACTTTGGCAAAAACGAGTGTAAACAGAAAGTGGGCTAAGGATAGTCCCGTACTATCGGTGGGGCTAAGGCCCCCCCTTAGCCCCACCGATAGTCCGGGGCTAAGCAAAAATTTACAAGTGTAAAAAGCCCTATAGAGCGAGTGAATTGGTTTACCCCTTTCTTTTATCCAAGCACAAACGCAGGCATGCGCAAAGACACAGACAGACAGACAGACAGACAAACACACACACACACACACACACACACACACATATATATATATATATATATATATATATATATATATATATATATTATACTAGTAATACGTTATTTTATCACTTTAAACCTCTTGAAGAAACGCTTCGAGCTCACCTTGGAACATCTACAAAATGTGACTGGATATTCCAGCTCTTACGTGCCTGTGCACAAAGAGTGGCATTTCTGCCTCTTGTTGAAGCTGGCACACACATTCCTTTGTCCTGCAAGAACTTATCAGATGTCATATTAGTTACGTTCAGACGGTGATCCCTAACCTCGAATTGTTACGAAATCGATTTGCTCGAGGTTAGTATCCTCGAGGTTAAGGCTCATCGTCTCATCGGTTTTTTTTTGTTTTTGTTTGTTTTTGTTGTTTTTTGTGCGCTCTCTTCTTTCATTTCATTCGTGTTATTTGTCTTCTTATTAGCCAAAAAATAATGTGTGTGAGGGAGGATGGGGGGGGGGGGGGTGCAGTCCCCTTCACCCCCAACCCCACCCGCCCTGTTCCGCGGCCCTTGGCAATCACGACTAATCATAATCAATATCTACTACTAAACTTGAAGGAGATATTGTCGTATGAAGATAACATGAAGACAACTGAACACGTAAGCATGTGAGGGCGACAAATTTTCGTGTCTCTCCCACCTCGCTGTAGAAATCTACCTCCGAATTATTGCTTGGGAATGTGATCGGAGGTCCACTGCAGCAGCGATTGATTGAGTCAACCATTCATGTACCACTTGGGTTAAGAGCAATATAACCAGCCCTGCATAAGCTACGCAATGTGTAATGGCGACATGCGATATGGCCTCAAGGAATGTAATGAGATATATCACTGAATTAGTAAGTCTGCTGCTAGCTAGCTTTCAAAAATATCATTATGTGATTTCTTTCTCTCCTCCCTCTGTCTCAGTCTCTCCTCTATTCAAGATTCAAGATTCAAATTTATTTCCATTTCCATCAAATAAACAGAGAAATTATATACAATGTATAAGCCGAGGATATTTGTAATAATTGCAAAATGTGATTTAACAAAGTACATGTGAAAATGAGTAACAGATGAAGAAAAGAAAACACAACTATATTTTTTAATATATATATGTATATAATACATGCTAATTTAGGATGGGGATGGAAATGGAGGGTCCCACTAAGAATCTATCTATCTATCTATCTATCTATCTATCTATCTATCTATCTATCTATCTATCTATCCATCTATCTATTTACCTTCCTATCTATCTATCTTCCTATCCATCTATCTATTTATCTATCTGTCTATCTAGAGTATATTTATCATCTATCTATCTTTCTGTATAACTACCTAGCTATCTAATAGCTACGTGCAAAAATCATAATAGGAATTACTCTTCTTTATTTCAACTTTTATTTCCACTGTTTAAAGTATGACAAAAACTGAAAACATGAAAAATCTGCACTTAACATGTAACAAGCAATGAATGATACATGAACTATGAAGTAGAAAACATAGCAAGTGAACACAATTTCAAGTAGAGAGTACCAGGTTGCAAAGCAAGCGATTACGCAACATAGTAAAGACAGTTTAAAGGTAAATGATGCACGGCCTACAATATAAAGAGAAATGCAGGTTATTAAATTAAGTGTTTACGCTGTTCGACAGAACTTATTATATACAAACGATGTAAGGTTGATCCCACGATAAATCTAATAAAAATTGTAGTTTGTACAGAATAGACCCGCAGACAAAGGACAGTAATGATAACCATAACCATAACCATAACCATAACCATAACCATAACCATAACCATAATATGTTACCCTGCACCACAAAACCAACAAAAAGTCGCCAAACATGGATTTTTACTTTACGGCAGAATCTGAAAAAGCAGACTCTAAGCTTTAAAATGATGTACAACTCAATTCAAATGGATTCTTCTAACCTATATGAATATTGGAAAGAAAGCCTACACTCTGGAAAAGTTTGAACTGAGAAAAAAGGCTCTGAAGTACAGGATCTATTCAAGCGCATAATCCTTTCTAAGCCGTGCTATACCTGTGCCATGAATGGGACAAAAAACATGATGTTATCCACTACAGCAACAACAATGAAGAGATTATTGGATTTAAGCTGAAATTGAGCATGTTTTATTAACACATTCTGTCCATGATAAACTTTAACTTTCAAAGGAGTAGCATTATCCTTTCAAAAGTTATTAGAGTTGAAAGTGAAGAGTGTGCAAAGGATTTTCAAGAAATGAAAAGGGGCCTCTAAGAAAATCCTGATCATACTACTCTGCCAGAAAAAGGAGGTTGTAGAAAAACTGCTGAAAATCCACTTTCCCATTCATTTTATGATCCAAAACTTATGAATAATGTAGAAGAAGAATAGCTCTTTCAGAAAATATGGAAAACTTAAAATTGACTCGGTTGACCCGTTTCACCTTTCTTGAGTCCTCACGTAAAATCAAGGGATGCAACTTTTTGTTTGTTTTGTGATGCACGGTCACATATAATCATTATCATAACATTAATATATATATATATATATATATATATATATATATATATGACATTAGTCAGGCCTCAGTAATTGTTGAATTACAATTACGATTTGCGTATTTATGATCTTTACAATATGGCGTGTATAAACGCAAATATTAGCACGTGAGAAGGAAAAAAAAAAACAAGAACAGAAATGAATGCGCGGCAAAGAAAGAAAGAGATAATGAATAATCAAAAGCATGCCAGCCCGTACTAAGGCTAGTGACTTGTAATAATTTGTCAGGCGTGAGCTCCTTGATTGCCCAATTAATACCCGGCTTCCTAAAGGCATGCTTCTCGAATGTCCTGTGAAGTGTCTCCTGTCAACTCCGAGACTAATGACATACAAGCATGAGATGACTCGAGGAGCATTCTCCTCCTCCTCCCTCTCGATCTTTCCCCCTCTCTTCCTCCCCTCCCTCCCTCTTCCATATTCACGAGACAACCTCTTCATATCTTTTTGCCTCTCCACTATTATCTCCCCTCCTCTCCTTCTCCCCATCACCCTTTCCCCTCTCTGCCCTACTCTGATCCTCGTCCCCTTTCCATTTTTTTATATCTCCCTCTCCATCCATCCCTCTCCCCCTTCTCTCTTCCTCATCTATCTATCTCTCTCTCTCTATCTATCTATCTATATATATATTTCTCTCTCCTTCTATCCCCAGAATATTCACCTCTCGTTATCCCGAAGAGGTTGGGCAAACAAAGTAAATATTGACTCTAAGGCTGACATGAGAGACGGTGAGTGTGAGAGAAGTGTTGATGACATTAATAAACGTCATCACTTGATAGTCGAATGAGTGCTGCTCTATATAGGGCCTACTCAAAAAAAAAAATATATATATAAAATGACGGCTTGGATAAAGTTCGTGACCATGCTATACTGAAAGCAATACAATACAGTAAGTACATTTGTATAGCGCTTTTACAAATTGTTTAACAGCACAGCTGCTATATATACATTAACTCAAAAGATATACGTATGTATAGACAAGTATGAGAATTGTGACATGAAATGAAATGAAATGAAATGAAATTTACTTCCCAAACAAACATCGTCAACATAGTCAAAACAGTCAATAGTTAAAGTACAGCTTTGGCAAAAAAAGAAAAATAAAAAAGAACCGGCAATAGCGTGCAGGCTAGTCGAGGCCAGTCCTTTTAATGATGTAGATTATAGAACGTATTTACAATATTCACAGAAGCAATGCTACATGTACATATTTATAATGATATAATATAATATATATATATATATTATAATGATATAATAATAATATCACTGATGTCATGACATGCAACAAAATACATTGTATGTTGTGTACATATCCCATGGAAGTATAATTTCCTTCCACATCATTTTATGAGTCTGCATCACATCAATACGCAATGATCCGTGCAGTTCTCATGGTAGGAAAAGGGAAGATGATATTTTATTAGATCTCTATCACAACAGTTCATTCAAAAGAACACTAGTTAGTTCCACTGCATGTAAAGCACAACTGGCAACTTGATAAGGCCGTTCGGAATTGCTAAACGGCGACACTAGTTGAGAATTTGATGAGACGAAAATACGATACCATTGAAACAATCGTGCATTAGAGGCCTTTGTGTTCGCTCTTTCTTGGGTCATGTTAGATTTAGATTACGTTTTTTCCACACGTCGAAATGGCATTGGTAGTGTTTTTCCCATTTCTAGTATGCAAACGTCCATTAGGCACTGTTAGGATTGACAATGAACATCCGTAAAATGTCGTTTCAACGAAGCTCTTTTTTTTCTGGGAGCGAGAATCGTCGTCTCTCACTCAAGCTCACTGAATACTTCCTCCTCTCAAACTCAGCACAGTGGACGTTTCGATTTGAAAGACAAATTAAACGTTCTTTCACTGACAAGGTCGACTGAAACTATTTGTGGCAAGAACGAAAATGCTTACATTTACCTTTCTCTCTCTTTTTATGTCCTTTTCTGGCTAGTGGCTAATAGCTGAATAGTATATGGGGGGGGGGGGGAATTCTGCAACAGTAGTCAGTATATAGGGGAATCCGCTTAGACGCCAAAATACATATTATTATCATTGACGCACACACAATACCAGCAGACCCATCGGTGTATACTAAACATGAAGGAACGCACGTACATGGAAGGGCATACATTCATGATAATGTTCCCATCGGTGTTAGAAAAGCTCATGAACTTGTTGCAACTGATTGGCAATCTGCCCTTCATCGTGGCTCCTATTAAACACTAGATGATCGGTGCTCATTATACTCACATAGATGAAGGACAATTGTTCAATTAGTAACAACAAAACCAACTCGACGCAAGAATTAATCAATTTGAAGTTGATGAATGTGGATGATCAATGTAATAGCAAAACTCGGAAGTAGACATTGACTTAGATCCACCAATGGACATAGATTAAGCATAAAATATTCTGGCAATTTCGTATCAATATTCTTGTATCAATATAGAATTAAATGGTACTTTCCGGCTAAATTTCTTACATTAAACACCTTTTCATGTCTTACGGAACATTAAAAACGACTGAACTTGAATCATGCAGGAGTATTTGGTGACACGTTTATTGCCGCCGCTTCAAATGTAGGGAAGGAGAAGTTCGCACTGTTATCGCAAGGGCACTACCCCTGCAATACCTCATGAGCAGCTTTTTAACATCGCTCGCTATATGTAGTAGTATTTTGTTGCCCGAGCTATGCAGATTCATGAGCGACATTCCCGAGTAAGAAAATCTTCGGCGCTATTTTGAGACCAAGGGGGGGTTAAGGGGAGAGGAGGCTAAATCCACAAGGAGGGTTATTTTGTCGGAGAGATGTAGACGCAGGTTGAGTCAGAGTGCATCCCGGAAAGACTAGGATTTGGTTTCACTGGCACACTTTCAACGCTTGATTCAAATCTCCAAGTCTATAAGGTTTTACGCCTCGGAGCTAAATGACACCCAAGATACCGTCTGATCTCACAGGTGAACCGAAATTCAAATATCCAACCTCGTTTTTTTTTTTTTTTTTTTTTTTTTTTTTTTTTTAAATCTCTCTCTCTCTCTCTTCTGAATTCTCACAGGAGTGTTGTTCTCATGACAGTAGAGTCGGCGGTAGCCTTTTGTCAAGGCCTCTCGCTGTATGGTGAAGAGAGCCCGAGCGCGCGCTGTCGCGCTCGGCTGGGCTCGCTTCGCTCGCCCGTTACAGCGAGAGGGCCTTGACAAAAGGCTAAGTCGATGAGTAAATACTCAATTCTGAGTAATACAAGCCATTAAAACCAAAACAACAACAACAACGACCACGAGTTCCGATGAATACTTTGTAAGATCAGGGAGGTGGAACTCGATCCCTTGTAAGATATTCCCCCCGTCCTGTTTGCTAACTGATTATCACTGGTTGTATTTCTTTACAGTTACCCAGGGTAGTACGTAGTAGTCAATTCAGTGCAAAGACAATAACATAAAGTTGATTTTTTTTTTTATCATGAAATCAAGTTACCTTAAAATCAAGTTACGTTTAAAGGACTGGTATTATAGTTCTGGTTGAGATGGGAGCAGACTCAGGGCTTAAAGGGGATGACTAGTAACTGATCAGTGGGAATCAGTGGGAATTCTGGAGGATGATTGTTCCAATCCTTGTGGGATTCATTTAAGAGTACATTATATATCTATTGTTGTGTGAAAATTATTTGCTTCAGAATGGTCTCATATTCAAGTAATGTGCAATTTAATGTTTCCAGGTTAGCGTGCCTGGTCAGTGAAGGGGCTTTAATCTGCACATTACTTGAATTTGAGACCGTTCTGAAGCAAATGATTTTCACACAACAGTAGATATATAATGTACTCTTAAATGAATCCCACAAGGATTGGAACAATCATCCCTCAGCATTCCCACTGATTCCCACTGATCGGTTACTAGCCATCCCCTTTAACTTTTTGCAAGACAATTACAAACCGGAGGTGATGTCATAAACCCAAGTACAGGAATAGTCTGAAAACCACTTTTATGACATATCTAAAAGCATACAATTCGAAGAGGAATTGAAAGTTTATTTGATGAAAATCGCTTTGGAACGGCTGAGATATCCCAAAACAAAGTAAAACAAAGTGGTCCTAATAAGAGTTGGGTCCCATCTTTTTTTTTAGGACCACTTTGTTTTTGGATGTCTCAACCCTTTTAAACCCAATATCCATCAAATAAACTTCTAATTCCTGAGACTGAGACTTTATTTCCCCTCCAATGCAATATTCGCATTATATTCTACCTTAATGTTATCTCTTACCTTAGACTTATGGTATTCTTGCCTGGCTACCTGGGGCAATGTATCTAAGCGATATCTTGATAAGTTATTGATAGTTCAAAAGAAAGCAATGATGATCATTTGTACTGCTAGTAGATTATCCCAATGATATACTTTAGTGTAAACGTAAAAAACTGAAGTTAATTGATTTATATCATTTTCACATTGGAGTCCCTCGGTTTAAATTTTACAAACAAGACCTTCCAGCAGCATTATCTTTTTTTTTTTTTGTTAGAATATAATAAATCTTATTTCAGGGTCTTGAGCCTTACACAATCCCGATATTATGACGGTAGAATGATTGATTTTAACATTTAAGTTAATGAGACTTTATTTGAGTCTAATTAATGAAAAGATACTTCAATCATACAAGTAATTACCCTCATAATTCCACTGATAAAACTAATTATACCAGGAGGGTGTTTCATCAACGCTTGTCAGCGCCGACAACTGTCGGCACTGACCAATTTCAGCAAAATCCTTGGTTTTGATTGGCCGAGATGCTCTGGTCACTGACTGTTACTATGGTGATTCAAGTTGTCAGCGCCGACAAACGTTGATGAAACACCCCCCAGGAATATCGAAATATGTCAATATCAGAAATATACGAGATAGAAAGAGCAGGGTTTCCGTATGCCTTACGTATTTATATCATATAAAATGGTTCTGACCTGTACTAAGTTCCTCTGACACGCATGGATACGCGCACGAATCCATCGTTTCACACGTCAACGATTATCACTGAAAAGTTGATGAGTTTAACCAGGCGGGCAATATCTTGAGTGAATTATAAAGCAATAAGAATAGCACTGACTCCCATGGATACTGAAGGCTGTTACTTTGATCAATCAGCTCCTTAAATCATCGGCAATTTGCAGAAGCGAATGAGGCTAAAAGCTGCACATAAGGGCTTTTTACACTTGTGTTTCTTAACCCCGGACTTTCTCTGACCCAGGACTATCGTTAGTCCCGTACCAATTTTTTCAGCTTTTTACACTCGCCAATTAGTCCCGTACTATCTCTTGTCCGGGGCTAAGGAGAAAACTGACCTTTTTACACTCGTATTTCTTAGCCCCGGACTTTCCAAACCACATGAATATTCATAATTACGCTGTGTACTGTACACGTACACGCACGCACCGGCAGCACTTGATTACCTCGTTTCTGATTGGTCAGTGAGGGTCGGACTTCGTCTCCGTTGCTTAGCCCAGGATTATTTTTTCGTTCTGTTTACACTCACTTGCTTGGCACCGCAATTGCGGTGCTAGCACCGCAATTGCGGTGCTAACCCCTGCTATTTTGCAGGGCCAGATAGTACCGTACTATCGGTGGGGCTAGCCCACTTTGGCAAAAACGAGTGTAAACAGAAAGTGGGCTAAGGATAGTCCCGTACCAACGGTGGGGCTAAGGCCCCCCCTTAGCCCCACCGATAGTCCGGGGCTAAGCAAAAATTTACAAGTGTAAAAAGCCCTAAAGAAAGTAGGGCAAGAAAATTATATTGAAAGTAACACGGTGCAATGCTGCTGTATATTATGTTATCTTGAAATGGAAGCGTGGTATCTAAAAGATATTATGTTCGTTCTCCGCTTTCCGATATGCACTTAGCGTATGGACTCCGGATCACGTACAAAGAGCATGGTGAATGGAGTGGTTCAGACGTGGAAAACAGCGACGCACATCCTTAATGGAGTGCCAGTGAGAGAGGTAAAAATGCCGGCGCTTCATCATGTAACGTTGTTTGCAAAAGTTCGTTCCTCTTTCTTGCTCCTTCTCCTTCTTCCTTTCTTTCTTTCTCTCCATCCCTCCATTCCTTTCCTCTTCCTCTCCTCTTCCCCCTCTCTTCCACTCTATCTCTGCACCTCCCTTGCTTTGAGCTAAAGTTCGCAAGGCCCATGGGTTAAAAAGCATATCTCGAACCGATAAAAGTACATGGCCTTCACTTAGCGTAAGATGATCATTCGTGCGGTCTGAACAACATCAAAAAGAGTGATCAGTGATTATCATGAGGTGTACTTTGGTGACTTATGAGAAAAAAAAACACACCTACAGCTCTCTAAATGATTAACAGAAATCCAAGTCAGCTACGTATTCATTTCCCATGCACAATATTAGATTATAACAAAATACATTTTTTCATTTGTTTGCTGTTCATATTTTTCGTTCACAACTGGATCTTTTTTTTTTCTTTTCATTGCCCTTCTCCTTCTCATTATTTTCACTTTGGGCAGCAGTAGAAGTATCATTCTTCCAAAAATAATAAATTATATCATCAAATCATCATACCATTTGTATACAAGATTGGCAACGATATTAGAGAAACGCCCTACCGTGAAAGACATGCCAAACTTATTTGTACACCAGACTCCTTTTCTTTTCTTTTCTTTAATATTTCGAACTGGATGTTACCTCTACACTTCTGTTTCAGTGTTATTGTATTATTTATTTTGCCTATTAAAGACGACTTAGAAGTGAACTCAAATGCCCTTCCGTGCTTCATCTTAGCCAATCCTGAGTAAAGCCAATCCTGAGTAAAAACTAAAACGAAGAATATGCGCTGTAATTATGACAGAGGCGGGAGGGAGATCCCCCACCTCCCTAGTTACATCAAGGTACCTTTCTGGTTATATCAAGGTACCTCCCTGGTTATATCAGTCTCGCGCGCACACGGTATATTGGTGCTGTTGTTGTATACTGAGTGAGACGATTGTCTGTCCTGCTTCGTACTTGCATTACGCGCACTTTGACGATTTCCAAACAATCGCATCTCGCTGGATAGTGAGATGGGTGAAGAACTGAGAGCTCTGTCAATTCAGTTCAGTTTCATTTGTCGCCAGTTTCGCACGCTCGATTTCTGCCCAAATGGACATTTCACACTAAAATAACCATTAGTATTCCGATAAATTCCCGTGAAGGCTCTTCTCGGAGTGATTTGATTAGGATCAGATTGAGAAAGATAAAATTTCATCGCCAAAAAAAAAGCGCGTCACATGACAAATTGAAATGTCACAGTGATCCCGTCGGCCAGCCATCGCCATTGTGTCCTCGCTCAATTCGATAATCATTTTCCCTGAGGAACGTGAGTTGCGTAAGTAGAGAAGTGACCCAATTCGTGAGTGAACCGACAACTCAAAAAGTGAAGTTCAATGAGTACAGATCGTTACAGGAATCGGGTAAAAGGAGTGAAAGAGGGTTTGGATAATCTAAATTTGTTATGCGAGGTAAAACGTAGTTATGCTAGAACCTGTACGGGGAAGAAATATCTCGGCTAAAAAGCCCTTTTGCTCCTAGGTAGCTCTTCCGCGAGTTTTAAGCAGGTAGGTACCATATACATTAATGAACGAAGCTCGAGGATCAATTGTCATTGGGTAACGGCGTTTGTGCTCAAAGGCTGTATGGGATGTGCAGTGATTAAACCAATATGTTATGTTGCCTTTTTATTCGGACCACCAGCGAGAAATCGTTCTGATATAGGCCTATGTATATTTACAGTACACACATACGCACGCACACACACACACACACACATACATGATATATAATATGTATATATATATATATATATATATATATATATATATATATATATATATACATAAAGAGAGAGAGAAGGAGGGAGAAGTAAATTCAAGAGACCATGTTATGAATTATCGGTTTCAAATTAGATTGCACATATCACATCACAGTATGTTCAATTGATATAGGCCTACCTTTTAAACATGACGGACGATGTATTCTCGCTACGTGGGAATAACAATTACAGTGTCTGCGTGCGACTCAAGATATGCACGCTCACGGTCGATCTAATGAGATTTGGAAAATGAGCTTGTGTGTCTGAAGGCTCGTTCTCAACATTAGTAATGAAGCCTCTGCGACTTTGTCGTCCCTTTGGTCCGGCGTCAGGTAATGAAATCTTGCAAATTTGATGTTGTTTAAGGTCTAAAAAATCACTCAGCATGCATCAGGAGCATCCCAGAAAAAGAAAAAAGAGGTTCACGGACTACTTGCGCTAGCCTTTGCTATGACCTGATGGACCTCTATTTCCCAAACCTCGCCGGCAGAGGAGATTAAACTAACCTCGTTTGGCTGGCTCGGTCCTCTGAATTTGGGAATAACTTGCCATGATAGTAATTATGATAAATTGTCGAAACGAAGGAGATTCGTGGATTTCCATTTTCCATCAGAAAGCACGCACACACACACACACACACGACAACAACAACAACAACAACAACGGTAACACCAATGCAAAGATACAGAAAGTACAGCGAAAAATATACATGTTTTATGCTCCCTCTCCGCTCTCTCACGGAAGATGTCTATAATACGACCCGTCACAACCCCCCCCCACACACACACACACTATACCTTCGTTTTATAATTATATAATTCTCCATAACTGAATATGATCTTAGGGTACTACACACAATACTACTAGTGCAAATACATGTACGTAAAAGAAAAATGTAAAGACTATCAGTGAAATCATATTCATAATAGTTTGGAGAGAATGTAGGTTTCGAAAGACATTTTAGCAAACTGCCGCCAGCTGCATCCAGTCCAGTTTGTGCTATCAGAGTGCTGGGATCAATCTCATCAGGGCCCCGTTTCATAAAACTTGTTACTGATAACAAGTTGTCATAGGTGTTATAAGCTACTTAAATCCTTGCATCTGATTGGCTAAGAGCAAATTTGTCACAGAAATGTTGGAGTTGTCACTGATAACAAGTTTTGTGAAACGGGACCCAGGGCTCACCGGCCGGGAATTCAGCGGAACGGAACGCAAAGGAAAGGAAAATAAAGGTGGTAGAATTATTTTGATTTTATCACACAATGAATGAAGAGATATAAAAAATATATGTATATCCATTTTTTGAAAAGGCATACTGGTAAAATGAACCGTCTGAATATCATATCCTTTATGTCTGTGTCTGAGGAATACACGGTATTCGAGGGAGATGAAGGAGGAAAACATGACGATGATGATGATGATGATGATGATGATGATGATGACAAAGATGAAGAAGAGGAGGAAGACGAAGAAGAAGAACAGAGACAAGAACACAAGACACAGAAAAATAGAACAAGACTAAGTAGTCGAAGTTATTGAAGATAGAAGGACGAAAAGGAAAAGACGAAAAGTACCTTAAGGAGACAAAGAGAGGAGAAGGAGCAGAAAAGAGAATAAAATAAAAGGCGAAAAGTGTTATCTTCTGCTGCGCCGGACATTCTGTGGGAAGCTATCACCAGAAAATTACTTGCATGGGGGTTTGGGGGGGGGGGGGGGTCGAGGAACTAGACACGACGCGACGCCTTATGCCTAATACTTCAGAGTCAAGTACAGAGACGGTGCACGTGCTAAGAATGTCGCCCATTGACAACACATCTTCCTTAATGGATTGTAAGGTACTGAGTGATCCTTGAGCGATGAAACAGCGAAGGGAACCAAAGGGGAACGAGGTGGTAAATACGAGTGTCAGAAACTCGCCACTTAGACAAGAAGTGCAACGACCGGGTTAGGACCGTAGAAAGAGCTCGTTCAGTCCCCAGTGTTTGTTTGTTTGTTTGTTTGTTTGCGATGAATAAAATATGAAGCGGAATCTTAACGTGCATGAATTATGACTCTCTAACAAAAGCAACCTCCATTTTATGTCCTATCCGAGGGACAGAGTGTTTTGCCTCTTACTTGAGGGGACGGTGTGATTTACACACAACATTGCTTAGTGCAGAGAGGTGAGTCACGGGACTCGGGAACCGAACCCGGGTCCTTTGGATCGTGAGGCAGACGCGCTACCGACTGATCTAACTCACCGCCCTGGTGTGTGATTGTTTGAAACGGGAATGCCATTTGTTGTTGTTGTTGTTGTTGTTGTTGTTGTTGTTGTTGTTGTTGTTGTTGTTGCTGCTGCTGCTATTGATATTGTCGTTTTGATATTTTTTATGTTTGTTTTTTTTTTCCTCTTTTTTTTTTTTTTTTGAGGGGTGGGGAGGGGAGGGGAGGCGGTTAACTCTTCCTGTTCCAGGGACTTTAACACTGTGGGGCTTCTTGAATTAATTGACACTCAACGCACACAACGGACCAAGATACTGACAAATACTAAAGTCATGAATGTCTGGACAGGTCCATGGTGTGAATAAGTTGTATTCTGAGCGACCAAACACGGCAGTATAGATCCAACCTATTCTCGTTCGCGTCTGTCACGAAAAACCGAAACTAAATTCTAACTACAATAGGTAAATGAAACGAGTACGGATACCTACATTTCCATGATTATAAAGAGTTTCAAATAAAGAAATGAAAATTTGGTGACATTTCGATATCAACTTTACGATCTCACAGTCATTTTCTTATCTAAACGTTGTAAGCTCGAATGTTTGCCAAAGTTTCCTTCCAAATTGTCATAAGAAGCAAATATTTGAACTGCATTTCCTGTGAATTCCTGGCGGTCGCCTAACCAAATAAATAGGCGGATTTCAGTGAAGCAATATTTAGGTTCCACACTACATGGCTGCCTAACATCCATACTATACATCGTTCGGAAAGTTCATTCAAACTTTTCACATGCATTCTCTGCCGCCATCACGCAAACAAATAGATCATTTCCCCCCCCCCCCATGTAATTTCCGCTTTCCGACAATGTAAGTTAAGTATAGGTACATAGTACATCGTCTGTGGAATGACGTCAAAAGGTCAAAGTTGACGAGAAGTCTTTCGCAATCGAGTCCATGCAGTTGATGTTGTTGTTGGTGTTGTTGCTGTCTCTTTCAACTGACGCCGAGCAACGCTGTTGTCTAAAGATGAACGTCCAATATGGCATTCAATCTACATTCAGAATTTCCCGTTTCTCAGGTCTTTTCACAGCTGCCCTCAAATTAACCAGATCACGAAATAGCGCGCTATTTGATATTGAGAATTAAAATTTGCGCGCTACTCTGATGATCTGATCTGATTGCTCGAGTCCAACTCGGAAAATTTTGGGGAAATATAGAGCGTTTTACGACATTTCGCTTTGTTTTTCTATATCATTTTGTTCCGCAAAGTTATCGTGTTTGATTATTGTATGGTTGTATTATGTGCTTTTCATGCTGGTTATGCAACAGCGCCATGAGCACAATTTTTTAATGGACTTCAGCCCTTTAATTATTATTATCATTATCATCGTTGTTATTGTCATTAGTATGTTTACTATCATTAGGTGATCCGAGTATCCTCTCGGATCATCTTCTGTATTTATAATTGTTATTATTATTATTACTATTATCATTATTATCATCTCTATCTTCACAAGATATCTCTTGGAGATTGATATCACGTCAAGTTCCATCCTGGAACCTTAGACTTCCAGTACTTTTCTCAGGATTCGTGCCGTCCCCAGCAATGCTGCTTTTTGGAGCGTTTGCACTCGATCTGGCACACCAACATCGTCCAAGTGCCGTCGCAGCTGCTTTGGTGTTGTTCCGAGTGCTCCAACGACAATAGGGATCACCTTCGTTCTCATATTCCACAGGCGGCGAAGCTCTCTGGCAAGGTCTTGGTACTTCTCTATCTTTTCCTTCTCCTTTTCGGCTACTCTGCTGTCTCCCGGTACCGCGACATCGACGATTGTGCACATCTGTCGAGCCCTTTCTACGACGATGATATCCGGACGCCTGTGCTAGATGACATTGTCAGTTTGAACATCGAAATCCCACAGGATTTTAACTTGACCATTTTCAGAAACTTTCTGTGGTTCTTGCATATACCATTTTGCTCTCACATGGTATTTCATGTTTTCTGCAAAGCTCCCAGTGAACGACTTGTGCCAGTTTGTCATGTCGTCTTTTGTACTCCTTTTGCGCCAGTTTACTACAGCCACATACGATATGTTGCACTGTCTCGTCTCTTCTATCCTGCATGCGGCATCCACATCTCTCTTCTGTATCTTGGCTTTCAGAGCATTTGTTGACAATGCTTGCTCTTGGGCAGCGATGATCAGTCCTTCTGTCTCCTTCTTCAGTTCTCCTTTCTTCAGCCATAAGCATGTGTCATTACTGCTGATGTTCTCCGTCTCTATGCAAAACTGCCCGTGCAGCTACTTTTCTCTCCACTTTGCGGATCTTTCTGTTCGTTTCTGGCTTTTGAAAGTAAGTGGATCAATGACGTTTACATTATTTCCACTTTCAACCAGAAAGGCTCACTGCTCTTTATGTAATTGTTGAGGCTGATTTGCTCCATTTCGACGCAATCTGATGCACTCACGAGCCCTCGGCCTCCTTCTTTCCTTGGCAGGTACAATCTGTCGACATCAGCACTCATTTGGTGGGTTTTGTAGATCGAGAGCATCTTTCTTGTCTTCCGATCCATAGCAGCCAGTTCCGCCTTCGTCCATTCGACCACTCCTCCTGTGTATCTCAAAACTGCTACCGCCCAGGTGTTTAGAGCTGTGATCACGTGTCCGCCATTTAAGTGTGATTTTAGTACACTATTTACACGTGAGAAGTACTCCTTCGTCACAGACACTTTGATAGCATTGTTCGAGACATCATCAGATTCCAACACTCCGAGGTATTTGTAATTCTCTCCTTCCTCCAAACTCTGTAGTATTCTTCCATCAGGGAGTGATATTCCTGCACTCTTCACTCGTCTCCCTCTCTTCATAACCAGGGTAGCGCACTTGTTGATGCCGAAGTCCATGCCGATGTCTTTGCTGACCAGACGAACCGTTTGAACTAGCTTGTCGCACTGCTTCTCGTCTTTACAAAAGAGCTTAAGGTCGTCCATGAACAGCAGATGATTGAGAGAGCCATGATTTCCTCCGAGGTCATAACCGGCCGATACATTTCGCAGAACGCTTGTAAGGGGGATGAGTGATATAACGAAGAGGAGTGGTGACAGTCAGTCCCCTTGAAATATTCCTCGTTGTATTCTCACCTGACCAAGATCTTTGCCATTCGATGTGAGGGTTGTGCACCATGCCTTCATAGAATTTGTCAGTAAAGCTCGGATGTTATCTGCAAGTCCGAACGTTTGCAAGCAGTCATTGATCCACGAATGAGGCACCATATCATAAGCCTTCTTATAATCGATCCAGGCTACACACAGGTTGGTCCTCCTTCTCTTGGAATTTCTCATCACCATTTTGTCAATTAGTAGTTGGTCTTTAGTTCCTCTGCACCCTCGCCGCCCACCTTTTTGTTCGACAGGGAATAAGTCCTTCCCTTCAATGAAGCTATACATCTCATTCGCTATGATGCCAGTCATTAACTTCCATATCATATTTAAGCAAGTTATGGGTCTGCAATTTGAGGCAACATTACCTTTGGATTTGTCCTTCATGATCAGGACCGTCCTGCCTGTGGTCATCCAGTGGGGAACCTCCCCCCTCTCTAGGGCAAGCTGTAGTTGCTTTGCTATTCTCTCATGGACTGCCGTGAAATGTTTGATCCAAAATCCATGCACTGCGTCTGGCCCTGTTGCTTTCCAGTTCGACATTTTACTCAGTTGTTTCTTCACTTTTTGTGTATCAATGAAGATGTTTTCTTGTTTCTCGACATGTTTGAGCTGTCTCTTGACATCTGATAGCCATTGTGCATCCGCGTTGTGTTCAACTGGATTACCCCAAATCTTACCCCAGAATTGTTGACATTCGACTGGGTCTGGATGTTCCTCCTTGTGATTTCTAGTGCCACGCAATTCCTCATATAATCTCTTCTGGTTCGTCTTGAAGAGTTTGTTCTGTCTGAATTGCGTTACACGTTGCTGGTATCTTTATTATTATTATTATTATTAATGTTATTATTATGACAATAATAAATCAATAAATATGCGAAATGCATCCCGTCATGCTTAGCATGTGTGACCTGCGGCATGCAAATTGCGTGTCCGATCACGCGGGCAATTTTTTGAAGGCGCGCTATACCGAAATAGTTAGAAAAAAAAAATCGGGCTAATTCTCTTCGGGCTGTTGTGAATAGGAAATGAAATAGCGTCCCAATTTGTGACAGCGAAAGAAAAGAAACTTGAGCCTGGATTTTTCTTGGGCTGATGTGAAAAGACCTACTGAGATTTGCTTAAAGGGTGTGTGTACAGTTCTGGTCGAGGTGAGGATTTAGCTTTGAACGTTTTGCAAGATATTCAGAAACCACTCTATGAGATGTCAATGAGCATGCAATTCTAAGGGGTATTAAAAGTTTTTTTGATGAAAATCGGTTTTGAAATGGCTGAGATATCCAAAAAGAAGGTGAAACAAAAAGATCCTAACAAAAGGCGTGGCCTGTCGCCTTTTATTATTATCACTTTTTTGAATATCTCAGTCATTTGAAAACCAATTTTCATCAAATAAACGTTGAATCCTTTTTAAAATTACATGCTCTTTCATATTTCATAAGATGTTTCTCATTATCTCACTGAGGAATGTTCAAAACATGAATCCCCACCTCAACCAGTACTGTACAGTCCCTTTAACGCGGAAAGGATATCTGAATCCAGGGAGCTGAAAGGGAGACTACGATACGTGCGCTTATGCATCCGGACCTATATGCTATTTTGATGGAGACCTAAGAGACCTATATATATATATATATATATATATATGTTATATATATATATATATATATATATATATATATATATAACATATATATGTATGTATATATATATATATATATATATATATATATATCCCTAGTTGGCACCTTAGGGAGACATATTGGTGGGAAGTGTCTTCATTAGGGAGACAACTGGTCATTAAGGAGACAATTTTCGTGTCTCCATTGCGTAAACTGCCATTGAACATGTAATAATAAATTTGCATATAAAACAAATGGAAATGTCTTCCAAATGACCCATCTAGGAGTATATATATATATATATATATATATATATCATAAATCTTTTGGACAGATTACATGCAACTGCTATCATTCTGTTCGCCAGAGCTTATGCTATATATTAACGTTTACTAAAGTATAGTGTGAAATTCTTTAAACATGGAGTGGCAACGTGCTGTTAGATCGATGTGCCTGAAATAAAGCATGATACCTTCCTGACATCCTGCATCACGCATCACGCTTTGATACGTCCGTTGGTGAGTGGGGAGTGGTGATACATTCATGTTTGCAGATCAGAAGAGCGCGTCCGGAGAAGAAACCACAGACCACATCAATTTACTCATTGGTGAACCTCCATCCCCACCCCCCCCCCCCCCCACCCCCACGGTCAGGTGTCGCAGTACTCGGCGATTAAATCGTTCTGTCGTTGACGATCGAGGCAAAGAAATATTGGACGCGTGTGCATGCGATGTCGCTCCATCACGAAGCAAAATCCAAATGAATCAACGAAAAAATAATCTCGCGTCGCCTTCCATTTCGCACAAGCCCACCCATCCTGTAGATGATTGGTGTTCCACATTTTTTTTTTTCGTCAACGACACTGGATTCCGTAAGTACTGCTGCCAACGACAGTTCAACGACATCGAGGAATCCTTTCCCTTTCACTCGTGTCCGACCTCCTCTGTCCCTTCTCCGTTTCTCATTGGATTTTTTTTTTTTTTCATTTCACAAGGAGGGTGACTTGAACTTTGACTATAACTGAGGGAAAGTATGCATGTTTGTCGTAACATCGGTCACTGACACGTAGTAGCGCCGATGCCCCCAGCCGCAAAGCACAACACAGGAATATCAGCTGTTATTTCCTACTGGGTGTCGCAGACGTATTAAAAAGAATTGTGGCGTAAAACAAGAATAATACTTCTTGATGAAGTTAGCAGAATCACACCTGAAAAAAGCACAGCCATCATTTCTAGAGAATAACTGGCAAAGGATTCCTGTTCAATTGCATTTCGCCCGCACCTGTGCAATGGTAATGATTATTATACTCCCAGTTACACCATCACCAGTGTGCACCGTTTTAGAAACGCTGCGCGTATGCCACTTTCTTTGCGTAGCCTCTTATCTAGGCTATGTAACATTGTTGGCTTCTCTTACACCGTGACCACTTTGTGCAATCGATACACGTATACTCAATATTTGCAGAAAGAAACGAAGCACTAGTCACGGTCTGCCATTAGGGGAGCCGGACATATACTGTGTGGTGTAAAATGTAAAAGTAAATATTATGGGCCAAGGGGAAAAGCGATAGTTAAAAAACAAAACAAAACAAAAAACCTGGAGAAAAGACTAAGACCTTGACGGAGACAGGAAAATCCTTAGCACGTCGATCACGCATTGCAAAGGATTACTTGAAATCGATAGCGGCTTACTTCGACGATAGAGTAGATAACCAGCCATGGTTTGTATGCCAATGTGTCACGAAATGACATAATCCTCACGAAGTATTAACGCTATGTTACATTCCCATGTCGGGTTACGAAGATCGCTTTCCCCCGAGTTATCCAAATCAATGGGTTGGGGTTCAAGCTAATGCTACTTATCACGTGGTGCAAATACTGATAGTACTCGGTATAATGCATGCATCCTATGGTGCGCGGAGATCAGTGTCCGATACGCGCCCCGTGCGTTGACTCGTAGTGGAATGCTTTGCTTTGCGGGGACTCGGGTCCGCCAGGCAGGTGTAGGCGCACCCACCTTTGGATACAATGGGGGTCCTAATCCCGCATACTGAATCAACCCCGGTTAAAAATGCAGAGCTCTCTATTTGACCCACATTTTTTTTCCGATCTTCAACTCATGCAGGGGATGGAATTTCGAGAAACTTGATATTCTGTGATTTCTCAGCGGAGGGGTCGGTGTGAAAAAAAAAGTGTTCTAACAAGGAGAAAATGTTTTGTCAAATGAAATGATTGGCGACATCTCAGTGTAGCCTTTGTTAAAGACCCTCACACTGTAGTGATTCCGAAAAGAACAAGCAGAAGGTTGTTGAGCCAACGCCCAGCGCTCGGCTTCGGTTCTCTAGCTCCTCGTTCTCGACTGCCCATTGAGGGTGTACTCGCCTAGTACCTCCTTGGACTGACTACGCCATCCAACAGCGTGATCAAGGCCTGTGAACAGGCTACGTAATTCAGTAAGGAATGTCACCTTCAACTTTAACACAATGAATCACTAATGTGTAAGGATTTTGGTACCGAGCATTAATTGCCACATCATGATTGTTTGTATAACTTCTATGAGGTGTGACGTACTTCAAGATATTTCTTGTTTATAAATTTTGAATATCGATAAACTCCTTATAAGTGATTTTATTTATTTCTGTATAACCACCATGACAACATGATTATATCAATATTGTCGATTACAAATGCTATTAGTAATTGAACAAGTAGGATCCTACATTGATACTGTACTAGATAGGCCATCAGTGGCAATGGAAGTTAGTCCTAACAACTACTGACACAAGAATTGTGGATATTATGGGCCGCCGTACACAAAAGCAAGCTAGTTAACATTCATGTTCTGTCGCAACAAACAAATGAATAAACAAATAAATCTTCTACATTGGAGACTGGAGAGCATTTTTTTTTTTTTAGATAAAGAAGACAAGGAATGACACCGAAGTACCAGAAACCACAAAATACAAAACAACGTATGGCATAGATGCTTTTTCCAAATGTTCAGTAAAGAGTGGCATTAGACAATGGGATAATAAAGGAATATTATCAAAATTGGATGAGGTATCAAAGTTTGAAATGTTGTCAAGAAGTACGTCATGCAAATTGTAAGTGACATTGATGTCGTTATCTCACAATTCTTCAGTCATAGGTTTGTGAAATATAAAACATATCAAATTTTGTCTTCGGTCGATAATTAAAGATAATAAAAAGTTTTGGTACCTCAAAAGCTTCCCTGAATTTCCTTGTCTTGGTTTGTGTTTCAGGTTAAAGTACGTTGTCTGTGAGAATTACTCGCCCCAAAGTGCTCTCATGTCTTAGTAATCATGCAATAATGGTTTCGTACCAGAGCCGACGCTGTCCAGCGTCGATAAATATTGTACGAAACCACTGACTGCGACCAGCAGCGTGCAGCCCATTGTACGCATAGCTAATTGCGACCAGCAGCCCCATACGCATAGCGTACTGGGGCTTCGCATTGTAGCATTCAGGATCGTGACAGAATTAGTATCGCGGGTAAATGTCAACTTAAAATCCAAAAATTTCTTCGATTTGAAGACTTACCAATTAAGTTGAAGTATTGAAAACAGGCTTCGAACAACGTTTGGTTCTGCCAATAGTCCCTTTCTGTTCGAATTGATGACTGAATGTGACTCGGTCGAGAGGACCTTGGGAGAGGTACATACACTGGCTACCATGGCCAGCGCATGCGCACACAAACATCTTATCCGTTCATGGATTTGAAATTTGTGTGCATGTGATGTGTTCGCATGCACTGGCTGTAGTATTCAGTGTACTGTATGTAGCTCTCCTAAGGTCCTGTCGACCGAGTCACATTCAGTCATCAATTCGAACAGAAAGGGACTACAGGCAGAACCAAACGTTGCCCAAAGCCTGTTTTCAATACTTCAAGTTAATTGGTAAGTCTTCAAATTGAAGAATTTATGGGATTTTAAGTTGACATTTACCCTGCGATACTAAATCTGTCATGATCCTGAATGCTACAATGCGAAGCCCGATTACGCTATGCGTATGGGACTGCTGGTCGCTATGCGTATGGGGCTGCTGATCGTAGTTAATTGCATGATTACTAAGACATGAGAGCACTTTGGGGCGAGTAAGTCTCACAGTGTTAGTTATATGAAAGGTACTTTAACCTGAAACACAAACTAAGACAAGGAAATTCAGGGACACTTTTGAGGTACCAAAACTTTTTATTATCTTTAAGCAAATAAAATATTTCTAAACCATCTTCTCCGAAGGAAGATATTGCTGTTGATAATGCTAAATCCAATAAATACAATTTGATGCAAATTTAAAAGATGCACCTTATTCATATTGATTTGATATATCTCAAAGAATGGAATTTAATGAAGATTTGTGTACAGTGAGGGGGGGCCTTGAGACTTCATTTTTCATTTCAGTTTATTTATTTATTTTCATTTCAACAAAGAATACAAGTGTACAAAACAAATCATGCTAAAAAAAAATGCACCGGTATGCATATTGTAGATGGTTCTGTCAATTTTGATACAGTAGTTGCGATGAACATTACTCAATTATAACATCATCTGAAACTTTTGAATTCAATAACTTCCTTATTCTAGGTTCTATTCTGGAGACACCTCTACCATTACTACACCATATACTCTCTTTATTAATACTGGCATGAAGATGGCGTGTAATTACACTTTAATAACTATATCGTGTATATATAGGCACAGATGGTATATCCGCAGCTCAACTGCGATGTCAGTATCAGTAATTTCAATGTTCTTGCACCTGCGATTTGAACGATATTTTGAATTTCCTTGACAACCCCAATACCTCAATACGTCGTTTCTCATTATGGAATTCCCATTGAAAATGACAAGACGATATGACCGGAAAAGGCATCTCATATATAGAAGTCGCGAGATTAAAGTGTGAGGGATGAGAATTTGAAGTGGACAAGATGGAACGCAATTATTTGTTCCTATATTTGAATATTTTGACCACTCCCCCCCCCCCCTCCCCCATCCTCCACCTTTCTCATCGGTTTGGAAATAGCACATAAACTCATCAGGTCACTACGACAATAAGTAGGAGAGACAATAGAAGAGGAAGAAAGGAGAAGGTGATGAAAAACAAGAGAAAACAGAATCGACCAATCAAGTTGAAGCGTATCAGTCGAATCCCCAGGCCTCCAAAGTACGCGCTATACTGTAGGACACAATCTTTGCAAATCACCGACATAAAGAACGGATGTGAAAAGCGTTTGCGCTAGAAGTCAGTGACATTAAGAAGTAACGTCATTTCGTTTCGGCGTAAAAGAACCAAAAACAAAAGAAAACAGAAGCCATTTCAATACATCGCGTAGAGTTTATTGGCAGTCTGCGGGTGTGAGGCGAAATGGAGGCATTGTAAATTCAGTCAATAGAACATTGAATAAATTGAGGGGGTGATTTACGCGCACGCTGAGGACAAGAATTATTTGAGATAGAGTACATGTATTTACTACTGAGGAAATGTCTTCCATGTAATGGATGACTCATACATTAGACCATAAATCGTTCATCTGACCTCATGCCATGTGACATGGTCACATGATAATAGTACATACATCCGTTCATTGAGGTTACTGGTGAAGTTTATTCGGGGAAATCAGTTTCCCCGTTCTCTAGCTATTTTGGGTTATCATATCAAATCATATCATTCCATCTTACAAGAGTACACCGAAAAATATGACAGTCGTTTTATAGTGCCGACTATCATCTTGTTTGCTCAAAAGAATTGCCCAAAGAGGTAAAACATTATAGTGCAATGTTATTTTCCTTCTTCGTGGAAAAAGCAGAAACACGATTGTCGTGGATTTCTCTCTCTGCAGCGTTGTGTTGGATGATTGTTGGATGATTGTACTGAACACGCACGACTTTGAAATTTGTCTTTTTAATGTTATCTAGGAACGTGCCTCTCATTGGTACGGTCGGCCAACACAACCACGAGTTAGCTCTGTTGAAGGGGGGGGGGGAATACATGTTCCAGCTTATTTATTGAATCGACTGATTTGCTCCTGTTTATGTATTGTGTCTTTTTTTATTGTTTGTGTGTGTGTGCGTGAGAGTGTGTGACTGTGCGTGTCTTGGTGCCTGTATGCAAGGAGCACTGCTGTATGTCTGCAATTGAATGTCCATTGATGTACATATTCGCTTCGAGTCAGACCTGGTTAGACCAAGGAGGTATCCATGTTCGCCAAATAGCGGCTCCTTGCCGTGCACCACCTACAAGATCGATCAGCGAGTGCAGGTGACGCGACGGTCCTTTCACCAAAGTGGGTTATCTTGAGACACCGAGGGAGTCCGTGTTCGATGACAGGTGATGCTACTGATCGCATCATCAGCTTCCAATTTCCCTCAATCTTCCCAAAGTCTGCACCGGTAATTCCGATGCGTCAACTCATGTTTGTTTGTTTTTTTGTTGGTTTTTTTTTGTTTTTTTTGTGTTTTTTTTGTTCAGTCTATGACCTTGACCTCTTGAGGTACAGAAAGGCGTTTTGAACGAATAATGCGGTCACTTCCTTGATATTTCGAAGACGCGATTCTGCAGAGAATGAGAGCGAGAGATGGGGGGAGAAGTTGCTTGTTCCTAGGAACGCAACAAAAACCCATAACAAATCAAATAGAAAGTACTGTTTTGCCTCTCTCAAGAGTGTGAGAGGGGTTGGTGTGTTGTTTTTGTGTGTCTGCGTGTGTGTGGGAGTGTATGCGTGTGTATGTGTCTGTCTGTCTGTCTGTCTGTTTACCCCCCCCCCCCCTTTCTTTTTGTCAACGATTGACGTTTCGCCTTTGGGCACCGGACGGATTCTTTACCGCCGAAGTGGTTCGGTTAACGCCAATTTCGCTCTCTGGTGCCGGGGGCAGTCTCGCGCGCTGCGGAGACCCTTCTCGGATCCCATTCAACTACGGTGAACGGTGGCATAAGGACAAACAAAATGAATTACCGTCAGAGCAACAATATCTTGATCGAATTAAAAATCCCAAAACACTCAGCATGTTGTTTGACACTGTCTGAGAGTAGTTATACCTCACCATCAAAGGGTTTGTACAGACTGGTTGAGGTGAGATTATCATTAACGTAGTTTCACTTTCTGCAAGCTTCTCTACCTTAAGAGTCATGAGCATGATGCTTCTTAGGGGTATCAAAAGTTTATTCGATGAAAAATTGCAGCTGAGCATATTCAAAGACCACGTACCAGCGTACAATGTATAACATTTTAAAGGGACTGTAGCATTATATCTAGGTTTGAGTAGGATTCCAGCTTTTGAAACAATTTCCTAATGAAATAATGAAAGCCTTCTTATAAATATGAAAGACTTAAAATTACATGCTCTTTCATATTTCATAAGAGGCTTTTCATTATCTCACTTAGGAATGTTCAAAACAGGAATCCCTACCTCAACCAGTTACTGTACAGTCCCTTTAAAAATGTTATACATTGTACGCTGGTACGTGGTCTTTGATATATGCTAGCTGCAATTTCCCTTCATATCATGTCTCTATACCGCCTCAAAGAAGCATCATGGTCATGAGTCTTAAGGTAGAGAAGCTTGCAGAAAAGTGAAACTAACGTTCATGAAATTATATTCTCATCCTATACAGTCTTGGTGATGGCTGAGGTATAACTACTCTCAGACAGTGTCAAACGACATGTTTCTTTCGAAGTTAAAGAAAATATTAATCATACAGAACATGCTCAAGCTGTTCAAAATTTGGTTCTCGAAACCAAATTATCCACAAACCTGTATTCATATTTCTGCATTTGTTCTTGTGATAAACTTGGATCATAATTATCAATTCCACATTGAGACTTATTAACATGACTAACACCAAAATGACTATAATTATTGATATCATTCCAATCAAGAAATTCCACCATTTCATCAATGTTCACGTATTGCTTCTTTGTGGGTGGCATTCTTTTCGCTGGACGTTTCATATCATTCACAATCGTGAAAGCATCACAGCGCGTATATTCTCATCGTAGATGGGAAAAGGGATTTCCCCTTCGACCCATTTCATGCTCCCCGCTCGGCTCGGTGCCTGTGCTCCCTAAAAAATGGTAATAAGTGTGTGCTGGGTAATGATAATGACAGCTAGAAGCGCAGTGACACGCGTGCTGCAGAATCTACCCTATACTCGAATAGAACGAAATTCTCACATGATTGCAATCAACTTTGAGATACAGCCATATCCCTGGACATATATACTCAGGGGCCCCAAGTTAGTGTTCAGTAATTTGGTGATCACATGATGTTGTGATCACGCACTTTACGTGCACTTCCACCCCACGCTCTTTAGAGTCGACTTTAAAAGACAGAGCAAAATTACCCAAACCGAATGCCATGTAATAACAAAGTTTGATATGTCGGAATAGTCATAATAGTCGCAATGCAACCATTATATATTCATATCAAGATCAAAGTTTATTTGATGAAAATTGGCTTTGAAATGGCTGAGATATTGAAAAACAAAGAAAAACAAAGCTACCGTAATAAACGGTAGGTCCAACCTTTTATTAAAATCGCTGTGTTTTGAATATCTAAACCATTTATGAAACCAATTTTCATCAAACAAACTTTGCTTTCCACTAAGAGTTATATATGCTTTTTCATATTTCATGAGAGGCTTCTCATTATCTCACACACAAAAAAGTCAGAAACCTGAAGCCCCATCTCAAACAAAACTATACCATCCCTTTAAGCTCACCTATTATGGTCATGATGATCACCGTCTTGCAGGGGAAGGAATTACTAACGACAATGAGACATTATATTACTTCGAACGTTCAGTGATGTGAGTGTGCATCCTGCGCACGCCACTGTAAAGAGGAACATCCATGCCATTACTATACCTCAGGCACGAGTTCAACGACACTCGTTTTCCCGTACCCCTGAAACATAACACGAAAAGAGGTGCGTGGGACACGGCCCACACGGGCTAGTTTAAATTGCGACATCCAAAGCCACTGAAAATAACAAATCGAAACGGAGTATCGATGGCGACTTTTGGCCGATTGGGCACATGCGTTCTATCGCCGAATGTTGTAAAATATCAGGATATCCTGCCCAAAGTGTTTGGGGCAAAAGTACGAGTCTGTCAACATGCGGCTTTTGTTAATAAGAATCAAACAGGAAAAGATATAAAGAGTGATACAAAAAAATAAATAAATAGGTCACACATCCGGCATGATTCTTCTTCTTTTCTTTTCTTTTCTTTTTTTTTTTGGGGGGGGGGGGCAGAACGTATTACTCCCTACTTGAATGACTATACCGACGAATATTCTTTGTGAATCTTTATCTCATGTGACCACTCGTCACTCGCGGGACGAGACTTGATATTCAGCTTAACATCATTGACATTGTAAACATTCTTTACCAAAATGGTGCTCTGTTAACAAACAAAATGTAATACTTCAGTATTACTTCATATCGCAATAGTGTCGCAGCACAAAATATTTGTGTTCCCTGAGATTATATGATAAATTATAATTGTTACACGAAGGATACGCATGTACAAGTTAAAGATGATCAAATAGATTTGTGGAAAAGAGGTTCAAGTGTAAGACTTCGAGAAAAAAAAAATTGTTTTCAATGTCACTGACCAAAATATCACCACGCTAATTGACTAGGCAGCCCTGATTGGAAGGTAAGGCCTACTCTGAACAGTTTCCCATTCCCTTTGAATTATATGGGATAGGGCCTACGGTATTTATTTGAGACATTGAAAACACGGCTCAAAGCTGCGAAATGAAACGGTATCATCAGTCTGCGTTGTCACTTAAGTCACAATTAACCTACATTAGATAAACAGGTATTTAATGTTTTACAAACTGAAAGTATTGGTCTCCCTAAAAATTGGAATAACGACATTAATATGCTAAGCGAGCGAAATGTAAATGATATGCTTGTGTACGTACAATTTGGGCTTCCGTGTAGGCCTGCACAAGGACTCTGTCATGTCTGTCCACGAGAAGGCTTGCGGCTTGAAAAGATCATATGCCTTCCGTTGACAATTAGATGAATCACGATGAAAGGCTCCAGGACAGTCATTGAAATTAAGTTCATTTAAGGTTCGCCAAATGGGGCTCGACACAATGTATTTGATGGCCTGAACACCAGCACCCGCGCGTTGCTTGAAGTCGTGTGAGCTCGGCAGAATGTGCATTTATCCCACACGAAACCAAATGTAGTTTATATAGCGGAAGAGTGTATTCACTGGGTTGATTGGCAAGGAGCGTAGAGTTCTTGTGGGCATTGGTTCTACTATTATTGTGAGATATTGATGCCCCAGATTGTTGGCGGAAAGAATATCGAGCATTGAACTCCTGTCCTCCTAGCTTTGATTTCAGACTCAAGAAACATTTTCTTCTTTATCTTCTTTTCATTTTTCCAGCTCCCCCCCCCCCCCCTCCCATGCAGCCCCATCACTCGGTTGTACCCACGAGGGTCTAGGGCAATTACCCCCTGGGCAATTACCCCGGACCCTTCCCCTGCCCCTAATCCTAATCCTAATCCTGAAACTAATCCTAACCATAACCCAAACTCCTAACACTAAACCTAACCCTAACCCTAATCTTAACTCTAACCTTACCACTAACCAGTATTTAGCCGGGGGGTAATTGCCCTCTGGGGGTAATTGCCCGGATACGACCCACGAGAGTATAGATCGAGAAAGGCTCACAAAATATCAGGAATGCCAGCTTGAAAAGAACTAGTGAAAGCGTACCAGCTGCCTTAAACGAATATAACAAAATTAGACCCAAATCTATGGCAGAAGATTCATGAAGTTATTCAGTTTCACATACTCAGTATTTGCGAAATACAGATCTTCGTCATCGGCACATGATATGCAAGTCAGATGAGGTAGTGATGTCATCAAGTAACAACTATTTTCTCCCATTATTCTCTGAAAAAGAAGAAAAGTTTCATAAAGTCGTGTTATGGCTTGGTGATCAGACAGGTTCATACCCTTCCCTTCACAAAATCTCCATTTCTAATATAGGTTTTTGCAGCACAACATTTGCGTGTAATCATACAACTCATGTTAAAGTTGAAATAAAGACATTTAATGAAGAATGTGTGCACTTGTTGGTGGATCTATATAGGTCAAGGGAAAACTGTGAGGCAATACATCGTTACCTTGTGGAATATGCAGAAATTCGGTTATTATGGCTACCAGTACCGCTGTTTTGTGGAAGTATTGTGAGCCTGTAGGATTCTCTTACTTTCTTGATTTAAATCTGATTTTCTTTAAACCACGTATATTTATTTGCTCGCGTTATCTCCAATTACATAGCAGAGCTGTGAAGAGAACTTGGGCAACATTCATAAAAGCGAATGCTCATTATCAGTTGACCCTAACACAAACATGGTGTGATATAAAACAAAATAAAATAGACGAAGCAAGGGCGGCATGGTCCCTTAAATGAAAACTGAAAATTACGGCTTCCCACTATACGTCATATAAGTCACCGCTGTTCTAGAATTATTGTCTTGTTATTCCCGTAATTTTAGATGGTTTAAAAGCAAACCGTTTTGTATGTTTTCATCCACGACTAGCACAGCTTTACGTTTATAAAACTTATATATATATATGGTTATATATTTTATATATAAACATATATATAATATATATATATATATATATATATATATATATATATATATATATATATATATATATATATATATATACATATATAGATAGATATATATATAATGTGAAGCGGGCTTGGCCTCGTACGTGGTGGGTACTGCATCATTGGTATATGCGTGACGGAAGGAAAACTTGCAGTATACACGTTGCAGTGATGTTCAGTCTTGCCTTTATTCCCCGAGCTTTCGGCTGTTTCACCAGCCTTTTTCAAGGGCTTGATGAGACATAACATAAAAGCAAAATAGCAACCAATTTGCATGCATTTGAACAGAAATAGAAATAGTAATAACAAGAAGCCAATCAAACGGAATGTAGGCAGTTACACCAATTTGCATACATTTCAACAGAATAAGGCAAACAACAAAACAAAACAAAACAAAAACAAAAACAAAAAACAAGGCAAGAGAAAATCGAACAAACACGGGCAGCAATATTACATTCGCTCCAATGGAAAGGCAGTATCATCACATACACTTGCTGAAAAAGGCTGGTGAAACAGCCGAAAGCTCGGGGAATAAAGGCAAGACTGAACATCACTGCAACGTCTATACTGCAAGTTTTCCTTCCGTCACACACACACACATATATATGTGATAAAAACCTAAAATGGCATTAGACTAAAAACGCTTTATCCTGGCGAGGAAAGCGCATATATATATATATATATATATATATATATACATATATATATATATATATATATATATATATATATATATATCATATATATATATATATATATATATATATATATATATATATATATATATATATATATATAATATACCCAGGAGCAGACGTATAACATTGAGTGTATGTCTGCTTCAGAAACGGATTTTAATCTAACATCACATTGCCTTCACAACGCATGTTATTAGGGCTACTTAACTCTCAAGTGCCAAAATGAATGTATATAAGATTGATGGATCGGCTCCTTGACGTCCCTGACAAAGCTGCTGCGTGATCAAAACGTTCGTCGCGGCTTAAGAGTGCACATATCGCGTTAAAGCTGATTATCGTCAGCGCCGCGCGGGCGACGCGCTAAACGATTAACAATACGCTGGTAAATGTAGGCGAATCTTAAAGCGCCACGTCTCCATTACTATACATTGCAACATTAACAAAGTTGCGATGCACGCATTGCGTGCGATTTATTTACAAACAAACAGACTGGAGCCCCCTGAAGTTCGTAAGTTTGCAAGCAAAGTATTTCGTCCCATGAATACATCACCGTGATTAGAGTGGGATGTAGCTTTCCACTCAACTGGAAGGTATAATATAGCTGTTGCTACTTAGATGGCCGGAATGAATAATGTCTCTTCCCCGAGATTACTCATACATCAGTGAGACGGCTTCCGAAAGCTGTCTAACAGCTCACAGATGTCATTCGTAATCTTTACAGAGCACTCTGAGATAATGGTTCGACGATGTAAAGATTCAGTATGTCGCCCCTTTAGAAATACAGCAGAAAGGCCACGATGATGCGACAACATAACATGCAGACTTGACCATAATAAAGAGAGAAAATGAATTAGAGACATAAAGACTATTGAAAAACCAAGACGTTTTTGCTTGAAGTAACAGTACCTCTCATTATTGTTTAGAGACTAGTTTTCGTTACCTGCGTTAGATGGTCCCATCTTTTTTTCCTGTCTTTTTTTTTCTTATCAAACGAACGGACTACTCTAAAGTAATTGGTTCCGCGAACCATCTGCTGAAATTGACGTATTGATCAGCGATCGCAAAGGTCGCGTTTGAACATTTTTTTTTTGTCTCCTCAAATCATTACATCCGTTTCTATAGATGCTACCAAAAGAGAAGGATTAGACAGCAATCGTATACATGCATACACACTCATAATCATATGATTATATCTATGAATATTCCTATAATTGTAGGCCTATATAAAAGCCATTTCCCAAGTCTCTGACTGTTTCTTTTATAGCGAGTAAATGACAATTGCTAACATAGTACTATGAGTCAAACATTAGCTGGAACTTGTCCATTTTTTCATCCGATCTGGGCAGATGACAATAAATGTCAGAGAAGCAATATGATGTTTATAGAGTGTCCTCCGGTCGGTTCAAGATAAAGTGTAATTATTCCAAAACTATCGCATATTTTGTGTACAACAGGGGGCTCCCAAACCCTCATCCGAGTATGAATATCTTGCTGAGCTGACGAAGATAACTCGACATATGAGACAGCAACCTTTAAAACAACGAGATGTGCACGGAGGGAGCGATCTACAACACTTTCTATCGCGAAGACCCGGGGAACTCCATCTCCCTCCAGCACTACACGCCTCCCTCGTCCATTCCCATGGAGATCTTATTTCTCCTCCTTACTTTCCCGCGTTCAAGGTTAAGACCCTCTGTCGTCTGCGTGTGGCCAAGGATCGCGTTGAGCGTGTTGAGAGTCGCCGTCTCCGCATCACATACAATCATGTACGCAGTCTCAAATATTTTCCCTTTTCTACCAGACACAGCCAGTTATTCAGTCTCGCTGCGTACACGCACATACATAATGAAAATATGACAAATGCTGCTACATTTTGTAGAATTACCTCTTATGTGTAAACTTTCAGGTTATGTCATCTTGATGGCTGCACACATATGAAGTGAAGAAGACCACTTCAACATAAAACTGCACCCTTGCATTTGGACGTCCTCTTCAATTCACACAAAAAGGGAACGAAAGGAGTCAAATTTGTGTCTCAACGTTTTCAACTATGATCATATCACATTCAATCCATGCTTTACTGCTGGCAGTGCTTAGTTCAGTGTAGTTCACAGTGTTCCATATACACTGTCTCCCTTAAGCTGGATCCAGAGTTATAATAGGTCCTATGCGTATAACTTACAATCGCTTACATCGCGCAAAATTAATGTGCCTCTCAGATATCTACAATCAAATCAGGTTTTGCTGCTTCCTCATGCTGTTAAAGATTCATGCATGTAGACTATGCTGCATATTACACCCCTTAAAGGGACACTCCGGAAAATTTATAGAATTTCACATCTTGTAGTGCATAAATCAATAGTGCCTTGTATAGATTTGTGGAATTTGTTATGGTCCTCGAAAAGATAAACCAATACAGAGTACTCTAAAACCCCAAAACAAATTACACTGATCATGAATGATGACATAAGTAGGAGGCTCACATAATTTTTTTATATTTCAGAAATGTAGCAATGAAATGCCATTACAATACCGCTTGATTAACAAGTTCCCCTGTGTAGCATTATCTCTTCTTTTGTTCTGCTGCCTTGAGCACCTAATCATTCATTCTCATGTTAAACTGCTATGTCGTCATCATCCTCGTTCGCTGGGATTTGTTATGAATTTTAAAAACATTGTTTTTCCTCTTCCAAAGTCACTAAAAATTCTGAACTTTGTACCCCACCAATTTATATAGGTGTTCAGATGCATAAGTCTGAAAATTATCAGAAGGTCTCCTTTAAATGCTGATTGTCTCCTAGTCCCACCATTACATAGTCACGGCTAATTGGCGTGCGCTCATCAGTTCCTGTTGTGCTTTCCAATTGGGTTTAATGAGGTTTCAACGACGTGGCTGACACTGTCTAAACAGGGATGCGATTCCTTGATCATGTATGCGTCATTGATTTCAGTATCAATTACAATGATTACAAAATAATGAATGCATACTTCTCCCCTCCTTCCCTTCTATGAAAGGGATTGATACCCGTGAAGAAAGAAGATGCTTCAGATATTATATACCTATTATATTTTACGCTGTTGTCTGTATCACTCTCCACGAACTCTTCTCGTGTGATACAAACAATAAAAATTACTATAAGGACGTGTAGAGTATACACTAATGTCAACACTTGATCTGTTTTTATACATAGATGAAAACATTCATAAAGGCATAATATAAAAGACAAGACTGATGACTGAAACACCTAGACAGCATTGCATCAAGTCGTGAGGACACAGTGGTAAATAAACGAGTCTGTATAATAAACGTGCATAGATATATTCTTAGCTGTTGTGGTGGTGATGATGATGATGATGATGATGATGATGAAGAAGAAGAAGAAGAAGACGAATAAGAAGGAGGAGGAGAAGAAGAAGATGATGATGGTCATAATATTTTGTTACTGGTGTTGGTATTATGATTATTACTTTTTTCATTTTTATCATTATTATCATCATCATCATTAGTAGTCGTTGTAGCAGTAGTAGTACATAATTTTGTAGTAGTAGCAGAGGCAACCGCATTGTTTTCATCAATAGTTTTATTTCTATACGGCCATCATCGTGATTATTATCTCCCATTCTGTTGGTTTCGCTTTACTGCATTCATGAAATCGATCCCTCGTGCATGGTTAGGCTCAACTGACTCACAGCAATGATCAGCTCCCTGCATCGTGCCGTGCGAAAGAGGAAGTCCAACATACAGAGTCATTTTCCCAGCATTCACCGCTGACCATTCCCTTTAACTGAGTAGGACTTCTTTTGCACGTTTTCACAATTCCCGAGAAGCTTTATGTTCATAATGGCATTTGATCACGTAAGGCAGGATGAATTCAGCTCAAACCATTGCCTCGCTCTTCGTGAAAAGTGAAAGTACATCGTATTTCTCGTATTTCACTCTGGATCCTCCGAAGGGAAACTTACCCAAAACGGCTAACGGACGTATAGCTTCAGGAGACGCTCGAAATATCAGGGAAACACACAGTGAGAGTTTAGGGAAATTAGGACAACCTGTTTTTAAAGTTCACTGTAGTACAATGATACATAGGGAAATATGAGAGAGAGAGGGAAAAAATAATTTCGTCTAGTAGCACTCTACCTCCTCCAGAAGATACGGAGAATGATATTTGTTGGATGTATTTTTTTTTTTCACACATCAAGCACGATTAATGTATTTTGTCACACTTTTCATTAAAAACTATCAAATATCATTCTATTACGCCATTATGTAAATCCAGAATTGGTACAAAATTCTATATGGAGGGTTACTACGCGGATTAAGGCGAGACTTTTGTACGGACTGTCTGATTTTCCTGTAACTTTCTCCAAGTGTTTCTTCACTCTGTGCATTAATTGGTACATCCGAAGTTATGTTTGAGGAAAACTTTCCCTGTAAGGGATGAAGGCGAAAAAAGCGTGCCTTTCAGATATGCAGATCGATTATCCCTTGTTTAATAACTGGAATTTACTAAGAACTAAGTGCTGTAATATACATCTAGTTATACGTCATAAACTCATACACTTAAGGCTTACTTCTATTTGGAACCTTTGATTTTCATAATATAATTTCGACAAAGTTCTCAAAATAGATTCAGGATATCTTTTGATTGCCTGTGACGTCATTGTAAGATTTTGGAACACCTACAAGAAGGAAAATAATAAATGTTGCTGTTCATTCAGACATCTCAATGAAGAGAACAAAGTGTGAAGACAATGATACTCGACTCATGAAGAAATGGGCAAAAAAGATTTCCGTACAGTTATATTGTGGTCTATCACATATGAGCCGATGACCTTGCTACTGAGCTTGTAATCGCGTGTATTTCTTTCATCCTTTGGTCTGCACCTTCAAAGATTGCGTTGATATAACTTCATCGAAAAGTATTGAACAGCAATAAAGACTGCAAATCTGCCACACAAACACGGTACAAACAGATACATGTAAACACCAGTGTCTAACACCAGTGACAAACTATGGTACCTGTGATAGTCACACAAGCTTGTTTTGAATGTAAACCCCATCACATTTCCGGCTCCCTTTGGTACCTCAAATATTACACAGTATTTGATTACTATTCGTGTTAATGTTAAGTGTAAGTATTCAGATGTAAACTTTTTGTTACTTTGATGCATCATCTTCATTTGAGAAATGAAAATGAAAAATAAATAATAAGGAATAACATTAAATGGGATTGAAACTATAGAACTATTTGATACAGATGATACGGTTTCTTCTCGTTGGATTCATTTCAGTGAAGATGTTAGTTTACGGTGGAAAAATACCCTCGAATGGTTTGTACCACGCCCAATTAAAACAGTGATACATTATGTAATACATTTCTATTCACGTCTCGCGATGAAATTTCAAGGATTTTTAGATTTGGAATCATGCATTCATCATGCACCTCCCTGGTCACAGGGATGCATGGACTTCCTATCATGTAGGTAAATGTAGATTTGCGTCTGAAAGAAAAAAAGGAGCAGCATTATACACGGTGTACTCCATGAAGGGCAAAGAGTCAGCCACGTTGACATTGTGGAGACAATGAATGTATAAAGGAATGTTTAAGATTAACGTCTGTGTCATATCAGCGGACCTTCGCTGCACTTACGAAATGAGTAATGGCGTCCATGCTCCTCACGCTACTGTCAAACAAAAACAAAGAAAAAACAAGAAAACCACGATCAAACAGAAGGAAGATAGAAATTGAGAGAAAGATACTATAATCAGGGAGAGGAAGAGAGTAGATATTGTCCTTATTTTTATTTTCTGTTTTTAGAATGTTCCATTTTCATTCGAAAGCGAGGCACACTTTTGATGAAATGATTCAGTCGGGATTTCATTATGCGTTGAGATAATTAGAATTCCAAACCAAAGCGGGATTATATTCCATTTTTGAGGCCCACGCATACTTGAATTTCTTAGCCCAAATAAAACATACACTGTAAAAACATCGGTGTTAGATTTAACACCACGGGTGTTAAATCTAACACCGATCAAACTTCAATAAAGGACCACACCCACAGGTGTTAAAAATGCACTGTGATGGTGTTGAAAAGTGTTCACCTGACATTTCGTGGTGTTAATTTGACACTGTACCTGGTGTTACTTTGACACTGTACTGGTGTTAATTCAAAAATGACACCACATGGTGTTGATTTGATATTTGCTGGTGTTGATATCAATGGTTTAACACCCGTCCAGCTTCAATAAGGGGCCACACCAGCTGGTGTTACTTTGGTGTAAATTTATTTTCACATTTTTTCAAAAATCTAGTATTTTAATGTAAAATTCTTGATCGTCTTGTTTAAATTAAAAATCAAGAAGAAGTGCAGTTACTAAGAAACTCTTCAAAAAACAGTTAAAAATTTGGAAATGACACCCGTAGGTGTTAATTTAACACCATAAATAAGCACCGAAAATTTAACACCAGCTCGGTGTTCACTATTTAACACCGGACTTTTTGCAGTGTACATGCGTTTGCCATATCCATTTTTAACGTAATTTGGGGGGGGGGTGGGATAGAAAAAAATGCTGAATAAATCATTTTCATACAATGACAATTTTGACTTAAACTTAAGGTATAGATAATGATCTAGATAACATGCCGAAAAGACAAAGATAGAAAGATTATAAAAAAAAAACCTGTAAATACAACCCGCTACTTCTCTTACAACTTATGGAACAGAGCTACAGCCATCAGACAACCACACAAAATACTTGTACTTTGTATCCTACTATTTCTGCAATACTGCTCAATATTCTGCATAATTATGTCCGACTTCTCGAATCAGGGCGTTACTTTCTACTGATCGTTCGCTACTTACGCTATAAACATGATAAACATGCTAAAGTGAACGACTGGAAAGGGAAAAAAAAAAACTTGATGTCATATAGCCAGTTTAAAAGAGCGGGTAGATGATTTATGCAAATAGCCTCCACTTTGATGTTGCCATTTGAAAAGAAATATGTGCCTTTCTCCACAGAACCTTGGCTGTCCCATCTGAGATTGCCTGACCTTGTTTCGTCTGATTTGGTCGGCTCCAAAATTCGGACTTGGCGGAGGCGCCTTTGAGCGCAAGAGACAACATTCTATTTTACCCTACGCCAGCCACCAATAAGCCTAATGCTGCTGTTGATTAATTGACTTTTCGATTGAGCAATCAAATACATTGAAAATGGGGACATTGTCGGCCAGCTCCGTCATCGCTGTTGCAGGTAAATGTTAAAAGGGAACGAAGTATATCAGCATCATTCAATATCGGGCGAAGAAAACATTAATTATGAAATGCGAACGCCTGTTTGAACAGCTACTATATCGTCTGGCTGCAGCCTACTTACCGCGGTGTTTTGAAAGTATGTGAGTGGCACAGGTGGTAAGAGAACTATACTGGCCATGTGAATTTGTGTGTGTGTGTGCGTGTGTGTGTGTGTGTGTGTGTGAGAGAGAGAGTCTTTGCCTGTGTCTGATATGTTTGTGTCTATGTTTGTAGCTACATGGTTTAGGTCTGTATCTGTGCACTCACTATACAGCAAACTCACTTTGTGCGTCTGTGTCAGTGTTTGTGTTTGTGTTTGTATCTGAGCCTAGTGGGCTTACTATTAAAGGGGAAATCCAGTCAAAATATAAGTTAGTCTGACGAAAAAGAGTAAAATCTTATGACTTCAACGATGGAAATTTTCACTGAAATCTAATGAAAAATAAGTAAGTTACGACATTTTAAGGTTTTGTTAATTTCTGCAAAACAGTTCTTGTACAGTGGATATGAATATGCAAATGAGTGAGCTAACCATGCCATACCCTCACAATTTTCCGTTGATCGTGTACAAACAAATATGACGAAATGTCAATGTCAATGTCAAGAGTCGATGTTTTTGTCATTGAAGTGTGAAACATGATATTACTCCTGGTTGAATAACTTCAGAATAGTGATCAGTTAGATATACCAGGATTTGAGCCTCGGGCATAATTGTGTATGAATGAAAAACTGGAAATTTCAAAATTTTATGTACAAACTATCTGGCAAGTTTTGAGGGGACGACACGCTCACATTGGCATTTGCATATTCATATTGACCGTTCAAGAACGGAACTTCGAAAAGTCATAACTTCCTTATTTTTCACCCGATTTCGATCAAAATTTTACCTTTGAACTCGGATACTTATGTTACTCTTTCTTATCAGATTAACTTATATTTGGACTGGATTTTCCCTTTAAAGCTAACTCACTTTCTATGTCTGTCTCTGTGTGTCTGTATCTCAGGAACCAGCTGTCTCATTCTAATGTGTCTGTGTCTGTGTATCTGTCTGTATGTCTGTATCTAAGCGTGTGTACATGATCACGATAACAAACTCATTTCGTATGTCTGTGTCTGTGTATCTGTCTGTGTGTCTGTATCTCAGCGTGTGTACATGATCACAATAACAAACTCATTTCGTATGTCTGTGTCCGTGTATCTGTCTGTATGTCTGTATCTCAGCGTCGTGTGTACATGATCACAATAGCTAACTCATTCCGTATGTCTGTGTCTGTGTATCTGCCTGTATATGTCTGCGTTTGAGTCTGTGTCTTAGCATGAAGGTACAAACCATGAAGCTACAAACCAATTTGTAGCTTCATGGTCTTAGTTTGTGCGCTTACTATTATAGGCAACTCACTTCCTCTGTCTGTTTCTGTGTCTGTCTGTTTCTATGTCTGTCTGTTTGTGTTTGTGTCTATCTGAGTGTGTTCGTTCACTATACAGCTAAAGTCTGTGTCTCTGTTTGTGTCTGTATCTGAGTCTGTGTGTTTACTACAGTTAATTCATTTTGTGTGTCTGAGTCTGTGTCTGTATCTGTGCCTGTGTGGTCACTACAGCTAACTCATTTAGTGTGTTTGTGTATGTGTGTGTGCATGCGCTTGTGTCTGCATGTGAGCATGTGAGCTCACTATATACAGCTGACCCATTTTGTGTGTCTGTTTCTGTGTCTGTGTCTGTAACAAATGTATCTGAGCCTATGTGCGCATTACAGCCAATCCATATCATGTGTCTGTGTCTGTACGTTTGTGTCTATATCTGAGCGTGAGTGCATGCTCACTACAGCTTAATCTTTGTGTTAGTGTCTGTATGTGTGTGTCATGTGCATCATGCCTTGAATCGATCCCACGGATCATCCGAGCAATTCTCGCGATAAGGACCAAATGTCAACCGTGTATTTCTGTTTTTTGTTTGTTTGTTTGTTTGTTTGTTTGTTTTAGACCCTTAAGACTAAACATCTGACGAAAGGGGTCCAGCGGATATTGCGCTCTATGTGTATATCACAGGAGGTCACGCAGTGACCAAATAATTATGTACTTGAGTAACACAACTTATGCGCATGCGTGCGCCGTGAATTTGCCGCCTGCCAGCACAATGTTCCAAGGGTGCATTTTATCAGTGTAGACCGGGTGAAACGGACTCGGTTTAAGGATCAAATGTTATAATTCGGACATTTTTAAAATCACAGCCCCCGATGGTAAACAATATGCACCACAACCTGTGAAAGTAAGATGGTCCAAGATGGGTCGAAGCATGTCGCTCCTGCTATCTAAATCCTGAAAATGAAAATGCGCTTCATGCCAACACTATGTTATACCATGGAGCTACCGTAGCTCCATGGTTATACTATTGTACCATCGCATGTCGTGCTGAAATCAAGATGACTCACAAGATGAAGTCCAAACCCTATAGAGCACGTATCGCATTTAATGTGAAAAGATGTTTAGAAATTAGCCTAAGTTGGCGCATCAGAAACATTAACAAACAAACTGAAGATTTGCGCTTGCACATTCACTTGAAGTATACGACAAATTTCCAGTTGTTGACTGACAAGGCCTAACTGCGTTGTAACCGTCTAGGGTCCCTACACGTCGTTGCTTTTGAAGTAACAGGAAAACTTCCAAGCATGAAGCTGGTTGTTCCAATTATTTATAGGGCTTTCTCTACTGTGTGGAAACTGTAAACATGACCCAGCTCAATGAATGTGCAGGGACTTGATTGAGGCTTGTGAGAGCACACGAGACAAATTGTTGATGAATCAAACTTACCTTTATAGTCCAGTGTCCCCTAAACTGAATCTGAATTATTGATTTGGCGGTGCCTCCGGTCTTACATCTGGAGAGCTCTTCCGCTTTCCTCCGTATGTACATTAACCTGATTTCAGAAGGACAAGAGAGAAAGAATGGCGGGTGAGATGGAATGGAACACCCATATCGACCAACAGAACTCAGAGGTTTGAATTTCAACAAAATTTCATTAACGAAAGTCCTCTATGGTGACAAACAAACGCTACGACTGATTACAACTGATCACAAACTTACTTTTGAGTAACCATAGTAATATTATAAGTTAAGATAGCACTGTGGCCATGACGCTATGCAGATATCGTCTGTTGAGAATGAGAAGGGCGTTAAGTGATCTTGAACACTATGGGTTTTGTGGCAACTTAACGCCCTTATCATTCTCAACCGACGATATTATATATATATATATATATATATATATATATATATATATATATATATATATATATATATATATATAACGCTTGAAGTTGACTTGACGACGTACGTGACGGGTAATGACGAAGACATGTATATGGTCGAAAGCTTTCATCATTAAGGCATGTAAACTACTGCAAAGTCCGCTAGCTCTCATTCGTCACGACTCCCTATATAATGTTATATATATATATATATATATATATATATATATATATATATATATATATATATATATGTCATATATATATATACATATATTCATTCATTTGTTCGAAGTATAGTCATCATTCAAAGTCATTTGAAACACTTCCCTGCGTCATAAGAACATGAGCTTTGTTCCATTTTTTGCGGAAGACAAACATCGAACTTAAATAATAGACTGACTTTCTAACAAAGTTGAATTATTACATTTCTCAAATTGACCTCTTTGGTTTTTAAACACTGTAAATTGTGTCGCTATAAACTGTGTGGTTTCCTAAATAAGAACGTGAAAGAGAATAGAGGAATCGATGGGTTATGCAGTGAGCCAGGTGCATTGCTACTTCGGTGCATGAATCAACTATTGTTAGGCATACCGAAGCCCCAAAGTTTGGGCTGAATAATAGATACTGTCGCAAAAAGCAGCATCCGAACCGAACAGGTCTTGAGGCAAATAGGCCAATTGCTTTATTGTTTGGCTGACATTTCCCTGAAAATGGTCATATAGACACGTACTGTAGCGGTGGATATAACGATTCCTTACGCCCTGCTCCGCCCTATTCTCAAGGCGAGACAACAAACAAAAGACCCTATTTCACCGTCGACATTCCAATCGAAGTGGATCTCTGATTATGGGGGCACAGGTAAGATGATCCTGGTATTTAAGCATAAAACTGGGCCAATCTTTCAGTCAGTCTCTCCGTTCATAAATTAATGACAGAATGCGGCTAACTCCGTCGTTGCTGTAGCAACGCCACCCTAAAGCATCTGACCTGAGACAGACGCCCTTTCCTTCTACTGTCATGACTGTTCAATGGCAAATGTCTGGCGGCGCACACTAGCGCAACATTGCAATCTCCCTATACAGCGCGTCATATCAATCCAACGCAACAAAATCTGTCTGATTATTCATTCCACCACACGGGTGTGGTTTCAGCCTGGACGACAAGTTTCTTGAGAAAGCATTTTTCCACTGGTATCACCCAGTCCTTCACTCGTCTTGACACTCGATGAAACTTTACAAAAGTATAAAAAAGTATAAGAAAGTTTGAGTCTTCTTTCGTGGTCAAATGCCTTCTTCAGGTGTAGTAAAACGTGGTAGAATTTGTTGTGGAGCCCTATTACTCTGGACCCATCACGCCCTACAGGAATATGTTGGTGCGTAAATTATCGCTTACAGTTCGTACTTCCGAAAGGTTCGTTAGTCCGAAAATGAAATAAGGATCGGGTGTTTGTTTGTTTTTTAGAAAGTTCTTAACCCGAAAGTGAAATAAGGTATGTTATTCCGAAAATAAAACAAATGAAAAATGAAAAAGGTTCGTTATTCCGAAGATTCGTTAATCCGAAAACGAAATAACGAAGGTTCGTTCCGGTACGCATCTTCTTTTCATTTCGAATTAACGAACCTTCGGAATAACGAATATCACCCGAATTATCACCCTGTCCTCATTGGATTGTAACAACATTTCTCTCTCATTCCACTTGTAGGCGAAAGATTAGACGGAACTGGCTAACGTCACTAAATCTGCACAAAATCAGAAAGAAATTTCTTTACAATAATTCATCCATTTAACAAATGAAAAGGGGCTTCAATTTCTAACACTTTGACGCCAATCTAAACATTAGTAATGAATTTATCAATTAAGAGGCTTTGGAAATTCTGCAATGGAAACAAACGATTCGTTTTCAACAACTGATAATGGGGTTAAACGGAAAGATATACACTATATATATATATATATATATATATATATATATATATATATATATATATATATATATATATATATATATATATTTACTTACTTCGTCAATGCAACTATTTGAATGAGAAGACATCAGCTAGTTCCAACTGGCGATTCAATTACCACGCTTCACGCTTTCATATATAATTTATGTTATTTGGACATATTGACGTTGTAAAATCGATATTTAAGGGACCCTCTTCACTATGTATAGTGGGATAATCAAGAGCTCGTAGTATATGACAATGCAAATAATTTGATGTCGTTTGATTGCATTTTGTCGACAGCAGACTTTTAAAATTTATCACGACGATTACTGTCGAACAGGCGAGGGAGCGATCAAACACAAAACAGTTTATGGCGATTTCTCAACTTTGATTTCGATATCCAACAGACCATTAAATGAAAATCAAGGATTCGTGGGCACATCATTTGTCTGGTAACGCAGTGCAATGAGGAGTGTTTAATTAACTTTCGTAATAATCATGTTTCATGTCTGCCCAAGGGGGAACATGGCGGATCATTGGCGACGCCTCTTTAATGGAGCCAAGTATTCATTATAAATTGCCGACGGTATGCCATCTTTGGAGGCCAATTAAAGACATAAACTCTGACAGAGTCTGATCGATGAGACCAATTAAAACAACAAACAAGGCCAAAAACAATGACAAACATGGGGTCAATTACATTTACAACTATCCCCAAGAGTACATCGATTTGCGCATGTTAAAGCGAGGTCGGAGTATGTGCACACTCCCTCCCACCTGGGGCCATCTTCCTCGTCAAGCTTAGCTTATGATGATGGTCCCCTGCATTTCATTTTTATCATCTCCTATTGCTTCCTTTCATATATAATATTCGTTCTTGAAAAAAAAAAAATGTATGTAAGATCCAAACGTTACGAATATTAGCTGTGTAAATGACTATGTAAGTATTTTGTTGATTTGTGGATTTGTATTGATTTTGAAACGCAGAAATAAAAAAAAAACTGAACTGAACTGAACTGAACCTCCATGGCACGAAATAAATAAAGGATTCCATCGGAGTTGGCTGAGCTACAGCTCAAGTGCGATACGCATGTTTAGGGTTTGTTCGTTTATCTGTTTGTTTTTCGTTTTTGCTATCTCTTGCCAAAGCAGGCAAATCATTCAGCCTCGTGACAGAAACAGAAACAAAACAAGACATGAACTAAAAAAAGAAACACAACAGTTGGTGCTCCGTTTTAGAGCGTTTATTGCTATTCCATTCCATTTCATTTTTCGCATGTCCGCTTGTATAAATCAACAGAACTGTATGGGTCTTTTAGTTCAAGTGGTTTTACTAGGCATTATTGGTATTCTTGTCAAGCCATCGCCCAACTTGTTCATGTGTGTTTACCTGATTGTATGCATGATTGCGCGTGTGTGTGTATCAAAATAATACAGCTCTTCTTCTGTCATGTATGTTGTCGCACAATAAGAAACTTTTTCACAATTTACACATCATAATTCGAAATTAAAACATTGTGTTGTCTGCCACTCAGTTTTGTTTGAGTGTAAGTGTATGTGTATGATTTTGTATATTTTGTATTTAATCATAATATTTTTCATTTGTATCAGTTCATTCGTCCATTTGTATACTTACTCGCTCTTTCGTTCTTCATCAATATTGAGTGAAAAGTCGTTTATAGGGAGAATCACCCCATCGTATCGATGCACCACACTTTAGTATCGATCACTGACCAAACTTCATTGAACTTTGGTCACTCTCCACGCTTTAGCCATTATCCAGACCCCGCTTGGTGCCTGGGCATGGACAGGATGGACAGTTCGGGTTTGTTTGTTTTGTTCTTTTCGGTACAGAAAACGCGCTTTTGTGAAAAAGAGCGTTACTTTAAATCGATGATTGACCTGCTAGTGTTATCTCGCTTGAAAGAGAATTGGTTGTCACCGTTGTTCACGTCACAGAAAAAAAAAAAAAAAAAAAACACTGTAGGATGTGTGTGTAAAGTGTCCAGTTATATGGGAGTGCCTTTATCAAAACCCTCTTGTGTCGAGATCGCGTTAAAAACTCGGCTGTGATGTCTTTTTAGAACGCACTTGAACCTGTCAGTATCTATCTCGCGTGTTTATTCCGCGATACACGGTCCCTCGCCACCAACCACACGGCAGAAAGAAGCAAACAGCCACGCGGCTTTCAGTGTTATCACAAAGTAGCCCTTAACCCGTCGAGAGTGGCGTCGTTCACGAAATTTCAACAACTCGGAGGCTTTTCTGATTGGATAATGGATTGAAATTCACCTAACTCGCCTTGTTACCTCCCGTATTCTGTACCGTAAAAACAAACTTTGTACTCTGTATTACTGAATTGAACCAAAGAAGGTCTTTCCCTTGCTGCCCCCCTCTTTACAGTTTCTTCTGCTTTCCAAACGATGCAGCTGGTCAGCGGTGTTTCCGATGGCGTATTTGCGTTGGCTGTTTCAGATATCGGTCAACATGGAGCGGCGCGCTTCAAGTTCAATAACGATGAGATTTCATTTGCCGAGATCACATCTGGTTTCGTTTGCTTTACTTGTCCTTGGAGTCGGAGCAAATGGAAAGAGCGGTCCCATTATGCAGAAGGAAAATATCAATAGACCGGAGGGTCTTGTAGTGAACACACTCGAACACAGCAGGAGAAATAAAAGGACTTGTCCATCACGCAGCATTGCCACACACAGGTTTTGTACACTTCCCATCAACGTCTCACAATGGTCATATTTCTCCATAACGAAAGTGTTACAAAATTACAGCGACCTCTCCTATCCGGCTTCCTTTATCTGGGTCTCTCTATTATCTGGATGCGATCTCGGCGTGATTTTTTTTTCTTAACCTAATGATTACGGGAAAGGGGGAATTTCAAATTCGAACAGAATTCCTACACAAGCACACGAATTACATTATATTTTCAACATAATGATCATATATTCACACCTAATTTTCGTCCAAATAACATGCATTCAGACATTCACTACCCCCAAATCACTACAAGAACATGGGCAGAAAACTTTTCATTAAATCAAGGCTCAGTACAGGCGATCGTTCTTTGGCAGCTGCGATTTGTCTGGATACGGTAGACTCAATGTCATTGAATGACATTGAGTCTCCCGTATCCGTATCCGGCCAAGTCCCTTATCCGGATTAGAACAAGTCCCGACATGTTCGGATAGGAGAGTTGGACTGTACATTTTTTATTCGCTGGGGTTGGCGAGCAAAGCTGTTTTTTTTTTTTTTTGTGAGGCTTGCTTTACCAGCTGAAGTTTCTGTCATTCAGGGCCATATACATTTTATATGTGTGAATGAACGCATTATATTTAGGTTGATGTATCGTTGCTTTCACGGTTCGACAATTCAAAAAATAATGATAATTTGATATACTTATACATTACAAAGAAAAAATCGGTCATCCTCTACGCAGTTATTTCCCATAGGTTAGTAGGACACGACCTTTTTATATCTGGATTCATCTGCCACTTGGGAAATTGAGAGAGATTGCAGAGCAGAAAATAAAACGGAAAACAAGACTGACACGAAAATCAGACGAGATTCAGGGGGAAGGAAGTAGAAAGGGGCGAAAGGGCAAGGAAGCGGGATAAAGCAATAACCTGGGAATGAACGAAATATAACTCACATAAAACAAAACAAAAAAAGAAAATCACCTCTTTTGACAATATTGAGGAGTTGGATTCTACAGACTATGTTTACAAGTTGTTAAGTGTTTTTACGCTGAGGAATGTCCCATATTATCTATCACACACCTACACAAACAAGCGCGCGCGCAAACACACACACACACAAACACAAACACACATACCCAAAGGATGCAGAGAGAGTGAGACACACACACATACACACACACATACACGTGACACACACACACACATCCCGGTATTTTGCTTTCTTCTTTTCGTTTTTCATCTTTCAGTGGGTGCAGGTTAAAATTATACATTAAAAATATATATGCTTCTTCCAAATCCGCACCTTCTCCTTTTGGCGTAAATATTATGGGGACCACGACCTCTGAAGCAGTAAATTACTCCCTCTCGGGTGGAATATATAAAGTTTCCAACAAATCACTAGTTCGCTACCTAGCCTTTCCTCCAGGCTGAAGATCGCCACTCCTATATATTTTATTGCCTACCCACTCGAGAAGTATGTCATCATAATCATTGACCCTACTAGGGTCCAAGATCATATCAAACCCCAGGAACTGTAGCTTGTAGATATCTAGATTTGCAATATTTCCCACAGAATTGATTCGCATAAACTGAGCACAAGCAAGATTTGCATGTAAATAGCACTTTGAAAAAAATGACGTTTTCAACAACAAAACAGATTTCGGGTATAATTAACATAATAACAGTTAGTATATGTATGAAACAATGTGAATAAATTGTGTGTGAACAAATTTGAAAGGTAACAATCGCTTACAGCAAGTAACGAAGAGGGGGGAGTACAAAATACCAGAGCTCCTAATTTACATAAAGATTATTTCAAAGGTTAGACATTTTTCTTAAGGACAATGATTGATCCTGACAGGCAGAAAGTAAGAACTAACACAAGTAAACCAAATAATCATATACACTACAATATGGTTTTGGAAGACGATATTTTCAAAGCACTATAAACCGGAGAGTAGCTTTAAGTGCTTGATAGTATTAATAACAACAACAACAATGTGCATATTGTTAATGAAAGAGGTATATGAGAGATAGAAACTTAAAAGATGTTTTAGGATCGCACCATGGGGGGGGGGGCTGTGGCATAGTGGATTAGACTACAAACCCATTCACGTCAACCATGGACCTAGTAGGTCCATGCGTCAACAGAAACGTCAATAGAAACGTTAGAAACGCCAACAGTTTATCAAATTTGGACCGCGCCCCTAACCGCCCGAACCCAAGTTGGCCAATATCGCTGCATAACGATGAAAACTGAGAGAGAAACTTCAAAGCTCCTACATCTTTCATATCCTGTTTCCAAGTTTAGAGAAACGTTTGCCATTCCGTTATTATTGCAATAATCAAACGTTTTTTTTTTTTGTTTTTTTTTTGTTTTGTTTGTTTGTTTGTTGTTGTTGTTGTTTTGTTTTGTTTGTTTGTTTGTTTTTTTTTTTTTTTGGGGGGGGGGGTGTGAGTCATTTTGAAGTACTTGTTATTGGCCTGTTTCATTTTTCCGGCACCCCTAAGTGGTCTTCCTGAAGGCTGGTACTGCAGACATTTTTCAACCTTTTCGTAAACTGATGCGCTTTATTTAATTGGATGGGGCGCTGATGGGGGAACGACAGCCCGACGGCCCGGAGGCGAGTCTGAGCTCATCACGCTCCGCGGGGCATCCGAGTAAACATCCCCCCTCTTCCGTGTCTCCTGTGAAGCTACCGGGAACCACGGGAAGGAGGAGCGGCGGAGGGGAGGGGGAGGGGGAGGGAAGTCAGGATAGCTCATGGCAACAAGACGATATTATAACAAGATATTATTTATTGTGGTTTGCTGATTTGTTAGTCGGATGCGCGCAGCGCGTTCTTTTTTTTTTTTTCAGGAAGCCTGTAAAGTGTCTATAAGGCAAAGGCGCGGAACAAAAAGAATACATTTAAACAACCGGGAAAATTGATCTCGATGCGATGTGGCATCCAAGGACCCTGCTGGAATGATTGGGGAAACAAATCATACGCGGATGACAGGGTAAATGATCTGAAGTGTTGCGGCCGGAGTGAAATATGAGGAATTGATGCTAGCACACGAAATGCTCCGATCTTTATGGGCACGTGTTGTTTGCAAGTCGACAGGTGGAGAGAATATGCCTTTATCATTCGAATAGTTTCTGGGGGGAAAAAATACGAAAAAAAAAAGAGAGTTCTAGTATCCAAAGTTTTCTGCGTTGTGCATCTCTCTATCTATCTGATCTATCTATCTATCTATCTATCTATCTATCTATCTATCTATCTATCTATTTCTCTATCTATTCATCTATTTATATACATGAGGCATAATATGCCCTATGTATATAAATAGATAAGATATTTATGTCTAAATATATAAGAGATATTATCTCTGACATATGCGCACTCATATAATGCTTTCTCTATCTCTCTCTCTATACTTCTGTCTATATCGCTTGTCTCTATCTCTAACTCCCTGTCAATATTATTATTTCTACAATCTGACAATTTTAACTCATCGTAAAAAAAGCCACTTTTTAACATTGGAAGCAGTGATCGAAAAACGTTCGAATTATCACATTTGAAGCCTGTGTCTATATAGTTCACTTGTATTACAAAACACTACTGTACAAAAATTCCGCAAATAAAAGGAGATATCACTAATTTTCTCAATAAGACCGTCAGAGTGACAATAAATTTATCATATAAACTATTGTTCACATTTTGTATATTCAACAATACTTATTGTCCACACTGATTAACATTTTCATGTTAGCTATTTTGATCCCTAACTCACGTTTACGAACTGTTTTTCAGCACTAAAAGCTGGGTTTTGTTTTGTTTTCATCCGTAAATGTTTGCAAGGGGCTTTAAGGTAATTGAATTGAAATGATATATCATGTATATTATGTTATCAATGTATTTTGCTTACGGTGGTACATTCCTTGCGCGATTCTGGTCATACAGAGCATGTAGTGCTCCCATGACATTACCATCTTCATCTTCTTTTGCCGTGTATAGTGCGCAGCCGCAGTCAATCTGTCCTGGTATTGTGAAATGCTATATTTAGTAAATAGCAATGACAGCAACAATAAGACAGAAAGGGACCAAATAAGGTACCGAGGAGCTATGGCAATATCGAGAAAGAAGAGCTTCAAAGACATTATTAGTTTCAACCTTTGCTACCACGGAAGAAAACAGGGAAAACCATATAGAGAAATAAGGATAAAACAATGACCACCGTCTTCATGATACCATGACTGTCATAAAGCCATGTGATTTGGTTCAAAAGAATGCAAAATGAGATCAGTTTACCTACAGCAAAGAAACATTTACATTAAACGTTTACATTAAAGAAACATTATGTAAGGACAAACTGCAATTTAGGATGGAAGCTTTGCTATATCAAATCAAATCGATCTATCCATCCATCCAAGTATATGTACAATAGAGTGACTTTTTTTAATAATTACAATTGATTGACGTCGATGTAGGAAAATTTTGTCAATTAGTTGCAATGAAAACATCTCGACGGAAGAATTTCATGAATTTGAATTTTTGAATTACTTGTAACAAAAGTCATAAGAATGGAAAGTTCGAAGATTCTCGGCCAGAATCGGATCATTGTATGATCTGAAAGTTAACATTATCAGTCACATAAGCTCCATCGAATAATCATTCCAGAGAATCTTTACTGCAAGCCTGTCGTATAACAAGTACAAGTGCTAATACTTGTCTCTCATGGGAGCCAAACTTATAACGACGTCGTTTTTCCCGCCTCTTTATGCGAGAGATTAACTGTCCTGTCTCTTACATCTTTTGGTACTTGGAATTCATTTGTAGAATGGGGGCAAAACATAATAAGTCAGTGGTATTCCACATTGATTCATAAAACGAACAGCTGTTACTCTGCACAGGCGTTGTTTGATTAAGCAAAATCTGATATTTAACAACTGCATTCTTGTAGAGTCATAAAAAACAAACATAATTATAACGCCATGTGCGACATTCTATTTATTTACAGCGACTTCATGAAAGTGTATACGCTGCATGATAGAGTTACGCCCCCTTCCTCCCCCCCCCCTCTCTCTCTCTATCTATCTATAGCTATCTCTGTATTGATCAGTCAATCTACCTCTCTATCAATCCATCCGTCTATCTATCTACATATCCATCTATTTGTCTGTCTAACTATCTATCCATCTATCTGTATATCTATTTACCTATCTATCTATCTATCTGTCTATCTATCTACATATTCATCTATCTGTCTGTCTAACCATCTATCCATCTATCTATATAGTTACCTATCTATCTATATATCCATCTGTTTATCTACTAGTATCTACATATCCATCTGATCTGTCTGTCTTACTATCTATCTATATAATATCCATCTATCTATTTACCTATGTCAATCTATCTATCTATCTATCTATCTATCTATCTATCTATCTATCTATCCATCCATATATCTGTCTATCCATCTATCCATCTATCTATCTATCTATCTATCTATCTATCTCCCTCACCCCTCTGTATGCTCAGCGTGTCAAAATATGTCTCCATGAATCATTAAAGCAAAGTAGATGACATTGCTGCTGTGCATCAGAGGCATCCCTTGTAAATATGCATATACACAATCTAGATGAAACGTTAATGTTAATGCATGAATATCGTAGCTCTTAAAATTGATGAATCACACTATTCAGGAATACTGACATTATGCCTTGTGAAAATGTACGTGGATGTATGCTTGCATATATGCCTATCAACTAGAGACAATATCCGAATTTTCACCTTCAGGGAGATGACGTAGGTAAGCATATCGCCACTTCCATCGGTAATCGGACTGCATTCACACTTCTCTGATTAAAGGAAGCAAACAAAATGTGCCACAAAGCAAAGGACATGCTGAATACAAATAAATATTTTCGATGTGAAATTGAGGAAACTCCGATTATTTATTTTTGTTTTACTTCAAAATGACTTTTTGTCAGAACGATTAGGTCCTCCAGTAACAACTTAAAGATAATAAAGTCACTTTGAGGAGAGGTAATAGGCGATGACATCATCAACTCCACTAATTTACATATCATGTAACTGTGATTCATCTATTATAGTAAAACATATGAAACTTTAAACTATTCCTTGTCAGATTCAAATGAAATTTCGTTGCTCTGTCTTTGACTTCATTTTGATCATCAGAGTAACCGTCAACATGGACAGGACTTATACCCTTTTAAGCGATTGTGTTTGATAAAATGCAGAACTGAAAGGAACGCAAAGACCCATCGAGAACTAAAAAAATTAGGGACTATATTGAATTCCAGACTCATTTTACTTTCTCGCAACAAATTGTGCCCAAAGTTTGATTCTTGATGCAACCTAAAGAGCAAAAACAGAAGTAATCTTCAGTCAAACTTTCTTGAGAAATCATTTGAGAGTTTTCCACAAAGGTCTTCCACCCTTGCGGAAAATAAAACAAAAAAAGCAGAGGAGCTACAAGTTCGATTCTGAGTTGTGGTTTTCAAGAACAAGACTTCACTTTACAACTTCCCGTCCCCTCGTCATCATCAACACGCTCTCACCGGCGCACGTGTTCAAAATGCGCGACAAGCAATCAATTTCGCTCAAACCCTGGACATACAGAAACGGGAGTATTAAATGTGCAGGCGTTCCGTTGACACGATCAACGCAAACTGAGCAACTGTGCGCCACTCGGAATGCATGATTCCATGGCTGATCCTTTCCACTCTGAATGCTAATCAGGGGCGGGAAAATTCTTCCGCATTTCGCCTGAACAAAAAACCGCGCAGGCAGCAACGGCATAATGATAAATACAGGAGGCGCCGCGGAAATCATGTCGGTTTCGATATAACTTTCACTCGTCAGTGGACTCGCTTCATGGAGATGCACCGAATTAAAATGTTGCCATATCTGACAGCAACGAATATAATTAGGGGACTGAGGTGTAAATATAATGCTAAGAGTGTCACGTATGTGGCAAGGAGAGTCAGCGTATATTCCAGCACCGAATATTGGGCGCTAACAAATTCAATCAGTCTAACTTTTGCCATGATATCCTTCACCAATTACATGTACCTTGACAGATATCGTTGAGTTTATTCGATAGAGTTCCTGTTTTTTTTTCCCTCCCCTCCTGTGCTGTAAGGAATTAATGAAGTCAACGTGACTAACTGCACCGTTTATTCATATAGGCCTACCAGTGTATAAAGACGAGGATAGCATGTTTTAGTTGGCTCGATATAATAATTACTTGCTATATAGCTGATTGTTCACCCTATACAAAAACAGCCTTCCATCCGTAGTTTGTACCATCCCGCTCTGATTGCCGAGTGGCGGAGAATTCAAACTTCTGTACACCAAATCTAGCTCACCACGGTCAACCAGTAACGGTGTTGTGAAATGATGGCTTTAACACTGACATCCATGGAGAGAGAGAAAGAGAGAGAGAATATATATATATATATATATATATATATATATATATATATGAAGAGTTTGTTTGCAAAAACCGATAAGTCCATATTTGTCAAATGGAGATATTTGCGATTAAAGGTCAAGAAAAATAAAGAGAATAATAAGAAAATTTTGGCTTCTTTTGACCATAACTTCAAAAATGTACCTTTATGTGTAGTGACCAATATATCATTTAAAAGGTATTATTTTGTACTTTATGACAGAGACCGTACTTCAAAATCTTCAAAAATGGACTTATCGGTTTTTGCAAACAAACTCTTCATATATATATTCTATGGTATTATATATTTTCGGCACACTTGTGCAAAACCTGTACTATGCATTATATATAACTATACTCCTTGCTCTACACTGGAATACGACCTTTAAACTAAAACAAAAACAACTGACAGCAACAACTACGACTACTGGACGAATGCATTATTAAAGAGGTTGTCCTGTGTGAATAAAACTAATCTCCACACTCATTATTGTGTCACAACTGATCGCACCTGGAACTGACAAAGAGAAGGAATGAATCTACCTATTTGCGCCCCTGAGGGCGCAATTCAGCATCTAAATCTGTTCTAACTTTTGGTGAGATTTATGACACAATTCTGAAAAAAAATAAAGTTTCTGGTTTGCCATAATCCTAACCCTCAGGTATAAACTCAATGGATTTTCGCGCCACCATTACAAGGAAAAAAGACTATGGGCGATTTCGCACAGTTCATCGTGTCACAATATGATAAAGCGACTCCCATTCTCAATACTTAAATCAATGAATAATGCAGCATATTCCCTTGCAAATTCAAAATCAAGGACACGCTGTTTGGAGTTATAATTATTCCTTTATAATGTAAAAGCCAGTGAGTCCCAAACTTATACGCTCTGCCTCTGCCACACACACTTTTTTTTTTCAATGATATTTTATTGATTTCATTCAAATCAATCATAAATCAACCCATTCTGCGTGTAACATGAACATAAAAATGGTACAAATGCCATTCAAAAGACAAATCCATTACCAACTTATACTGCCAATCATCTCCCTTCAAACATAACAACTCGATTATAAATCAATCCTACTGACCATTTCTTCACGAGAAAGTATTGACATGTACAAAAAAAAAATATATATATATATATATCTTTGACTATGGTATACTTATACTGCCAATCATCTCTCTTCAACATAACAACTCGATTATAAATCGAGTATATAAGGGTATATACAAGGGTATATACATAAAAAAAGCAAAAAAAAAAGTCGTTATACAAAACTAGAATGAAATCATTTCATTGAAAATCAACTCCCCATCCCCACCAACCCCGATGCACTAAAACCTCAAACACATACATCCACAACCACCACACACATACACCCCAAACACCCACACACATACACACCAACACCAAAAACACACATACACACACACACCCCACACACAAAACACACCCGAAGCGGTACCACCTTCCTTCCTATAAATGAAAACGACTTCCAAATGTTGATTGATACGTACAACATACAAGCGTATAGGGCTCACACGGGTAAATAATACCCCATAGAGACGTGTGTTAAAATTCAAATTTCAAAAAATTCTGTAAAATAGCTGGGAGAAATGAGGTGTTTGATCTTCACTAACCTGAATAAGTGAGATATTACCTTTCATCCATCAGATTTCCAGGGTGGGTTGTTCTGCTCTAATTCTGTCCAGGGGTCCGCAAAGCCAGACTACGAGTTCTTGTCACTCAAAAAATCACCTATTTTCCGTACACGTACCCAATGAAATATAGTCCCCTCAAATTCCATCAGAAAAGCTTTCATCTTCTAACCAAAATGCAGTTTGTAGAGGAATTCATACTCAATATCTACAGCTATTCCGTTTTTTGCCAAACTACATCATTGATTTTTAATTAATTTTTTTCTTCATTTATTTTGGTATCTTTGGTACGAATTTGTGAAGGGGTCTGGGACAGTCCATTTTATTTACAGGTGTGAGCCCTATAATGGCCGTATGCAGAAAAGCATCGTCCGCCCGCACCCAAATCCGCTCCAAATACCCATTCAAATTCACCAAACAAAACTCATCAAACTCCTAGCTGCGGACAAAATCCTATAACTTTTACACCACCAAAAACTTATCCTTCCCCGCGCGCGGCCATGACACATTATATTGCCTTCACCACTGATAAATACACTGTACTAATAAAAAGAAAAAGAAAACAAAACACAACCACACACACACACACACACACACACACACACACACACATAAAGAACGATGCAACATGGCTATGTATTTTGCCAATGTGGTCAATCTGATCACGGTGGTTTCAACTATGAAAAAACCACCCGCAGGTACATGCTCGCAGACAAACACGCAAGCACACACACACACACACACACACACACACACACACACACACACACACACACACACACACATCTGCCTGTATACATATCATAGTTGAAATTGATAGTGATGATGACGTCGATGATAATAATGATGGTGATGGTGATGCGGTGATGGTGATGGTGATAATGACCGTGTTCATGATGATGGTTATGGTGATGTGTTGATGATAGTACTGATAATAATGGTGATGATGATGGTAATGGTGATGATGATGGCAATGATGGTGATGGTGATAGTGATGGTGTTGATAATGGCAATGATGGTGAAATATTACTCTGCCTAGCTCGCGGTTCGAAAGTGGATTTCCCCGCTCAAAATCTCCTATATCACCGTATGTACGATACTACAACCAGGGAGGTGAGCAGTACAGCAAATTCTCTCCAAAGGGATATTGATAACGCTACTCTTTCTTCTGTCCAGTGAGGCATCTTATATGAAATTAACGAATTGCAATGTTTAAACAAATCCAAAATACACACAACCTGCAAGAATCTTCAGCTAAGGTAGAGTGGACCAGAAGAAGAAGTTTACAAAAAACAGCTAGCATGCACAGCACTGAGTTTTAATAGGGAGGTGAGAGAAACCACCTCCCTGGTTTTAAAGATGTCAACAACAGTAGGCCTAGTACACACATGTGATCCTTGAATACACCGAGCGTGTAATGTACTATACACACTCACTAGCTTGTACATGCGCTTTCCATTGCCAACTGGCTAACCAGAAGCGTGGAGGGATCGAGAAAATTTCGGGCTGATGGAGACGCACCCAAAATAGCGCGCTATTTCACGAATTAGCGCTCTAGTTCACGAACTAGACCAAGATTTTGGGGGAAATTTTCCCGATCAAATAGCGCACTATTTGCGTCTTCACTACACAGATAGCGCGCTATTTTGACATCGGACTAGTTTGGTAACCGCAAGATAGCGCGCTATTTTGAAACTTCGGGCTGACGAAGACACGCCTAGTGATGGTGATGATATTGGTGATGATGATGGTGATGATGATGGTGATGTTGACGATGATCATGATGATGGTGATGATGATAATGGTATATGGTAATGGTAATGGTGATGACGATTCCTTAGAAGTGGTGATGGTGATGGTGATTGTGACGAAATGATGTTGATGATAAATATAATATTGATGACGGTGATAATGATGGTGATGATCGTGTTCATGATGATAAAGATGATTATAGATTTCGTCATCATCATCATCTTAACTTTTGTTATCATAATTATTATTAGTCCCATTTTGCAATGGTTTCGGTGGATTAAGTAGCAGTAGTAGTGATAGTTACACTTCATTTTAGCATTGCCTAGTGACATTTTTAAGTTAAAGGGTGTAAGACTAAAAATCGAAATTTTGAATGAAATGCAGAAATTGGTCTGATATAATAACGATCTCACTGACACAGTTCATGAAAGATAACTCACGATACCACAAGAGGCAGTATAAGCCACCGAATGTATCTTTATTTTAACGTTTGAAAAGGAAGTCATCTGCCGGGAGTTTCCTGTGATATAAAACAGAACGCGCTTGCTGGTCACGCAATATGTCTCTCTGTTAGTAGCTCCATGATGTCAGGAATCTGAGACGACTTTTCCGTGATGGCATCTGAAACAGCAGAAAGGCGTTAGAGGAAAACGCAAGCATACACACACACACACACACACACACACATGTACACACACTCTCACGCACACAATGTCTTTGGGGGAAAGGCCAGGATGAATCAAGAGGACACAAGAAGACAAATTCGGGTCAGTCAACCGCCATAAATCACGATCGATGCCAGAAATTGAAGGCGTCGCAACTGGATATTGCAAACAGACGTTACGTGAGTAACATGCCTTTAAGCCGGTCGCACGTGCCTTCCCATTTGACTCTCTACGGCGATCCTCGGAAGACGCCGCGGTAGTGCGTCCCGTGTCCAATCACGCCTTATTAACTTTTCTTCTCACTGCTGATGCACCGACGACAGAGCAAAATTGATCATTACAACGCTGGCAAAAGTGATATTATACGGGTTAACTATGTCAGATTAATTGATGCATTTAATCGATGACTATAAACATGAGTGCCTTTGTAATCCCGCATTTGTTTCTTTATTCCTGTGGTTGCTCATAACATTATGCTCCATGCTGTACACCCCAATCACCTGTGCCATTCTTAAACTCCTGCTAGAAAGAATATAATAGTGTCCCACAGTGTGAAACACAATGTGAAACACAATGTGAAACACAGTGTGATCACATTGTGAAGACAGTGTGAAATCTCTTCACACTGTTAAATCGAGCCTCTTAACATTGTAAACATATTGTGAATCATCAATTCAGAATGTGAAGGAGAACATTACTATATGGACTCTCTGTGACAAAACTCACCACAGTGTGAAATCATATTCACACTGTTAAATTCGAGCGTTTTCACATGGTCGATCATGTGAACACATAGTGAACACACTGTGACACGTTGTGAGCACACTGTGGGACACTGTGTTCTTTCCAGCAGGGCTGATACACTCATCCAACGTCAGTTCGACTTATTAGCTTCACTATAGCATGTCATTGCTTGAAACCTCGAGAATTAAAAAAAAAAAAAAAGAAGAAGAAGAAGAAGAAAAAGAAAAAAAAAGGAAACTTGGTTCTTAAGAAATCGAATACAATCAAAACGTGCCGGAATGAGCGTCGTTTAGTTTAGGAGAAGCTAAAGGCGATTGAAGTAGGATAAAAAGACAGTGAGGGGGCACGTGTACATGAGCGTGTATGTAGTCCCATATATATCTTTACACTTGAATCACTTTTAAAGAAACCTCTTTTTTTTTCCTCAAAGGGGAGCTCTGAACCAGTCAAAATTCAGAGCACAATTTTACAAGTACAATAAGGACAATTCATCAAAATCGGAAAAATAGGAAAGTTATGAAACTGTAAAGTTTCTACGAAAACGGGTCTTTCACAATCAATATGAATAGGCCTATGCAAATAGTGAGTTAATGGCGTCATTGCCTCACAACTTGCCGTATAGTTTGCACATCATATCTTGAAATTTCCAGGTTGTTGTTGGGTTTGTGTTTTGTTTTTGTTTTTTTCAGTTGTAACTTACTTCTGAAAGATCTATTCTTTGTGGTTAATTACACAATCTAGGTTAACTGTTTTAATAGTTAAAAGAGAGTCCGACTGTTTACAGACAGCTGATATTAAATTCCTGCATGTCAGTGGCGCGTAAGTATGACATTGACCTCGAAAGATCGGACGTGTAATCAATTAGAATGAAAATTGCATCAAATTAGGTAATTAACCTTCAACGCCAGAAACATTACAAATTCGACGGAAGCGTATTATTCATGAGACAGGCAATTTAGCGAATATCACAAATAATCGCCTTTGCGTAATTGCTTGGCTTGGCACAACCAATCCGTCACCCACTCTCGCGGCTGAAGGTTGCAAAACAAACGTGGTCACGCAAAATGCAGACACAATTCAGTATGTAAAAATACAGAACGGATTGAATACCCAGACGGTGCATGTAATCCATGAGATTTATTTCTCTATAAGAATTTCACCCATGTATAAAATATCCTAGATACTACACTTTTACGTGCATTTTCGACGTTTCGCTAAAAGTGTTAGCATCAGCGAAGGCAGCGCCTGAAGGTAACCGCACTCCCTAGTAACTTAGGAAGGATTTGATAAGTGCACGTCGTCAACGTCAAGTGGGGCACAATGCAGTTTAAAACAAGAGGAACAAATTGCGAATAGAGGGTAGTTGTCGTAGAGTTTGTGTATGTACCACGTAGTGAATGTAGTGTGGAAGGTGAGAGTAAGAAGAGAAAGACGTCTGTCTATCAGAGATGATATCATTTCTACTTTAATTATTTTCTCATTGTTTTCCTCTTGTTCTTGTACTTGTTCTTGGTCATGTTCTTGTGCTTCTTCTTCTTCTTTTAGTTATCATCAGTAATATCATCATTATCATTAGTGTATTGTTATCATTATTGTATTGTTATCATCATTATTATGAAGATAATGATGATGATTACTATTATTAGTAGCAGTAGAAGTGGACGTAGTAGTAGCATAGTAGTAGTAGTAGTAGTAGTAGTGGTAGTAGTAGTGGTAGTATATTGTTAGTATTACTATGATCATTATCATTATCATTATTACCTTTTTTAATATCTTTATCATCAGTATAATCATCCTTGGAATAAATTATTATTCAAATCATTATTGGGAGAGAAACTACACCTGACGACTTGCACTGCGTTGGCTCTCGAGAAAGAAGGAAAGAGAAAGACAGAGAGAAGAAAAGTGCAGCAAGTGAACGTTGCTGCACATCAAACACACATCATGAGAATATAGATAAACACTATTCCGAGCACACACTGTAAAAACATCGGTGTTAGATTTAACATCATGGGTGTTAAATTTAACACCGATCAAGTGTCAATAGAGGACCACACCGACAGGTGTTGAAAGTATTTTGTGATGGTGTTGAAAAGTGTTCACCTGGCACTTCGTGGTGTTAATTTGACACTGTAGCTGGTGATATTCTGACACTGCGTTGGTGTTAATTCAACATTGACACCACATGGTGTTGAGTTGATATTGCTGGTGTTAATTTCAATAGTATAACACCCGCCCGGCTTCAATAAGGGACCACACCAACTGGTGTTACTGTGGTGTAAATGTTTTCACACTTTTTTTTCCAAAATCAAGTACTTTATCGGAAAGTTCTTGATAGTTTTGTTAAAGTTCAAAATCAACAAGAAAAACAGTAACCAAGTAACTAGTCAAAAAACATTTTCATACATTGAAGTGACACCAGCTGGTGTTAATTTAACACCGAAAATGAGCACCGAAAATTTAACACCAGCTCGGTGTTTCACATTTAACACCGGACTTTTTGCAGTGCAGGTATGGTCAAGATTTTCGAAGATTTGCTTCATCTGCAAGATCTTGTCGCATTTATCAAAGCACATCGGAGGCCTGCACTTTCATTATCACCTTGTTTGCAGTTTGTTTCAAAATGTACTGCCAACTAAACTACAAAACTTCGAAAATCAATTAACCTTTATCGAAGGTTACCACTAACTTTGATGACGCTGTCGAAACCATTTGTTACGTCACTTGCATGACATTTCTCTCTCTCTCTCTCTCTCTCTCTCTCTCTCTCTCTCTCTCTCTGGCAATAACTATCTATTTATGTATACATCCGTCTATCCATTCATCCATCTACTCGCTAATATCTCTCCTCGTCGGTCTATACTGTTTTAAGCATCCATCGCCCAGCAACAACAGATATAAACATATATCTCTCACCCGACAGTGAAATAGTAATGATATTCAATTTAGTAAATAACCTTCAATAGGATTATCACCATCTGATGGCAGCATCAACAAAAATGTCTGTGGGTGCAAAGCAATTATTCTAATTGCCTCGTAAACGATTATAGCGCCAGCCATAAGCCTCCATGCCAATGTAGCGTACATGTGTGAGACAAAATTTTCATGCTACTTGCTTGCCAATTGAGGCAATCTTTTACGACGATTTTCGCCGTAACGACTTTTCAGTATAAAAAACAACAACAACAGATCCATAGTAACAGGAACGAGCGGTGTGTTTGTATCACTCAGATACATAACACAGTATTACGTCCATGCATTGTTAAAGTAATATGTTGTTAACCTTTTCTGTATGAAAACGCCTACATAGGTCGAACGTGAAATACTGTCTTTGGTGTATTTGTATTGGAAGGTCTGACCGACGTATGTGTTTTGTATGCACTTCACGGATACACCGTATAAAGTGGGTACGTCATAACAGTAATTTTACAGCCGCCATGTGACATTTTCCTCCCCGCTGCATGGCTAGTACCATTAAAGGATCATGGTATAGTTTTATTGAGATGGGGATTCAGGTCTTAACTTTTTGTGAAATAATTACGAATCGCTTATATGAATCATAAAAAACATGCAATTCTAAGAGGAATAAAATGTTATTTTATGAAAATCCGTTTTGAAATGGTTGATATCCACAAAAACAAAGCAAAACAATGTGGTCCTAATGGAAGGAGGGTTCAATCTTTATCAGGACTTCTATGTTTTGTATCGTTTTTTTCGAGCTCTCAGCCATTTCAAACCCGATTCCATCAAAAGAATTTTTCATTCCTCTTAAAATTGCATGCTCTTCACTATTTCATGTAAAGGGTTCCTAATTGTCTCGCAAAAAAAGAAATAATAAAACCTAACCCCGATCTCAACGAAAAATATCACATCCTTTTAAAGGGGCATGGCTGAAGCCCCTGTAAAATAGGACTAAGAAAAAAAGTTTGAGGTGACTAGGAAGTCAAAATCTTTATGTAGGTCGAGAACAATGTGACGTATCATTGCTTAATTGTGACTGATGATTACTGATTGTGTGCGTACCGTCAAATCTCCCATCCTTTTTTTAAACCAAAATAGAGAGTAATAATTTGTATTCACTTGTCTCCATTCTTCTTCGTTGAAGTATGGTTAAGAGTAGGAAATAGAATTTCCCTTTAAAGAGATCCGAAGGGTCTCTGACCTCTTCTACATGAGAGTTTCATAATCATGAGTGTGCCGATGGGCATTTAAATAAAGGCATAGTTTACCATTTGCAGATGAAACAAAAACCCAGCATTAGTGCTTCAAAATAGTTCTAGAATGTGAGTTAGGGATAGAAAGAACCGCTGTAAAAATTGAATCCATATTGCAGGGCTCCACACTAACTTTTATTTTTGGTGGCCCAAAGGCAAACATCCGACCTTTTTTGGTGGCCCGATCAGGCCACCAAATTCTTCATTTCTGAAATTTTGGTGGCCCGAGGTGCTTTTTTGGTGGCCCCGGGCCACGGGCCACCGTTAGTGTCGAGCCCTGCATATTGAAATACACAAAGTGTGTACAATAGTTATAATAAGAATGTTTCCAGACTAAACCGTCTGCAGTTATGGTTTGATGAGAATAATAATGATATCTCCTTATATTTTAGGCTTTATTGAGAAAATTTTATATAATAGGCTGTTTTGTGATACAACAGACCTACACATATGCATTAAATGTGATATCTTGAACATTTTATAAAATTACTGCTCCCAAAGGTAAACTGGACCTTTAAGGGTAGATGAAAGTCTAATTGCGTCCTGAACTAGTCACTAATAAACTACCAATCATCCTGAACTGTGACAAGTGGATGAATAACATTCATAAAAGAAAGATTCAATCAAACAAACAATGTAAAAAAAAAACAACATTCGGGGGTTGTTTTACTGTCTCTTTCTTCAAAGTTTATTCCCCGAGCGGTTGCCCGTCTGCCTCTGACGCTGAATTTCGCTGAAGAATTATATCTACATCAGCGTCCAGGGACAGTAATTACACTTAAACTGTCAATTATATCCACACATTTACGGCGTTGTCATTTGTACAGTTTAAAATGCAGAGAGAGAGTGCACCCCAGTGTAAATATTATTTCACGGCTGAGAGTTTTGAAAAGATTGAAGGCCCTGAAAATCATTATGTGAATTGCCTGCAACATCTATTCGAATGACAATATGTGATTGACAAAGGTCTGAAAATAGTTAGTATAATTGGGAGGCTAGAGAGATGTGTAACATGATAATAGCATGATTCGGTCGTCTGCACAGTTGTCTGTCTCATCCACAGGGACAGTAATTACACTTAAACTGCCAATAATAGCCACACATTTACGGTGTTGTCATAGGTATAGTTTAAAATACAGAGAGAGTGCACCACACTTGATGACTAATATAAATACTATTTCACGGCTGAGAATTTTGAAAATGTTGAAGGCCCTAAAATCCTTATGTGAATTGCCTGCAACATAATTATATTCGAACAAGAAACTGTGATTGACAAAGGTCTGAAAAGAGTTAGTATAACTGGGAGGCTATGGAGATGCGTAACATGATAACAACATGATTCAGTCGTCTGCACAGTTGTGTGTCTCACCCACGAGTCCTGGCTCAAATACATGATGAATGCCCGCCAATCGAACACTGGAATTGAATTTGTAGTGAGGCCTACTGTGTGAAACAGACTGTGCAGTGAAGTGATTCGAAATTTTTGCCTTGCGTTGAAATGAGAGCATATACTGATCCATCTCATTTACCATCAAATGTTTAATATAGTAATCAATCATTCTACGCTATTCTGTAGTGTTTTCATGCTAGTATCAGTGTCTACGCTTCTTCATAATGCCAGCGTTTACAGAATAATATACTTAGTATGATAATATGATATTATATGCATGGATGCTCGGGCGATAGGAATGTTCAATCATTCTTGAAAATGTGTGAGAAATAAAATACCCACTTCATGCACAAGTACTTCCCCATGCTAACACGCTCCATAAACGAGAGAGAACTGTGCAGTCCATGATTATCCTTTTCTATACATCTGCGTCGCTCCCGTTAGGGGGCTAGTGCCATTATCCCAGACAGGGTAAACAACACCTAGCTGGGGTCTGGAGCAGGAAGGGGGATAGGAGGACCGCAGGGAAATCATCTGGACGAGGATATGAAGTGGTATCGTTGAGAGATAGCGAGGTCCTCATTTGAGAAAGAGGGGTATGAGGATTACGTGTGCATACATATACACACACATCAGGCAGTTCATAGTTTAAATATGTGCTGTATGTCACGGTGGACTTCCGTATATAGGTGAAGAAGAAGAGATGCCCCTAGTCTTTAAAAGGATGGTTCGTAGTAATCTCATTACAATTCAATATCTTAATGCGATGGGGTTGCTAGAAAGTGTTAACAGCTTATGAATAGGACAACTAAGTGTCGTCGTGACCTTTACCCCATCCCTCCTCCTCCTCCCCCCCCCCCCCCCCATTCTCCTACCCCACCCGGGCTGGATGCAAGAAATACATTATGATCATGATCGCTGCGGGTTCTGATTCAATATCCTGGTCTGCATTACAACACTATGCTGTACGACACAGTATAATCCGGTAGATGCTATCGCACTCTTGTATGGACTCTACAATGACCTTTCTTCCACATACAAACAAGAACAGGCATTAGGATCAGTAGTCGATGATAAAGAAGAGATTTCATGAGTTGCAACACAACAAACATCAGAAGAAACAAAAGGAAAATAGCTGAAGCTTCGTCAAGATATGAGCAAGTCTGTAGTAAATATGGAAAGGTGAGTCTAGTAATCAATGGAAAGTAATCATCGTCTTCTCGAAAACAAAGAAAATAATCTGTATCAAGCGGTCGTCTACCTTTTTAAATCCAGGAAAGCGTATCACATTTGTAAAATTAAGGTGGTTTGACAACAGGGTTGTTATGTCACTTCTGCAAACATCCTCATAATTCTGTGGGCCTAAATGACACGAAACGAGTGCATTGTATTTTCATCTCTAATTTTAGTTTTCTCCTCTCTCTTTTGCAAATGGAAAAGAAAAAACATGTATGTAAAATTGATTTCAATATTGTCGAGAAAAAAAAAAGCCCGGAAAAACCCGCATCACCGGAGAGAGCTAGTGTATCTTCTCTTTGTGTGAATCCGTAAATGTGATTGGTGGAACAGCCAAACTACACGTGGATTTAACGTTGAAGCCTTGCCCATCACGTATCTGGTTGCCGTGACTATGAATGAACAGAAATGGTAAAAACTGGGCGAGAGTTTATCTATTAATTTATACTGGAAATTGCCTCGAGTTGATAAATAAATGATCATTTTGAGCAGACAGCGCGTAATGGTTGATGGATGTTTTTACTGCTGCTCTTTACTCCCCGGAATGAAAAAAAAAAAGCTCGCTTGTTTTATCTGCATTGTAATACATCAAGTGAAAGACGAGGATACGTTCTTTATTCATGTGACATGTCCTTCTGGAGAGTCATGAATTATTTCTTCTCAAGAGAAAGAAACTCCGGTACACAGCCTTTCGATGGGTATCTGTTTTGATTTAATCGTGCTATTTACCCCGAACTAGCTTCATCTTGGCTAGCAGTGTTGCTTTGCCGTGAGCAGCGAATGGCAACGATTAAAGTCCCTGGCAAGTTCCTTCTTTTTTCAGATGGTGTAACATAAAAGAAAAAAGGATGACATAAGCGAAATCACTTGCTGTCAGCTAGAGCAAAAATTTATGAAACTAGAAAAGCACTCGGAGAGTATAAAGACCTCCGCCAAGCAGCTCAATTCTACCCATACATGTACTGTGATTTCCTATTGCGTAATGAATGTTAATGAACGGTCATCATCATAATATACATATAGTTTACTTACGAAACAGTGATGGCGAAGCTAAAAGTAATTTGGCTATTACTGTGGAGTTATATATATACACACATATGCTGCAAATTGCCCTCTTTCCCAATGATGAAGACTCCTTTAAAAAAAATAGAAAACAAAAATCTGGATCGAAACGGTGATCCGGATCACTCCATATACTGCCTTCACAGATCATATCACTTAAACATGGCTAATCATTGTGTCGCCAATAACGAAAGGTATACTTCTACACACTATGTGATTTTTCCCTTCACCAAATGCTGCTCTTCAAATGTGTGGTGCTTATGAATACCAAAAGTTATTGCTAACAGCGATTGGATGGGATCAATGTTGGCACTTTTATTGCAGTGGATTTCCCATAAGTTTTCTTGTGTGTCACATGATAGTAAAATCGTATAGCGGCACCAGGTGACAATGTTGGAGTAAGACGTGTCATTAATACACATAAGACTAATAACACACATTTTCTGAGTGTAAATGTACGTTCTAACCGCGGTTAAAGGTCCTATTTACCTTTGGGATCAGTGATTTAAAAAATGTTCAAGAAATCACTTTTGATGTATATGTGTAGGTCAGTTGTATTGCAAAACATCCTAACATATACATGATATAAAACTTTTGCAATAAAGCCTGAAATATAAGGAGATATCACTATTTTTCTCATTAAACCATACCTGTAGACGGTTTCATCTGGAAATATTTTTCTTTTAACTATTGTTCACATATTGTGTATTTAACAATACATAACATCGATTATACTTGTTCAAATTTTGGCATTGGTTGGTTCGATCTGTCCCTAACTAACTTTTTAGAACTATTTTGAAGCACTAAAGCTGGGTTTTTGTTTCATCTGCAAATGGTAAATTATGCCTTTAAGGGGACTCATGTACGTGAATGAATCTCGCTCCACCTGGAGACCTGGAGACTCTGGAAGTGATTTGGAATTCTTGCTTTGAAGTGGATGGAATGCCGCCAAAAGTGGCGGCGAAAATAGCGCCAAAAGCGGCACGAAAAGTACCGACGAGCGGTAGAGTCCTTACCCCCGTAATATCGCGGGCTCCCAAGGGCTTAGTTTGCCCTCCAACACACAACCGACAGCTCTGGCACTTCAGAATGTGTTTGCATAAGCGGGTTCCAGTCATCTGACGAAGATGTGAATTCTCACAACACACGGGAGAACTTTCTCCCCCCCCCCCCCCCATTCCTTCTCTTCTTTCCTCTCACCTCTTCCCCCGTCCCCTCTCTCTCTCTCTCTCTCTCTCTCTGTTTCTCACGATTCTAATTGTTTGCATTTCGTAATAGTGCGCCTCGAAGACTGTGTAGATAATTAGTTGAAATGTGTATTCTACCGTCGCAAAAAACACACAACTAAAACCCAAGGAGAGAACTTGACATTTGAATCAATGTGTGGGTGTTTCACGTTTTATAATTGGAGGTTTGCGTCGCGTAGGTTAAAAGGGAAGGGAGGAGTAAATGATTATGGGGTAAATAATATACATCCTCTTGTTTTGTTTTTCTTTTCAGAACATATCAACTTTGTAAGTTTAGCAAAGCATATGACTCGTTTTTAGAAAGTAAATAAAATAACAAGTAGAACGTATTCATCGTATTTTTATTAAACTTTATGACTTGTTGCACTTACAAGTTGTTAACAATAATTATGATCGATTAGACATACTTTGTATTTGTATTACATTTTGTTGTTGGGTTAATATAAAGCACAATTGAGTTGAACTGAATTGAACTCATATCATAAGACAATTTGGACGATTTCTTTCGAGGGAAAGAGATAATGTCACAACCTAACATTATTCTGTCTTTCAAAAAGAAACAGATCACTACGCATACGCTAGCCGACGAAATACGTGTAAAGATACTTATACATTTTTTTTTTTTGTGATGACTCTATCTAAAAAGATGAAGGTATAATTCATCTTATGACTTGTATAAGGCAACAACAATCGGAAATACCAATCAACCATTACTAACACTTAGTTAGTAATGAGACATTGTCACAATATATCAAATATCCCACTTTAATTTCAAAAAGATTTTTAAAAAGTGAATATGACAAATTTATAATTTATTTCTGTTATCTAACTATGTAAATGAATACCAAGATGTCCTGAAACAACAGGTTTCATCTATATTCATAATCAATCAAGCCGTCGAAACGAGATGAATAATAATGTGATGTCATATTGCTTTTACGACCGCAGGTATATATATATATATGTAAGCGTATCGTTGACGAAAACCGGATGGGCTACGTTTGAATTGGATTCCACAGGGAATTATTGCAACTTAGAGGCAACGACTTAAGGAGAAAAAATCCTGAATCAAGTCCTCTTTTTGAAAGGACGTCCAGGTCATCGACAAACACTTTTCACAAGTCCGTGTTTGAAGTATCATTCATGCGTCCGCCGCAATATTCATCCATCGCGACCGCAAAGCTTTCCCCGCGATTTTAGAGAATTAGAGTGAAATCCAGGGCATGTTAATAACGAATCCAAAACAGAGAAAGAATGAATAGCATTGCAAGAATTAAAAGGAATCTAGGTGTCAGTATTTCAGTATTCACAAAACAAAAATGACAACATGGTAATAGGAGGAGTAATAAAATAAACAAAGGATGACCAGGTATGAATGATGCGTGATCTTACCTTTCCCTTTAGTCAGTCATACAAAATGAAAGAGTTTACAGACAAAAATTATTAGAAAAAAATGCTCCCCCTCAAAAAAAAAAAAAAAAAAAATCATGAATGCTGATTTTTTCATAGTATTTTCCCAATTTTTGTCTTTTTTATTTCATAATGTTTTGCAGCATGCGTTTCAATTTGAACAATGGAACAGTGAAAAAGAAAGTATATTGTTTTGGTCTTTTTAAGACATGGGGTTTTTTTTTATCACGTTGCAGCAACGCGTTCTGGCGATTACATCATAATGCTTGGCAAAGTTTCCATAAACTTGCCAAACAGTGTGGTGCATAATTTTATCGATAAAAACAAAAATGCTTCTCTCTCTTGTCGTTATACTAAAAGCAATTTCATTCCAGGGGATCATGTAATTGACTTAAAGTTACCGTGAAAGTGCAATTATATTTTCCTGGGCTGCTTGGCAACCTCAAAAAAAAAATGAATATCAAAGGAAAACAGCCACTTCATGGCAAATACGAGAGTGGCTGCGAAGCCATGAGGGAATCTGTATCAGAAGAAAGCACTACCGTGAGCTATATCGGTATGTTTCTCTCATAATGTAATTACGGCCATTGTACTCTGTTCCATCCGTAGCACAGAGGGCTTGTTCTAGATTATGCAATTTCATGCTTAGCTGCTTAACCAGAGGTGGTTCATACAAGATCACATTCGTTTTGAGGTTTTGAGTGTTTCATTTTTCCCGCGCGTGTCCTTTCTGCTGACAAAGTAGTTATTAATGCCATCAAATTAAATTCTGATGAAGGAGACCGAATTACAGAAGCAAAAAAAAAAAAAGAAACAACAACAACAAAAACAACTCACATGCCTACTCTTAAAGTCTAAAAACAAGGGGAAAAACTGCAATACATACAGACCATCAATAATCATTTAACCCCGGGACAATCAACTGCAATCTTAAGGTATAGTGGAGATAACACCTTACTTAGTTTTTGAAATATGGATTCTCCTTTTCTTGTAGGTCAGTTACTATTTGACACACAAGTAGGATTAAAAAAAAAAAAGATATGTAAAAGGAAATTTACTAAAACCTATAATTTTCGGGGGGATCACCGTTTTGTGAAAACATGTTCCATAATTTCCTTCTGACAGATTTGAGAGAGATGTCAGGTGATTCAGAAAGAGGGGCGTCTTACAAATAGGAACATTTGCTTTGCTTTGAGGTGACTTCATTAGAGTTGATTTGAATTGAATACGATATTTTGTTTCGATTAGTATTTTGATATACCTATCACACAGAAAATATCTACACTTGTCATAATGTTTGGGTGTGATGAAACGAGAGAACAATATTTTAATGCAAAACAACAGAGCGTGTGTGAATGTCTGTAGAAAATAAACAGGAAGAGATGCTCATATCAGAGTGAGGACAATATCCACACAGCTATTCAAAAAAAAAAAGAAATGTGGAGGAGCAAAAGAAAAACACCACAATATACACTATACCATTATTGATTTAATTCGATGCATGCATGCATGCATACATGTAGAATTTAATAGATGTATGCATGTCATACATGTAGAATTTAATAGCTGACCACAACTATAGCCTTTTACGCACACCTTCTAGAAAGAAAGGAACGTGGCCGTTTAAAACCAAGCGGAGGACACACTCCATTAAAATTTGCGTTTCGTGACCACCGTCCGGTAGTCAATATTTTTCACCGCTGCTCAGCAACGTCAAAGAAAAGAACGCAACAACATTCATAATTACCGACAATTTCGTTTGTTGGCTTTGCTGATTTTGCTACTGAAATTGTATTGTTTAGTTGTGTTTTTTGTTTGTTTGTTTGTTTCCCCCAGTGAGAGTGTACCCGCTAATCGGTTATTCGTACCAAGGATAGGCGTATACAAAGCGCCTTGCACGCATTTAATACCGTCCACACAATGCTGCACAAAGGTAAAGGCTGCGAAAGGTCTCTGGAGTTAATCAAATTTTGAGAGCATTTCAGCGGCGAACGATTGTCTTCTTCGTAAGCGCGTGTGTGGGTTCTCGCTCTCTCTCTCTCTCTCTCTCCCTCCCTCTCTCTCTCTCTCTCTCTCTGTTCATGGACCTACTAGGTCCATGCTCTGTTGTACTTGATATGCAATTGAGAATATACGAGCCCTGTCACGTTCATGATCAAAGCCAGGGTGGCCAAAAAATATAGATAGCGTCCACTATGCAACGCACGTCCTGCTCAAATTGTTAGGCAGTAATGTAATCTGATGGGTTATTATGTCTGTTCAAATGTACGAGGCATTTCAATGACAAGGGAAGGGGGATAAACACGTGACCGCTCTTTGTTACTTCATATTCTTCATGCTACGTCACGTTATTAGGTGGCTGTAGAGGATATTACCATTGAAATATTTAAGCATTAAGTAAACGAACCACTGCTGACTTTGCCATGTTTGCGCTGCTCGCCGGTAGCAAACATTGCAATTTAAGTCTTTTTTCTTTCTTTCTTTCTTTTTTTTGCGGGGACGGGGTGTTTTTTGCCTCAGCAGTAGATTTGCAACAGATGTGTTTAAGTTTTACAGGTGTTGCCTTCGTCGGAAATATGCACTAATCATGCGAAGAGGCACTGTACATCTCTGTCGTTCATTATTTGGTTTTTTTTTTTGTCTTTTTTTTTTGGTCTAAAAGTATTGCATACTCCTTGCTCGCAATTGATACAATTTTGCTGGGGAAGGGGAGGGGTAAACGTTACAAGACTGCCCGGAGGGAGAGGAAGCGACAACGCGGGGTCGCGGAACGTTTCCCCGGAAAAAGAGCTCAGTCTGGGTTTAACCCTCTCCGCTCTGGGTGGAGGAAATACGGGCATTTCCTTGAATAAAAATAAAGTGTCAATTGTATATCAAGTATACATTTTGAAGACCCTAAAAAGTTTAGGAGCAACAATAAGCGGACCTCAAATCTGGGGGGGGGGGGGGCGCACGTACCCCTGTAAAACCCTTCCCTTCCCTCAATGTGGGATTATATACAGTAATTTAAGAGTCAAAAAGAAATCGCTTTGAAATTGTCTCACAAACTATTTGATAGATAGAGCTATAAAGGCTCGATGTTCTATAAAACTCGCAATGATGAATTGGACTTGTCTCTTCTGGAGAAATCTTATTTCAATGTTAAAGAATTGGATGCGATATTCCATTGATCCTCAATCTAAAATTGAGCTTTGGGAATGATTTATCATTATAATATATATATACATATATATATATATATATATATATATATATATATATATATATATATATATATATATATAATATTATAATCTTTGTTATATCTTCGGCTCCAATTGAATCCTCACTTGATCGAATATCCCTGATTACAGTGCCATACACTTTTTTCATTTAGTTTGGTGCCAGTAAGCCTACCATGGATATAAAGGAAATAGAAAATATTATCATTATTCTTATGCTTGTTAGTCTAGATCTGTCTGGCTTTCTCTTTCTATCTATAACATCTATGTACTTCTCTCTCCTTCTCTCACTTTATTCTCTTTGCTTTCTCTTATCAAGAGAGGATTCACTCCTTATGAAAGTTTTAAAGAATAACTTGAAGCGATTACACAAAAAGAAAAACAAGAATCGCGAGAAGTCGTTGTTACCTAACCACCGTTCCCATATAAAGTGGTGCGTAAAGACAATGAAATGTATCGCGCAAAGAAGGGATGAAAACTAAACACTGACAGACAGCTCAGTTTGCGACTCATTCTGGTTAACTCCTTCAGGACTAACGTAGCAAAACTTCAGCACTTTTGAATATTAAGGATTAGTGCCGCCGGTGATGAAACGGTTAAAGGTATTGTTCACCATCGGGAGCAGTGATGTATAATAATCACATTTTTTATGCATATATTGTGGAGGTCAGCTGTATCACAAAACATCCTGCCATATAAAAATTTGGCAATATAGCCTAAAATATGAGGAGATATCACTATTCTTCTCAATAAACCATAACTGCATAAGGTTTACTTTAAAAACAATTTTATTATATTTACTGTTCACATGTTGCATATCTAACAATACTTAACATTGATTATACTGATTAACATTTCTACATTGATTGTTTCTATCTCTAACTCACATTTTAGAACTATTTTGAAGCACTAAAGCTGGGTTGTTTCATCTGCAGATGATAAATAATGCCTTTAAGGTCTTGATATTCACACGTACAGTGGCCGCGTTATTGCCTTGCAAGTGCAAGATCATCACAGCTATCAACACCAGCCCGGAGCTTGAAAACGCGACACACAAGGTGACTCCATCTCAACGGAATTCGAAGAGTGGATTACACGCGTAGTCGCTTTATGTCCACACACTTCTTAAAGGATCAATGATGGAAGTTCTCCCATACAAACTTTATCCAGTGTTATTCGGGGAAAAAAAGGACTAGTACAGTTACAAGGACTAGCAAAGTTACTAACGTGCTACTAAAGTACTAACGTGCAAAAAAAAAAATAATAATAATAATAACAATGAAATCATATAATGTTGTATCTATCCATGAAGTCACCATACACAAATACACACGCACGTCCACATACACACACACACACACAGAGAATATATTATATATATATATATATATATATATATATATATATGCAGTGTATATATGTTCATGTAATAAAAACGTAAAATGACATTATTTAAACGCTCCATTCTGCCGGGGAACCGCATGTTTTTAGAAGCAAAGGACGAAACAGGTTAGTAATTGCATTCTTTTTATCAGCGATAGAACTTAAAAATCTGCTTCAAAAGCAGATATACAAGGCTACGTCTACTCCTGCCATATATATATATATATATATATATATATATATATATATATATATATATATTCGTCTTCGGTCACATTAAAAGAAAAAGAAGATGGAAAAGCTGGCACGAGTGCACTAGAGCGAGAGAATCACGGCCTTTATAAAGCTTGGTTTTTAAAAGCGTCAACATGCAATGTGACATGCATTGACATGTAAGAGACGCAGTCATCGCTTCATCAGTGGTCTCTATTAAAATAACGGAGTGTTCATCATGTACTCACATGTGTAGGGGAGACTGGATGAAATTGCGCTTTTTTATCAGCAATCCTCTCAATATCTCAATGCTTTTGAAGCTGCAGAGTACATAATAGCTCTCAAGTGGGGTTCGAAAACCGTTAAAGAGCTCAGGGGCATCTCCTCTCCGGCGTTCGTATTATTTTTGATGGGCACAGTGGAAAAAAAAAGGTGACGTAAGCGTGAAGCGGTAAGAGATGCATCTAGGGCTTTTCGCTTTCCTCTGTTGCTTCAACTGTGCCTCGCTGGAGAGGATGACGGTAATTCATGGCATCAACGCCTTGATCAAATTTCGGAGTCAACGGCTACTCGGAATACTTTGCAGAATAATATTGTCTACATGAGTTATAAAAGGAATCCGTGTTACTTGAGGACGTATACGGGCAACTGCAGCCGAGGACATCTACTTTATTACCCAAGTCACACATTAACAATTATTCTTATAGATAACTGACAAGAACGGAGAAAACATTTTTTTTCTATTTTTTTTTCTGGTAGTTCTATTGCTGTAGCTGCAACTGAATAGTCAAATTTGTGACCCCCATCACAAAATTCATTACTATCTTCTTCTTTTTTTGCCTATATGTCATAGCCAACTTATGAAAAAAAAAAAACTCGAACATTCTCAACTTTAGAATGACATACATCGAATTGAAATTGGATGTTTAAAAAAAAACACGAAACTCAAACAAGCACACTAAGTCGCCATTTATCAATGTTTATTGGGTGAGGATCTAAGGGGGGGGGGCTTAAACCTGCAGACAACTACTGTGAAGGAACCATCAGCTTAGCCAAAAACATGGTGCTCTTACCATGAACACCCCATGCATAATTTTGTTACTCTATCAACGTTTAAATATATCTATGATATTTCATTTACAATTCCATATAGGCCTACTCCATGTGTTCAAAACATTTAAACTTACAACTTCTTCAGCTACGAAAAAACAGTGTTGAAAACACTGCTTGTACATGGCTTAATATTTCAAACTTTCAAACTTCAGATTTTAAAAAATTAAACTTGAACTTGATCTTTATTCTGTTTCATTAAAAAAACATATCATTTGTACAATGACAAACTGAGGACAGGAAACGAGTACATGAACATGCATACATAGCATATAATAGCTATAAATGAAACATGGAAACTATAAAAGACCGGTGTTTGTCAGGGTAGTTCCCAACAGAAAGAATAATAGGAAACAATATTGCTTTACGATCAAGACATAGGACAGGTGAAATTATTACAAAAAAAAAACCAGACAAACATACACAAAAATTACATTTTCATTATAAAATTAAGTAATAGTGTTTAGTCATATCAACCCCTAGAAAACAAAAACCACAAAATTATCTATAATCATAGTGTATTTCATAATGACAACTATAACTTTCTAACAAATATCTTCTCAGATTTGTCTTAAAAATATTTGTAGTTGGAAAATTTGTAACTGTATCTGGTAAAGAATTCCATAATGAGGGTCCAGTGTGTCTGAGTATGTGCATTATACATCTTATCTACCTTAAATGAATGATATTTTTACTAATTCGAGTATTATAACTATGAATGTGATCATTAGATGATAAAATAATAATAATGATAAAAATGAGGGGGGTTTTCAGCCTCACTGTCAAATTGCTCCGTACAACTTTTTTCATGCTTTGTGAAGAAGTGTGACATTTTACAATAGAGGTTAGCACATGATCAGGTCTTGCACGCATGGCTAGAAATGACAAATATCAACTCGATAAGTTGCAACGTGTTTTTGTTCACCAGAGCCTATTATGAGTAGATTCTGCTGCTGAAACTGTGCGAACTCAAGATGTTTTCGATTCCGGTTTTTAATCCATCAAACACATCTTAAAAATTGATCTATGTATTCTAAGAACAACATTTTAATCACATGAAGAAAGAGTGAGTTATGATATAACAACTTAGATATAATTATTCTATTTAAAAAAAAGTAATATAGAAAATATCAGCGCACAGCAGTGCTTATTTTCGCACTACAAGTATTGTAGCTTTGAAAGTCTTTACCACACGTGGCTAACAGTCGTATATAGGACCTACTTGAGTAATATCGTTGCACTCATTGCGTGTTAACGCACTCAGGTGCGCTTCATGTCTTTGCTCTGTGTTCCTCTTCACACTCAGCATGCAGTAGTTGTAAGTCTTTGCACCAGAGTGTAGGCCTACATCTTCACATCAGTGACCGTCTTCACACTTCGTGTATTTCATATTACTCAGTGCGTCATGGAACAGCACTCGTTAATTTTCGCACTCAGTGTCGAATAATAAATATCTTCGTGCTCGGTGTACATCTTGTCACTTGAATCACCCACGTACCCCGTGTAAAGTCTTTGAGCCAAGTGTAGATTTTCGTACTCGCATACGTTTAATGTCTTTACCATCGGTGCATGGTTCATACGAGATCCGAGTGGTCGACGTGCTTTTAGCAGCTCAAATTGTCTTCGACGTTGAAACATCACACTTGTCATCTAAAGTAGAAGTGGAAACAGGGGCTGCCGAAGGCTTACGAGACAACTCAATCACCGTCCCAAAGTGGCTCGGGGGAGCTTTTAATAGGCAGGATGCTTCCTGGTCTATTAGTCTTATGTTTCTTCGCATTTCATTTGTCTTCACTCTCGCATCAGAACAATCTACTATCAAGGGTGCATAACGATCGACTAGTAATATTATCCTGTCCTCAGACGTCTCTCCTCGCATTAAGACCAACAGAGGCTCGGGTTATCAATATTTGACGCCGTCATGAGTATGATTGGGAAATATGCACATCAAGATAACACATTGCACATTGGCGCTCTAAAGTTGACGGCGAAACAGAGACAGTGAAGAAAGAAAGAATGGTGAGAAGAAAGAGGAGAAAAAGAAAGTTGATATTAAACACACACGTGCGCGCGCGCATACACAAACACACACACACACACATACACACACACACGGGTATAACCTTGGACTTAAGGACTGGCATTGATGTGATTGTGAGATGACCGGAGGCTGTTGGTATTGACTGGCATATCCGACTACCTTGGACTACTGGAGCAGACAATGCCACTTTTTCCTCCTAAGAGCAAACCAGGTTAAGCAATTTGCTGGGCTCACAAGGAAGTTGTCATGGCAACGTCCATTCTGAAGAGGGATCACACCTGGGTAAATAGCTGGAACAGATTTGAAATAAGAAAAAGACCGTCGCGTACCATTCATTGCAAAGAAAGAAAGAAAGGCGCATGTCTAAAATGGATCTGATTTGCTTTCCACCTGTCTATACGAGACGAACCTAATCTATCTTCACGCAGAGATGACTATTTGTGGGAGTTATCATAGCAAGATGTGTGTATAATAAGTAGAGAGAGAGATAGAGAGAGAGAGAGAGAAAGTTGTTCTTTTTTATTTCTACGCAACGAAATAGGCAACGATCATATATCATGTTTTCTCGCGGCGGTACAACATTCCACAGACAGTTTGGATAGACTTCTCTTCTCGACTCATCTCTCCCTCTCCTTCTCCCACACCTATCTCTCCCTCTATTTACCTGTCAGTCATTTTTGACTATCTTATGCGATCCATAAATAATGTTTCTACTCTCTCTCTCTTTCTGTCTCTCTTATTCGCAATCCTGTTTATCCTTGTCCGCTGTCTTCCGTGAATATACATATACAATGTCTGCATTTCTTTTCGTACTTTCCTCGTCAAACCCTCTCTACATTTCCGTTCTTTTTATATCACATCAGAAACACTTGAGAACTGACATACAGTGAGTCACATACATGGCACATGTTCAATAATGACATTAACACTCAACCCTTCTAAAACGCCTTGGTCAAACCTTTTGTCTTTTAAAGGTACTTTTTACCATTGGGAGCAGTGACTTAAAAAAACAAACGTTCGTGTTATCACATTATTTTCATATTTACCTATGGGTCAGTTGTATCACAAAACATCCTACCATGTAAACAATTCACAGTAAAGCCTAAAATACAAGGAGATATGATCACAATTTGCCTCAATAAACCATAACTGTGAAAGGTTTATTCTAGAAACAATTTTATTCTAACTATTGTTCACATTTTTTGTTGTATTCAACAATACTATACATTTGTTATACTGAATGAAATTTTTAAATTGGTTGTTTCTATTCCTAACTCACATTTCAGAACTATTTTAAAGCACTAAAGCTGGGTTTTTTGTTTCATTTGCAAGTGGTAAATAATACCTTTAATTCCGTTGTCCATTTTCTCCTCGAGTCACGAAACGCCTGTTTTTCACAAGCGTTTCTACCCCTACATACACTACATTCTTGGTTCGAAGTGTGTATCTCTTCGATGTCTCTTCACCGATATATCACTTCAATAATACCGTCTCCACACCGCTTCAATGTAGAAAACGAAATGGAAACACGACCGGCCGGAGATGTGAGATTCTGAATACGTCAAATAAAAAGGCCCCTGAGTAGTAGCTCTGTTTCCATGCACTGCACCGCATGGGAAACGCAGCGGAGCTGTATCGATGTCACTTCTCATTCAATTCAAATCATACATTCCCAGATCGATGTCAACTTTGCTTTCTGTTTTTCGCATCGCAGTTAAAATGCATGGGTTCAACGCATTAATGTGATCGAGGTCTCTATCGGGCATCTTTCTTCTCCCCCCCCCCCCCCCTTAGTGTTGAGTATGTGATGATCCCCAGGATGATCCATATTATTAATACGTTTTGGTTTTATTTGGTGTGAGCTCCGTAATTGCTTTTACGGCAGGACGACACGGCAGCTACTGCATGTGGATTATTGATACCGGCCATCTATTACCTCGAAGAAACTGTCTGTGGATGACACGTGTGTAAATAGGAAGCTTTATCAACATATCCCAAGACTATTCAAGTAATCTTGACCTCCTTTCCTATTACCTACTTCTAATTTTTTGTCTTCTAGTGGGGTGGCGGGGCATGAACATAATATAAGGACCAACAAATGTTTCGTGGTCAAATCTATTACCATTGTATTATTTTTTTTTTTGTGTGTGTGTGTATAGATTTTTTTTTTCCTCTGGCCAGAAAAAGTTATGCATTGTCCCGAAAGAAAAGGAAACATAACAATCCATTTTGAATTTTATAGTGGCCCCCGATAGGACCACAAAAGATGCCATGGAAATCTAGTTGTTCGATGTCAATTTCTAGTGGCCCTGTGCCACCGGGCCACCGCTAATGTCGATCCCTGGAAATAATCAAATAATGTATAAACATATATAATTATATATACATAAATGTATGGCGCTGGTCCATACCAAACATGAGAAAGAATGGTTTTACCCTTAGAGGCGATAGTGATCGACGATGTAAGTCCGCAGCTCGCCAGCATTGCAATTGATTGTCGTCTGGTGAGGACATGGGACAGATACCATCGCTCATTGCCGCGATTACCCCAATTTATCATGCTGTTTTGGGATCTTGTTTGTCCCCCGTCAAAACTACGGGTATGAAAACTGTGTGTGTGTGCGTGTGTGCGTGTGTGTGTGTGCGTGTGTGTGTGTGTGTGTATTATATAATATATATATATATATATATATATATATATATTCTTAAATCCTTAAAGGCATAATTTACTATTTGCACATGAAACAAATACCCAGCATTAGTTCATTAAAAATAGTTCTAAAATGTGAGTTAGGGATAGAAACAACCACTGTTAACATTTAAATCGAAATGATCACTGTATTGTTAAATACACAGAATGTGAACAATATTTACAATAAAAATGTTTCCAGACCAAACCGTCTACCGTTATGGTTTAATGAGAAAAATAATGATATCTCCTTATATATATATATATATATATATATATATATATATATATATATATATATATGTGTGTGTGTGTGTGTGCGTGTGTGTGTGTGTGTGTGTGTGTGTGTGTGTGTGTGTATGTGTGCGTGTGTGTATGTGTGTGTGCACTTGCGTGTAAGGAAGGATAGAGGAATAGACAGGGGGTGGGGTACGGTGGAGGAGCTTTTCAAGGAGGATGGCCTTTACAAGCATATGATGAGGGAACCGTAAGAATGTTTTTAAATGGTGATATGGATATCAGACAAAACAAAGAAATGTCATTGATCCCTCTAATATTTTGTCTAATTCTTTTCTTCTTCTTTTTTTTTTCGTTTCGTTTCCATATCCCAGTTCACTATGTCAGGCTGAATGAGAAATTAACACCAGCTTTATAAATTGGGCTGCCACGTGCTCAAGCTTTTGCTTATAGTGGCAGTCCTTCTTCCGCATAATTTCTCAGATAATCATTTGGAAATTTGGTAATACGAGTTATATTTTGTTAATGAAATTAATTTACACATCGATTTTCCTTCTTTGAATCATGTACATTGTAATCTGCTTACTGATATTCCATGTGATATTACCATGGATGGATATTACTGAAAAGAATCCTGATTTATGTGTGAAATTGTGCTGGAAGAAAAATAAATCAAACAAACAAACAAATATCAGTTGCAATCACACACACACACACACACACAAACACAAACACGTTACGGAAATGAGAAAAGCTGGCGTAAGAGATCTTCTCACTAAAAAATGAAAACTAGCTCATATTCTATTGAAGCCATGAGCGTGAGGTTGCAGCCCTCATTTAAAAATAAAGAATGTGGTGCATAATTGAAATGGCTCCCGTGCGCTTGCCAGATGATGGTGTAAAAAGCACGTCAGGATAATCAATTTGCAAACGTAATCTAGCATTCCACACGTAAAAGCAAAGTTCGTTGCCATACTCATCATTATGGAAAACAGAAAACTAGTAAGCGCATTCAATACCACCATCACTTGGAAATTTAAAAATAGTTGGTGCGTCTTGCATTCGGTACAGCAATGCTACCTTTAGCAGAAAAAAAAATCAAAAACAAAAACAAAAACAATGAAGGTCAAACTGCATGGCAACGGAAAGACGCGACCTCTTACATCTAATATCGTCACAAATATTGACAAATAAAAAAAAATAGGAAACTAGGAAGTGACTTACAACTGACTAAAAAAAAAAGGATCTTTTCATTACTTTGACCATTAAGTGAAAGTGAAGCAGGCAAAAATGGAAGAGTGAAAAAGCATTCACAGAGAAGGTATAGCACACAAAGTTTCCATGTGGACCGTTTAGAGTAAAGTGACATATGATTATCATAGCATGATACCAAAAGTATGAATTTATACTCATAGGCCCTATGGGTGGAAAGGCAAATTATATTCCTTGCGCATGCGCGCACACCGCGGCGAACCTTGGCGTTCGTGTGCCCATGGCAACGCGAAGAATGTTTGACAACACACCAAAGCTAGGGGGAATTCTTTAAACCGTGTGCGTGAGTGTGTGTGTGTGTGTGTGTGTTTTCGTGCATGCGTGTGTTTATGTCACCTTTATTATATCTGCTGGGGCTCACACTCAAATAGCTAAAAAATTACATTTTTCCCGACATGTGGTCAACATGATGTTGTGAAACCGTGTGGGGGGCAAGTCGAGCCCCTTCGGTGAGATGGAATTTCTAGTAATAATATGACAACGATTCACCGTACACTGCCCGAGGCTTAGTGACCTATAACTTGAACCCCTTGTAATGTTTTCCCAACTCCCTTAATATGCACCTCTCCGCATCTCTCTTCTGACGGAACTTTCGGCAGAACTTTCCATAAAATTTCACATCACAGGCATAATGGTAAATTGTGAAGTCGTAACAGGCGTGGTGCACCAGTATTATTTTGATGTGGATGACCTTTATTACTAGTAAGACAATCAAACCAATCACAAATTAGATTGTCCCATATTTTTTTCTTTCTTTCAATGATGAAAACATAATCCTGTTCAGTACAAACAAGAATATAAAAAATTAATTAAGTGATAAGATACATTGCTATGTCCCTTTAATGTGACTTCATGTATTTAATAATTGAGTCGTCAATCAAGTAGCCTATGAAAAGGCTTGCAGGCATCTTTCGAGACTGCTTTTATGATTTCCATAAGAATCTACCGTGCTCACAGGCCGTGTAAAGTGTTTGGATATTATTGGAAGATAGAAGCAGAAATAGAAAATGCAGCCTGAGAAAGCTCACTATCCTCACGATCTTGCGACAATTATGGAAGGCTGTCAAATACACGTCATATCGGTCTGCATGCAAATTAATTTCGGATTATCGTTGATTACAAAATTGGTCATAATTTCGTAAAATAATCGAAATTGTCGGCAACCCCAAGTTAACAGATTGCATGAGAACGCCACAATTAAAACTAAAAACAATTGAAAATTAAAGTGTTTAAAAATTCATCCCAGTTTTCCTTAAATGTGAATATATTGCTACATTTTTCTCCTCTATTGATTCAAGCTAATTGCTAACTTTTCATAAAAAAACATGGATGATTCAACGAAATATGGTTAAACGGAACAACAAATCAGTACATGGCTATACCAAAAAAAAAAAAAAAAAAAACAGGTAACAGGTGAACTTTTAGATCTAGTGGTTTTTTTTTTTTTTTTTTTTTTTTGCTTCTTTTTTTTTTGGCCTACTTTTTCACGATGATTATCATGAAAAAGTAGGCAAAACAAAGAAAGTAGATCTCATCGAGCTACTTTCGACAAAATTGAAACATTGAAACAGTGTGGTTGATACAGCATCCTTTCCATACCATGGAGAATATCCGTTTCCAAAAAGTTGAGATCAACGGATTTTGTGCAATTTATTTTTTAAACGCCATTAGCGATTCTAAAATTTCCATAATATTATTACTGGGATCTAAGACTACATCTTGTCTAAAACTTTGAATAAAACATGAGAGGAAATAGGACGCTCAGAAAGTTTGACAGGGATTTTAATATGCGCATATTTACAGGGCCATTGCTTGACAAGATATTTAAAAGTTCAGATGCCTTCTGCACGCTGAAAAAAAAAAACACTAGGAAGAAACTGCGAAGCCTAAAGTACATTCTTGTTACAGGTAGACCCTACTGTTTGCCACTGGGAGCAGCGGTTAAAAAAAAAAAATGTTAAAGATATCACATTTGATGCATATTATTGTGTAGGTCAGTTGTATCACGAAACATCCTACCATGTAAAAATTTCGCAATAAAGGCTAAAATATAAGGAGATATAACTATTTTTCTCACTAAACCATAACTGTCAAGATTGTTCACATTTTGTATGTTTAACAATACATAACATTAATTACAATGATTCGATTTTTTACATCGGTTGTTTCTATCTCTAACTCACATTTTAGAACTATCTTCAAATAGTAAATAATGCCTTTGATCAAATCTGACCCGTCCCTTCACGCACACACATACATACACATATACGGTTTTTAATGGTTTTTTTTTTTCCATTACTATTCAATAATACAAAGGGAACATCATAAATTTTGCACTGCTGTAACAAAGTAAAATTTGGGTAGAAGTAACAAAAGAATCAAATCCGACCTATATAAGCCTGCAACTTTTTTGACAGATGAAGAAATTATTAACTTGATATAAACACCTATAGCATTTCATTCGTCAGAGTGATAGCAATTGAAATGAAAAAAGAAAGACACACACACACACACGCACATACAAACACACATGCACAATTTTCAAGAGTAAATACGATGCATAAAACGAGCATCGATGGTAAAAAGAAAAGGATTCGAGATAGGGCAAAAGACAAATTGCTTTGAAACGATCGTAATTTGAGGTCGTGAACCAGAACGAAAATAACGCATTGCAATAAGCACTATCAAAATCTCAGACATCAGCTGTTTTTACGAGTTTGACCCATGGAACGAAAGCACGTGTCGACATTTCAATAACGTGTAGGATATAAAACTTTTTTTTTTCTTTGTCTGTCATCTTCCTTGGTATATATCTGTGTAGTCAGTGTAGATGTCTGTCTGTTGTTAAGCCAGCTTCTTTCAAGCTCAAAAAAAAAACACAAACAAACAAACAAAAACACCGTGCCCCTCCCACTATTCTAACTTTTTTTTCTTTTGTTTTTGAGGAGGGGGAGGAGACGACTTATAAAAGTTTTCATAGTAAAGCTCTTCTTATTTGTAAGTAACACCTCACCGCTAAGAAAAATAAGGGCTGGTATCATTTCTTTTTTTCTTTTTTTTTTTTTTTTGAAGTGTCCGAAGTGGTGAGAGATTAGGGATGTAGAATATCTTTATTTAAAAGTGACAGATTTGTGAGCGAGTGATCATCAGCCGACAAAGGGATAAAAATGTAGATTTAAAACAAGAGTACATCATACTCTTTCTAAACAGATTTCACACCTCTTATCGCTTGAATGATATGCCTATGATCTCCCTCTCCCTGGAAATCCAGCAAAGAAATCCTCTGAATATGCAGCGTAATCTGTGTGAGTTCTTCTTGAATTCAGGCATTGTTATTGACCGCTATCTAATGCGAGATTTTGCAGCGCTGTGTCATTTTATTAGCGAGGATCTCGAAAGCTGTACGCTGAAGATGTGCATAATGCTCAAGGCAGAGTTTTTAAACTCTATGGAAAATGTCAAAAAAAAAAACCAACAACTCATCAAAGACACTCACAGTTAAATTCCGTCAGACAAGCCCGAAATTACATCCGGGTAATCCACGCACCGCTCTTGCCCATAAATCAATAAACTGATGCAGTATCCAGACGCACTGAATTCTTTTCCTATATTCTGATATTCGTGACATGCATTACCCTTCGTTTCAGGGCGCCACGTCATTCCACACACAAGTTCATGTCCATGTGTATTTACATTTACATTTCGTGGCAATGTGTGGTTAAGGTTTTTGGCGAATACAAGTGTATTGTGAAATTATCGAGCTCTCCACACTGTAAAAGGTCAAATTTTCTACTTTCAAATCACATGAAGCCACGCTCATGAATGTTTTATTACAACGTCATGCCATTAAACTCCTGCACTGTCAGCGTCACTGTAAACTGAAATTGGTGATTTGTTCAAGGTACACTATATTACACAGATATGACATTCCCTACAAGGCGAGGAAATTATATTTCCTTTATATATTTCACTTGTACTTGAAAGAACAATGGCGGTTATATGCCAGCAACTTTACGAGTTGTGCATGTAATCAGTTCAATTCAAATCAAACTTTATTTCATTTTTCGAAAAGAACATAAAATTTCACTTTCTTTGGTAACAGAGAATAAGGTTGCATATTCAAAACAAAGTAAATTGAAATTGGATATAATTCTGAAACCTTGGGGTAACAAATACGTTGTCATGAAAATTGACTGACTGAAGTGATAACGACGATATAACAATACGCAAAACATCGAAAAATGGAGGGACCCACTAAAAAGACAAAGCTTGTAGAATGTGGGCCCCTCAGGTGCAGAATGTCAAATAGAAATATGAACTGAAGCAGAAAAGGGGGGAAAAGGCTTGGAAAAAGTCAGGAAAAAAGTCTAAAAAGTGTAAAAAGAAAAGTCTGGAAGCCCTCTAAGAAGACAGAGTAACAAACAGACACACATACACACGCGAATAAACATTTAACGAGACTGGGACGACGACAAGACTAATATAACAGGAAGACAATACGACGGACAGAAAGGCAAAACAGATCCAGCGATCCTCGACAGAAATATATCGAAAAAATAATGGGATGCGTGTAAAGGATACGGAAATGTAGAGAAATAGAGAGAAAATAGAAGTAACATAATCATGGTAATTGAGAATCAGAATGAAAGTGAAAATCTGGACAGATTACAGTGGTACCATTACCACTTGACGAGTCATTTTGGGTCACAAACGTCATTCGCACTGGATTGAAGACATCAGTTGGTGTTTCATTCTTTTGTTTCCTTCCTCCAATCAAAATTTTCAAGGCTTTTCGAAACAACAGTGTTTTGAATCGAATAGAACACATCAGCTGCAGATGGATTTTCTCTACTCTTTTCCCCTCGAATCAACTTGATATGGCCACATTTTAACTGCCCGTCCAGCCTATCTATTTCTCTACCGCCATTATCTTCCCCTCAATAATACACAAATTGTATGTACAAATAGAGATGAAAGCACCACAATGCATTCATCGTTAACGCTTTTAGCGCAGATGGTGACAGAAAGTCGAATTCGCCCCATGTGAAACTGATGTCTTGGAAGTGCAAACATATCACCTTCGATCGTCTGGCCTCACTTAGACCAAACTAGAATTCAAGGAGAGATGATGTTAATCTCTCTCCCTCCCCCCCCCCTCTCTCTCTCTCTCTCTCTCTCTCTCTCTCTCTCTCTCTCTCTCTCTCTCGCTTGCCCTGCATTACAAACTGTCAACTTACCGATCTTCAACGTTAAACGTTTACCCCTCTAGTCACTTTCAAGCACGGCAAATCATATTAGACGACAGTCGGTTGAGAAGCCTTCGGACACACGAGTAACTCATAGAAACCTCATGACGTGGTGTGGCACTTTTATTTTGCTTCTTTACTTGCTATTCAAATGTCCATTTCATTTTCCAACTCCATCCATCCCCTTCCACACACACACACACACACATGGTCAACATATAGGCCTACATTCCAGACAAGTAAGAATTCATGTTATTACATCAGCTTCTGAGCCTCTAAACGCACTACAAACAGTGTTTCTCGGCAGATACCTCATATTTCACATGGATCTGCTCTCTTTCTTGTTTGCATTCGACAATCACTTGCGCATTCAATTCCTGACATGTTTACAGTTTACTTGTAAAGTGTGGAATATGCGAAAAAAAATACAACAAACGAACATATAAACAATTAAGATGCAAGGGCCGGATGCAAGATTTCTAAGGTGTCACTGTCGTGTTCGACAGCCCTGGGTCCGAACTGACCCATTTTTGGTCATTCCCGACGAGCAATAAGAGTCCGGATTTATTACCGAACCCACATTTATTGTGATCAGCCTGACCAAGGAGGTATGATACCTCCTTGGCCTGACCAGCACGTACGAGTATTAAACAAAAACATTCGTCTGCATTCTTACACTGCATGGAGATTTATAAGACTGGCCAACAGTTTTATTTTACGTTTTTCGGCGTCACACCGACCTGGATATGACTGAAGGTTTGTGACTACGTCTAAAATTCAGCAATCTGTCCCAAGTGTACGAACTCTGCAGGTGTTTGACCGTAATTGGTCGCAAGTCCAATGTCCAATGATCTCTGACGATTTCTTGTCAGGAGATTCAGCGATTAGGTTACTACAACTGCCACGAGCGGCAGAATTACGAATCTTTTGGGAAATTGCCATTATTTGAGCGTATCATCCAATCACGGGTCGCCTTAAAACAAACTGAGCGTGAAATGTACACATCCCCATCTTCAACTACGCAACAGTCCCCTCACCTTACCCTAATCTTACAATTAACATATAACTTTCATCTACATCTTAAACGTAATCCTTCAATCAGCCTTCCAGGAAACGGGAATAAGAGTCCAATAATTTGATCTACCATAGTGTATATAGGCTCTCCGTAAGAGACATATTATAATTATGCTCCTCTAAAAAAAAAAAAAAAAAAAAAAAAAAAAAAGGAATCATATAGGGAGGTATTAATAATAAATGAAAGCAAATATAGGGCTAAAACTTCTAAACCACACGAAAGGTGGGAGGGAAACGTAACGGAGGCACAATGTTGGAAGTATTGGAATTTCAGTCGTCCGCATACAACTATCGCTGTGCTTCGTAACATTTGTGATTCCTTTACTAAAATCCAGTTTCTTAAAAACATGGAACAAGCATGTAGCAAGAAATAAAACACGTCTACAAAATGTTGTTAGAATTGAAGTATTCTTAGATATGTGCGAAGAATGAGATTACTTGTAGAGATGTACAAAGAGGTAAAGAGATTTTTTAGATGAGCAAGAGACATAATTCTAATATAAATTGTATATAAAAAAAAACTATGTAAAATCTTAATTTTCATACGCCTAGAGCAAAGCCGAGAAAAATTGCCTTGCTCAAAAATTATGATGGATGCCTTTCTTTGGATAATTGTGTTCTGTTATTTCCTGTCGTGCGAGAATAAACAACCCATTAATATGATCGAACATGACATTTTACAAGAAGTTTCGTAGTTGCAATAATTACCAACGATTTGTCAACTTGTCAACCTGCTATGCAGGCCCAGTCCATAATTTAATAATTAGAAGTACCCACAACCTCAGCCAGGGTAATTGATATGATAATAATCATAATATGATTGGCTTGTGATAATGCATTGCAGAAAAAAAAGGAGAAAGAATCAAAAAGAAAACAGAGTCATCTAAGAATTCATACACAAACACTGTACATTCACATACAAACAAAAAAGCGGACTAGCAAACAAACACACAAACTGACTCAGAATCAAATGTTTCCAGAAAACAATACAAAAAAAAAACTGACGAAGTTAAACGTAGAAAGACTTACTAGCTGTTCCGGGGACCTTTTCCTCACTGAAGATCAAACAAAAACACGTGTGGCAAGCTTTACAAAATCCGTGCGGTAGACAACATCTAATAATGGAGGTACGCGCTCCCCCGATCCCCTGGCGTGGGAATTGAGAACACCGATGGCAAAGAGGAGGAACTAGAGATCGTCTCAGCATCCACACTAGAACGAAACGGGAGGAAGTTTTAACCATCCGTTAGCCACGGTTTCGGTAGATGACACTGACAAAGACACTGACAACGTCAGTGTTGTCTGCCGCTCCGTCGGGTGTTGGATGTTGGAAACGGAGCGAAATGAAGAGGGGGAAAAAGCGCGCGTCAACGTTGTTCCATTTTGTGTGAGCGCAAGGAAAAAGCGAAGCAAGGGCAGGGGTATGTATTACTTGCACATTGGTGGCACTGCAATCTTCCGCCGGTGCGGACGTGCAGTTTGCCCAGCGCGAGGAGGGAGGAGAATGGGGTGAGGAGGGATTGATAAACAAAGATGGTGAGATGGAGAGGAGAAATGGAGATGTAAAGATAGAGAGAAGGTGAAGAGAAAGAGGAAGAGAAGGAGGGAGAGGAGGAGGATTTCAGGCTGATGCTCCCAGGTGCGGATTGAGATCAGTCGTCATGTGAAAAATGGGATGTACTTGAAACGAGGGTCCGATTGGCAGTCAGTGCTGTTTCCCCCTCTACAATGTATAGAGCCTCTCAACTGAATAAGGACTGCTATGCCAGAGAACAGGTGAGGAGCGCGATTGGCAATGCACTTTACGTGGGTCGGACACAAAAATTACCCCCAGGCATTATTATCAACAGCACAGCGACTATCGGATGGTGATTAGTGACACTGAATGATATAAAGTCCAAGGTTGCATCTCCACTTCTTAGCGGGAAGTGATACAGGCAGTAGAGTGACTAACGTAGTTATTAGTACAGTGAATAGTAACGTTGTTCGTGTGTGTGTATTGACATAGCAACGCGATAGGCACGAACAAGCACGCGTGGTGCCTTTCTTTTTTTTATTCTCAGCCATTTTGTCCTCAAATTTCGATTTGATTGGATCGGGGAAGGTCAAGCATTTTTCCACCTGCTAACTCCATTTCGAAGAGAGAAGCGGACTTTTTTCGTATGCCTTCTTCTCAAGTTTATAAATAATAATAGCAATACTAGCACACACACACACAAACATGAGTGTATATATATTTATAGGGTATATACATATATTTCATAGGGTGTATATATATATATATATATATATATATATATATATATAGGTCGCAGTCGACATGTTGGTCAAGCATTAGGCCCTATCAATAGCAGAACAGAAAAATCCCTGCGGAAACTTATCGTGCTGTACACCGACAGTTTATTTTCAACAAATTTTCAGGCACCTTGCATGCCCTTTGTCAAGTGATATACAGACTGAGATATATGTGTGCGTGTGTGTTGTATATGTATATATATATATATATATATATATATATACATATATATATATATATATATATATATATATATATATATAATAAGTTTATCTTTTCATATATTTATTTATTTATTATTTATTTATTTACACAGTGAGGACAACCTGCACACAAACGCAAAACGGATGCTGCCTGCAGACGCGAACCACTAACCTCAAGATTGAGAATCCATGGTCATAACCACTGATCCACAGTATACTTCTCATGCATACTGTGCGTCTGCAGGTATGAAAGAACCCCCATCAAGTCGCGACATCCGAAGGCAAACTTGTGTGGGAAATGCATTTATTGCAACAGAAGGAGATTTTTGACTTGACCTGGATCTTGAAGTGGAGAGCCCTCGGAGAAAGGGTCGCAGGGGATTTACACTTTTATGTGACCCCAGGGTCAACCTTAGATGACGCGTCCTGCTGATTTAAAGGACCTATACAATGCAAATGTTGACTTGAACAGATTTGCAATACCTCGATCATCACTTACGTGGCGAAAATAGTACCAGTAGGGCCTATCCAAGTATTTCAAGTGTCGTACATGTATTATATAGTTATTTCTTTTACTATTTTAGATGTGCTCACAAAAAAAAAAAAAACACCTTCCAAACCAAGATGGTGGGGATGACATCCTGTCAATCACAGCTTAAATACTAATGAAAAATAGCAAGACACATTGGAGTGTGCTTTCTCCGAGACTAAGCATAACTTGCGTGCGTGTTTCCATGCAATGCCTTTCGTTAATTATATTATATTTATCAGGGTCGCATGCAAGTTATGCTCAGTTTCAGAGGACGTATAATATATATGTCTTTTGTTAATCATATTAGTACTGTGGCAGTGATTGACAGGGGATGTTATCGACACAATCTTGATTTGGAAAGCTTTTTGTGGGAGTAACCAAGTAATCTAACGAAAAATAGCATAAAAAATACATGGGCGTATTCATATATATATATATATATATATATATATATATATATATACTTTTTGAGAGGGAGAGAGAGAGAGAGAGAGAGAGAGGGCTAGCTACATATAAGTGACCAGGGGCCCGTTGCATAAAAGTTACAATTATGGTAACTTTGCCATCCAATGGTAACTTCCATGGAATTCTTGATTTTGATTGGCTGTTGAGTATTGTTGCCATGGTAGTTACCATTGGATGGCAAAGTTACCATAATAGTAACTTTTATGCAACGGGCCCCAGGGTATTATATGTCAACACAAGTCAGCATACATTTGCATACTTGGTCCTTTGACAGTTGACTGTTTGAACTGCAACCATGGCCAATTCTCTCCATGTTCAGTTGACCAGTGTAGATTAAGTAAAATCTTGCAGAGTTACACAGAATGAAATCAGAACGGTTACTAAGTAAGTTCCATAAAATCGCAATTGAAAGAAGGCAGTTATTGAAGCTTTACGCGTTGCAACTAAAACGTCTGATGAAGAGGCAATCATGACATCACCTTTGCATTCTTCCATTTGGTTGATGTGTACATAATCATTCATTAAAATCTACCGCAGATTTAGCAATTGCAAAGTAAGATTTCATTTTTGCTAGTTTTTGTATGTTCGTTTGTTTGTTTTCTTTTTTAGCAAAAAAATACAATAACTGAATAAGAAGAATGCATTATATTCTTACCTATTTCGTGTCAAAAATTGAAATTCATTGAAGATTGGGAGAAATTTTTGACATGATGGCATTATTTTGTGTCTGCCAATTCGAAAATATATTTGCGACTATGATATCACTACATTGTGAAAGCATTGCAAAAATTCGGAGTTCATAACCTTCTTATACTTAACCCGGTATTTAGGTAACCTGTACAAACTAAGTATCATCTCCTAGCCTATACCATCTGCCACACTGTTTGTTTTATTGTACTTTAAATGTCCTGTTTACCTTTGGGAGCAGTGATTTAAAAAAAAACGTTCAAGATATCACTTTTGATGCATATGTGTAGGTTAGTTGTATCACAAAACATCCTATCATATAAAAATTTTGCCTAAAATATAAGGAGATATCACTATTTTTCTAATCAAACCATAACTGTAGACAGTTTAGTCTGGAAACATTTTTATTTTAACCATTGTTCACATTTTGTATATTTAACAATACTTAACATCGATTTTACTGGTTCAATTTTTTACATTGGTTGTTTCTATCCCTAACTCACATTTTAGAACTATTTTGAAGCGCTAATGCTGAGGTTTTTTTTCATCTGCAAAAGGTAAATTATGCCTTTAAGTACTTCAACCAACTTAACATGATGTGAATTTCATTTTGCACGTCAGTTCTGCTTATACATAAATCGATTTGGGATGATACGCTATAAATTAACTACGTTTTTATTGAGTGATCAACGTTTTACAAGCTGTGCTTTTCGCTAGATTACTCTTTTCCATCTCCTAAAGTTTATTTTTCTGTGAGCCTTGAAAAGTATGTGTTTTTTCACTTATTGTTTTTTCACTTATCATTCGAAGCATTTTGTACGTATATTCCGTAATGCACTTTAGGATTCACCTTTTACTACACGTGTTTCTTACAAAATATAGAAACAATATGAATTGTGAAATTATGCCTTGTAGTATGTTTTGTTCATCTGGTTAGTTCAAAATAAACTACAGTGTATAATTGAATTGAATTAAACTGAACTTCAATTACACATGAGGGTATGAATCCTCAGTGGCATTGCATTGAGGTTAGCAAACCGTGTAGATGCGGGTATCGAAATCAAAACACCGATGTATAAAACGTCACAATGCTTGTGTAGGTCCTACCATGGAAATAAGATTCGATGCAGAAACATAATTTACGTAATTGCAAACGTGTATAGGAGCCCACCATACGGCCTTGATGAAAAGATGCATTCACTTGTGTATCATTGTGCAGAGTAGGCCCTAGAAATGCATCGTACAGGCATAAGAGGATGTACATACGGAGATGAAGTTAATGAATTTGTAAAAGTAGTTATGTTGTTGTAGCATTCATTTCTCTAGGAGTGTATTCTCACACAGGGCATACCCATTGCTACTGGAAGCTCGTACAGGTTGTGCAAAGTCTGGGAGGATAATGAAAAAGTCGCGAGGAAAGGGTTAAGTTGGCATGCAAGTGCTTTCTAATTAATAATTTGAAATTTGAAACAATGTACTACACTGTATTGAGCTACGCTAAACTCCTGGGTAATTCTTATCGACAAGAGGTTAAAGGGATGGTACAGTATTGGTGGAGATGAGAATTGGGCTTTTAACTTTTTGCGAGATACCAAGAAAACACTTATGATATAGTACAGGGCATACTATTTTAAAAGGAATTCAAAGTTTATTTGATGAAAATCGGGCTTGGAATGACTGAAACATTCAAAAACAAAGTAAAGCAAAGCGCTCGTAATAAAAGGCGGGTCCCACACTTTATTAGAATCGCTCTGTTTGGGATATCTCAGTCATTTCAAAACCAATTTTCATCAAATAAACGTTGAATTCCTCATAGAATTATATGCTCTTTCATATTTCCTAAGAGGTTTCTCATTATCTGACCACAAAATGTTACAAACCTGAAGATAGGTCTCAACCAAAACTGTACCATCCTTTTAATGCCGACACGACACCTATACCGTGTGTCTGCACGCCAGTTTAATTAATTTCCTCCCCGTAGGTATGTGTGTGAAATTTGTGCACATTTACCTAATTGGCACAGAAAGGGTTAGACAATGAGGGTATTACTATTATATGAATGCAATCGGCATTATGAGTACTGCCACTCAATGTCATAATGGTGGCTTTAATACATCGAGTAAAATGAAGCAAGCAGATAGGCATAGTTATATCTAGATTGGCCACACAATATTGGTAGTTACTGAATGATGACATTGAGGGTAACATTATTATGTTAATCAGATAGGATGATGACGTCATCAACTTACAACAGGATAATTTGATGAGGAGGATATAACTTTTAAGTCTTTATTTCATGAAAGATGAAATACTTAGTGACGGATCGTTAGAATGTCTGTCAGTTATAAACTCTCTTGTTTTATGTTCGATTTCGATGACATTTCTAACATTCTGTGTTTATTTCTACCGGTTCCATTGAAGAAACCTTCCTCTTTTATGCCCAATTTTTACCACACTCCTAGAATTCTGTTTTGTCTGACGTTACTCTATACGCTCCTCGAGCCAACATGTATATGGTGTGGCTTTGCATTCTAAATTAATTTTCCCACACGACACGAATCCATTCCGAGTGTCGATTCAGCTTGTAATCAATTTAGACAAAATGGCTGATACCTCCCTTTTGTCCCTCACCTCTCCACATTTCAGCACAGCTGCAGCTACACTCAATGATTGGCGGCACGTGTTGCCTAGGGGGCGTCAGATGATAAGCAATTCTCTTTCCTGATTTTTTTTCCTTCTTCAACTACCCCTCCCCTTCCCCCGCACACACATGATAATATACTTACAAAGTGGTAATAGAAAGATGGCCATTTTGTGCAAGCATTAGCATGATGATATGCCTTCTCCTAATTACAAGTGTCACGCACCGCGCTTTTTCAGTCACGATTATCTCCCTTCCCTTTCTGGCAATTCTAGCTTACGTGTAGTACACGTATTTCAAAACATCTTAGAGAAAAACTAAAGGATTCGCTTTCCAAAAACGAATAATTCAAGAAAGGTCTAAATATACTTGCCTGTTTTTAAGTTAGACTAGCCTTCAATTTAAGCCAAGAAAGAGAGAGAGGAAAGTAATTGTAACAGTGCGTTCTCGTGTCCTCATTAAAAGTACTGTGTGACTTGCATTGTGTCCGGAATTTATTTTGTTGTCGTCGTTGTTCTTACTTCTGAAAGGATCTTTGAAAAGTATGAGTGTACTTCTTTCTGCTTTGTATTTTTTATTCATTTTTTATTTATTTATTCATTATTAATCTATTCACTCCTTTATTCATTTATTTATTCATTCATTCATTTATTCATTCACTTATTCATTTATCTATTCATCTATTCTGTTTTATTCATTTACATCTACTTTTTGCCTGAACATGTCGAGCTAAACTTACCAAATAAACGTTTTGTGGCTTTAAGTCTGCAGTGACCATGACCCGACGTCCCACCTCTGTCAGAGCCAGAAAGCTTGTTCTCCTAGTCGAGGAAATCCTAGACAGCGTACACACCTATACAATATTCACGGTCAACTATTCACCTCTTTAAAATAAAGCCACTGGCGAGGACAAAACGATTTAACGAGCGCCGCGTTATTTTAAGCCTCATTCTTCTCGTCGATTGATCAGGCGTGATGTGGCTGTGTTTACAGCAAGGCGCGACCTCGTGTCCTCGTGTATCCTAGCAGAGTGCAACCTGTATAATATTATCAAAGAGTATAGCACAGAGGTCAGTAACCCCGAAGTTGTAACCCTCTTGAGTTTAAAGGCATAATTTACCATTTGCAGATGAAGCAAAAACGGCGCTATAGTGCTTCATAATTATTTGGTTCTAAAATGTGAGTTAGGGATAGAAACAACCAGTGTAAAAATGTTAATCAGTATAATTAATGTTTGGTATTGTCAAATAAAGAAAAAAATGAGTGAACAATATTCATAATCGATTTATTTCTAGAATAAAAAGGCTAAAGTTATGGTTTATTGAAGAAATAGTGATATCTTATTCTATTTCAGGCTTTATTGCGAAATTTTTATATGGTAAGATGTTTTTTGATACAACCGGCCAACGCATATATGCATCAAATGTGATTAAACTCGAAAATTTTTAAAATTACTGCTCCCTGTGGTAAACGCCACCACAGACGTGTGGTGGCGTAACAATACATCTACATCTAATCTATTTGAGTTGTTAGAATGCAAATTGCAGCATTACCTGTACTTTTCTATGGTTGATCCTAATTTCAAATTCTTCCTAATCAGAACATTTGACAATTGATATGCATAGGATTGTGTCTCTTCATGCAATCGTATTGATATTGAGATAATCGAACTTTCTAAACAAACGTTATTTTGCTGCAGCATGCCAGGTGAAACTCCGGGAAATATGAATAACTGTATATATACCGTATGACACCCCCCCCAAAAAAAAAAAAAGAAAAGAAAAAAGATTACAACGGGATCCTCCACAATGATAACTCTAAAAATAGTGAATTAATCCAAACAAAATTTCAGGGTATGAAACTATAGCTTATTACCCACATCTCATTACCCACGTCTTACAGAAAATCCCATCCGATGTGCTTCAGTGGTCAAAGAGAAATGAGGATTTTTGTAGAGCATGTCAGGAATCCCTTCCCTCCAAGTTCTGTCCATTGTGTTCACACATCATGCAGTTCCAAGAGCATCCAAGAGCCTATCTTGGAAAATGACATGCGTTATAATGAGCCACATATCTCTGTGACCACTCAAACAAATTGAATGGAGTTTTCTGCATAATATAGCTAAGATGCTATATTTTAAGACCCTGGAGTAGCATTTAGATGGTTAAATCATATATTGGAAGTTATCAATGCGAAAATCCGATTGTAATTTTTTTTTTTTTTTTTTTGGGGGGGGGGGGGGACATACTGCATATCAGTCGATATTGTTGTTGCCGTAAGTTGAATACAAGTGAGATGGGGACACCCTCTGAAAGGAAAATTCACCCTAAATTTATTTGAGTTCTGTGAAGAAACGTTATAGAAAAACACAACAAAGAAGTTACAGAAATTGACCTAATATAATTAAATTTCGGTTAAAAGCATATGCATCTATAGATTCGAAGGTACGTAGAGTTCATGGTGTTACAATGATTGAATGATATGAAGCAAATGTATTGAGAATTCCACATTTTATGTTCATTTTCGTTGCGTTTTGAAAGAGCTCATAATACGTTCTTTAGAATTGGCAGGGTTATAGCATTACCCTCATCATAAAAAGTCAATAACAAGTCGAGGAAATGTGAACGTTTGTGGACATAGTATTACCGATTCTTCATGACTTCGCGCGTATGCTATTATCCTCTAAATCCGATCGCTTGTGCGTAATCTATTAAGCCTCAAACCATTTTTACTGACATGCGTATCATAAGTAGGTAATGTTTTTGGATAATGACTAAGCAACCATGCATATAATCTCATCCCCTTTGAATTCATCATGTGTTCAGTTATTACAGCTCTCTAATCTGTTAATGTATTAGACGCCTGATATTCTTTTATTAGTATCAGTGGGGTGACTTTCCAGTTTTAGCAAGAACTGTGAGTAAAGGAACGGAAGCCATGGTATGCATCTTGAAGGCATTATTTACCATTTGTAGGTGAAACAACAACCCGGCTTTAGTACATCAAAATATAGTTCTAAATGTACAAAATGTGAACAATAATTATAATAAAAATGTTTCAAGACTAAACAATCTACAGTTATGGTTTATTGAGAAAATTAGTGATATAGCCTTATATTTTAGGCTTTATTGTGAAATATGGTAGCGTTTGTTTGTTTGTTTGGTTTTTTTTTTTTGTAATACATCTGACCTAACACATACTCGTATATGCATCAAATGTGACTGCTCGTCCATTCTTAAATCAGTATTCCCAATGGTAAACAGTACCTAGGGTGTGTACAGTTCTGGTCGAGGTGAGGATTTAGCTTTTAACGTTTTGCGAGATATTCAGAAATCACTCTATGAGATGTCAAAGAGCATGCAGTTCTAAGGGGTATCAAAAGTTTATTCGATGAAAATCGGTTTTGAAATGGCTGAGATATCCAAAAACAAGGTGAAACAAAGAGATCCTAAAAAAGTTGTGGCATGTCGCCTTTTATTATTAGCACTTTTTTGGATATCTCAGCCATTTGAAAACCAATTTTCATCAAATAAACGTTGAATCCTTCTTAAAATTACATGCTCTTTCATATTTCATAAGAGGCTTTTCATTATCTCACTTAGCAATGTTCAAAACATGAATCCCCATCTCAGCCAGTACTGTACAGTCCCTTTAACCAGGAATTAGTGGAATGCGTGTACTCAATTCTCGTGACATCGCCAACATTGAGAGTGTTGTCATGGTCGTTAACCTACAGCCTTTGGGATGCCACGCGAGCATCATCATCGTAATAAGCTCATTTTATAGCCATAACGCCAAGATTGTTGAAAAATATAGAGAACGCCACCACACGGTAATATGCACCATCTGAGAGATGTGTGGTCTCCAACGAAAGCAGCATGACTAGTGATGCTATTCAATACTCATTTTAAATTGAAGAGCTAGCATGTAATGTATGTATGGGAGTGCATTTATTCTTGTGTTTCAACATTCGTGTTTAGTTATTTGCAGTTTCTAGTATCAAGTTCCTTTAAGCAAAATCTTAAAGCCACTTTTCTAAAATCCTACGTTTAATTATTTTGCCGTGATCACTTGAATATCTCTGCATACTCACAATGATGCCTCGCTCGGGTGACTTCATTTATTTGATCAGTTTCTTACTTTACTTAGCATTGATACACCAAGATTAATCATGCACATCATACAATACCTTGTACATTTCATAGACTTTATTATATTCTCGACATTTTTTGGGGGGCATGTTTCGTCATTTTGGCATTGACATATTTGTAATAAAAGATTATATCTTTGGAACCTACATCCTTCAAGCTTTGCTTTTTAGTAGGTTCCTCATATCACACGTCACTTATATGTCCTTATACATTTGTGCAATTTTGTTTCAAATTGACTGTTGTGTTAAACACTTTTTTTCTGAAATCAAATGGAATATAAGACTTGTATGATATGTGGAATATGGAACATGAATAAAAAAAAAAAAATCATTCAAACATTTTTCTTTGTCGTCTAAAAAAAAGCGTCAGTATATATGTAATAACTTTACCCAAAGTGCAAAAAATTATAGGAACTCGGCTACTTCCCAATTGCAAATCAGCTTCCTTAGATAAAGATGAATTTAATCCTTCATTAAAGAAAATCTTTTAACATACTTTATTCTTTAAATGCATGCACTATAGCTTTTATCGAAAATTGTCTAACGCTGATATTCATAGGCAGTCTTTGCTAACCCTCACTAACAGGTTCGATGGTTTTTGAAAGGCAAACTAAAAGGATTTATAATCACCTGTTTATAATCACCTGTTTATAATCACCTATTTATAATCACCTGTTGTTTGAAAGTATAATGAGAACAAAAAAAAAACAACAACTATAAAAAATAACTATAATCGGCGATGTCGACTTGCGCGAAGTTTATACCATGATATCCTACATTCATTCTATCAATTTCGGAGTTATCTTCTGAAGATTTGAAACTGTAAGCTATGTAAAAAAAAAAAAAAAAAAAAAAAATCAAATTTAACCAAATTCCACTTTATGGAAACACGTCCCAGATAATCATTTCCCGCTGGTGTATGCATCAAGCATTGCAAGAGAAATATCACTTTTCACTCATCCTGTTGTACACTTTCAGAGCGACTCTGTATTACGTTTAAATCGTGCGAATATGGTATAGATGAAACTGGAGAGGTAGCTAGTGATTAGCCATGTCACATGGGATCAATTAGTCTTCCACGCCTTTAAGATGTTGTTTCCTTGGTAACGTAGTCCCGGAAGTACCGCATCTTCTCATCCTGAAGACATCATGATCCATGCAGCATGCCGAACGAAGTCAGGCGGTATGCAGTGATGACGCACGTGCGACGTCTACTAAAGGGCAATGATACATCGGACAGCGTTAGAGACAGCACGTACACCTGTGTTTCGTAACTTTCTCAGGAGCACACGCACACACACACACATAATATGAATATACAAGGAGATGCACTCAATCACCTAATTTACTGCAGCTGCAAACCATATACTGGTATAAAGCACCAAAGATTCATTATTTGAAAGTTTCCGTCTCTATTAGCATCCTACCCAACGCAGATATATAAAGAAATCATGGAAAAAAACAACGAAATTTAAACTTTCTGTTTAAAGATATGGCGAACTCAGTTAACAAAGTAGCTACCGGCATGCAAGGAATACACCTGTTCAACTAACGTAATGACGTACAGAAATTCTACTCCGTGTCCAGTTTTATAAAAGTATAGAGCTCATGTTGTCAGACAAAACGAACACCCCCATCAGGAAAAAAAAAAGATTCAATTCAATATATTCCATAAAATGAATATACATGTACACATACACACACATATGCATAAATGAATATACGAATATATATTATATACATATATATATATATATATATATATATATATATATATATATACATATATTTATTTATATAATGCAAAGGTAAAAGTATGCCGAGATTATTGGAAGGATTATACAAAATTCAATATACATTACGATACAATGTCTACGCATACACAAAATATTACTATTAAAAGCAGCTAACCCGTGCTCTTTAAATCCTTTGTTATTCATTGGCTCTGTTTTCAAACAAAAGCACATTGACATTACGTTATAAGTACAATGACTCCATGTTCGTGTCATCAAACCTAGGACTCTTAATAATCGTGTTCTGACTCTCCTGGTGCGTGTGTTGAAAGATAGGATCGTCGAACCAAGAGGTAATCGAACTTCTTTGTCAATCATTACCTGTGAACCCGGTTTAGTGTTTTTGTCACAAAGCATTCCTTCAAACAGCTTGCGAGTACCCGGAATTGATCTTCCAAGCGAGTAATAACAGCAATGCTGAGGATTATATAAAAGTCAAATTAGCGTGAATCCGAACAAGAGCATTGTCAGAAAGTTCTTTTTACTTTCAAATTGAAACCGTTTGACACGTTTACTTGTCTTTTTTATTCTAATGAACACTTTGTTAGATTTTGTTATATAGAATGTATTGAAAGCGGAATGTAGAAATATAGCTGAACCCAATTTGTACATCTTCAACAAAGTATGACTCTACAGTATTTTGAAGACATAAGGGGTAGCCAGGGAGGCTACAAATTTGGCGCGTTATCAATCGGTCTTCCTTCGCTATCTCTTCTCTGTTCCCTCCAACATTCTTCCACCCCCTCCCCTTCCGTCTCTCCCCTTCCTCCTCCTCCTCTTCCCTCTCCTGCTCTCTCTCCTTCTTATACACTCTCTCCCCTCCTTCTCCCCTTTTAATTATCTCTCTGTGGAACCCTATGGAAACCAGATCTGCTAATCAAGGTATTCCACCCCATGACGTGGCAATAAATTCATTCATTCATTCTCCTTGCACTCAAATGCAGTGCACTCAATCTAAAAATGATGATCCATGAACATAAAATGTTAACAAGCAGCTCACGATCATTTTGTTCAAGATTATCAATGATTACCTGCTATAATGACAAGAACGAGACAATTATCCATCCATGCTGATGTTTTGCATTAGATAAATGAGTTCGGTTAATTGAAAGCTAAATTGCGGTACCAAGGCTGTCATGATTATCATTACTTAGTAATATTCAAGGTCTAGTTTGTATTCCAGCTATTGTTCTTGGGCGTATTACGGCAAACATTTTGTTCTTGTGCAAGGTTTTTTGCTTCGATCGATCGGTTGTAATTGTAGACAGGATAGATGCCAATTAAGCGTATCATAGAAAAAAAAAGAAGAGGAAGATGATGAATCCAAAAAGCTGCAGCGTTTCCACGCGCTACATCCAATGTTGTTTCGAGCTAAAGCACCCGCAACAACGGAAGCTAAAGTTGCTTTCTATCAGTGTCTACTGTGGAACATTGAGTCGAGGCATATATGATTCGTTAACTAATTTAGCATATTAGGAGGGTCTGTTTCGTTTCATTTCATTTATTTTTTCCATATCCAAATAACGCAAAATAATTGCAAAGTAGCATAATCAATTTGCACAAGGTGAAATGGCATGAAACACGGACACAAATGCAAACAATAACTCTACAAACAGACAAAAGTATAGTACACGTGCAGTTGCACCTACAAACACATATAAACACACACGATTTACATAGTTGATCATCATGAATTCACCGTGAGTTAAAATAGCCCTCGCTAGTATAAAGGAATATGGAGGGAACTTGCACAAAAAAGCAGAGTTTGTACAATTAAAAAGTTTCCTGAGTTAAAAAAAAAATACGTCTTTGCATACGTGCGTACATGAACTATACTAGAGTCATTAGCTGTTCATCCAGCTTTATGTATATGTATGGCTTTGCTTCGCGAACGAAGATTTAAGGAAGTCCACGTCTGCTGCAGGCTCGAAAGTGACTGATGAGTCCGATGCGGGACAGGCAGGCACGGTTGCAGCGGTTGCACGGGAAAGTCGGTTGGTTGATGTTGGGTGTTGGGTTTTTCCTCAGTTGTCTTTTTCTGTTGAGTCGGGCCCTGCGATCCTCCTCGAAGGCGGCTGTTGCTCGTCGAACAGTAAGGCGCCAAGATGTGCGATCAGAGGCGATAGCAGCCCACCGTCGGTGATCGATGTTGCAGGTGCTCAAGGTTTTTTTCAAGCAGTCCTTGTATCTCTTCCTGGGTCCACCTCTGTCTCGGTGTCCAGAAGAGAGCTCACCATACAGCAAGACCTTCGGAAGGCGATGGTCTTCCATTCTCGAGACATGACCAGCCCAGCGCAGTTGAGTTTTTATCAGTGTGGCTTCGATGCTAGTAGTCTCTGCCAGCTCAAGAACTTTGATGTTGGTGATAAAGTCATTCCAGTGGATGTTTAGGATGAAGCGGAGACATCGCTGGTGGAAGCGCTCAAGAAGGCGTAGGTGATGCCGGTAGAGGGCCCATGACTCGGATCCGTACAGGAGAGTTGGTAAGACAACGGCTCTGTACACGCTGATCTTTGTCTGCTTTTTCAGGTGGTTGTTTTTCCAGACTCTGTTGCCCTATGGTGATGTGGGGGGACTGGTAATCCTGTCGAGGAGCCGGCTGATGAAGAACCTCGGTTTTCTTCAGGCTTACTTCAAGGCCAAATGCTTTAGCAGTAACTGCGAAGCAGGACGTTATGCGCTGGAGAGCAGACTCTGAATGAGCAACAAGAGCGGCATCATCTGCGAAGAGTAGCTCAAGGACGAGTAGCTCATGCGTCGTGGTGTGAGCTTGCAGACGTCTCAGATTAAATAGACTGCCATCTGTGCGGTACCGGATGTAAACAGCATCTTCGTTATTGAACTCTTCCATGGCTTGTTTGAGCATCATACTGAAGAAGATGGTAAACAGGGTCGGTGCAAAAACACAAACTTGCTTTACACCGTTGTCAATTGGGAAGGGTTCGGAGAAATCACTGTTATACCTAACCCGGCCTTGCTGGTTTTCATGCAGTTGGATGATCATATTGAGGAACTTCGGGGGACAACCAAGGCGCTCCAGAATTTGCCAGAGTCCTTTCCTACTCACTGTGTCAAAGGCTTTGGTTAGGTCAACAAAGGTAATGTAAAGTCCCTTGTTTTGTTCCTTGCACTTTTCCTGAAGCTGTCTGAGGGCAAAGACCATGTCAACAGTTCCTCTGTTTGCGCGAAAACCACACTGAGATTCTGGGAGAACACTTTCTGCGACACTAGGCGTTAGTCTAGTGAGAAGAATTCGAGCAAGGATTTTTCCCGCAATGGAAAGCAGCGTGATTCCTCTGTAGTTGGTGCACTCTGATTTCTCTCCTCTGTTTTTGTACAGGGTGATGATAATTGCATCCCGAAGATCTTGATGTAGTTGGCCTTGGTTCCAGCAAAGCGTGAAGAACTCGTGAAGCTTGATGTGTAGGGCTTTTCCACCAGCCTTCCATACCTCTGGGGGAATTCCATCCACACCTGGTGCTTTGCCGATTTTCATTTGTTCAATCGCCTTTAAGTGTCTCCTCGAGGGTAGGGAGTTCATCCAGCTCAGGTTTAAAGAGCTGTTGGGGAATCTGGAGCAGGGCAGATTCTTGTACTATGCGGTTGGCACTGAAGAGCGACTGAAAGTGCTCTGACCATCGGGTGAGGATGGAGGTCTTGTCGTTGAGGAGAACTTCGCCGTCTGCGCTACGAAGAGGACTTTGAACTTGGTGTGAGGGACCATAAACACTCTTCAGTGCCTCATAAAAACCCTTCAGGTCGCCAGTGTCGGCACAAAGTTGAGTTTGTTTGGCAAGGTTTGTCCACCACTCATTCTTGATCTCTCAAATTTGCGCTGGAGGTGACTGCATGCAAGACGGAAGGCACTTTTTTTCACTGGACAGGATGGATTCGTGAGATGAGCCTGGTGGGCAGATCGCTTCTTAGCAAGTAGCTTTTTGATCTCCTGATTGCTTTCGTCAAACCAATCCTTGTTCTTCCTGGAGGAGAGTCCCAATACTTCTTTGGAGGATTGTTGTATGGCTGATTTCATCCTAGCCCAAAAGACTTCAGGAGAAATGTCCTTGAATTGGTTTTCATCTTCAAGCCTTGTTTGGAGATTCGTCTGAAAATTACATCTCACTTCAGCTGACTGCAGGTAAGCAACATTGAATTTCTTCTGATGGGCCCCTCTGCATTTCAGCTGAGGCTTGAAATGAAGGTTTAACTTGCAGCGAACAAGCCGATGATCAGTGTGGCATTCAGCACTGGGCATAACTCTGGTGTGAAACACGTCACGTTGGTCTCTCCTGCGAACCAGAATGTAGTCCAGTAGATGCCAGTGCTTGGACCGGGGGTGCATCCAGGTAGTCTTTAAACTGTCCCTCTGCTGGAAAAGGGTGTCTGTGATGACTAGTTGTTGTTCTGTGCAGAACTCCAGCAGGAGGCGTCCGTTGTCGTCGCACTTTCCGACGCCATGTTTACCAAGGATTCCTGACCAGGTTTCTGAGTCTTTCCCAACGCGGGAGTTGAAGTCACCAAGGATGACAACCTTGTCGTCTTCCCGAACTTGTTGGGAGAAGATGCGCAAATCAGTGTAGAACTTATCCTTTTCGGCTGGTTCCGCCTGAAGGGTTGGGGCATAGACACTGAACAGAGTGATATATTGACCGTTGCGAAGGGAGAGACGCATGGACATAATCCGGTCAGAGTGGCCTGTAGGAAGGTTTTCGAGCCTAGAGGCGATGGAATTCTTGACCATAAAACCAACTCCTGATAGACGTCGTTCACACCGAGGTTTCCCAGACCAGTAGAGTGTGTAGCCCGCACCATGTTCTTGGAGATTACCTTCATCTGCAAGGCGGACTTCGCTGAGAGCAGCTATGTCTATGTCAAGTCTGGAGAGCTCATGAGCGATGAGGGCGGACCGCCGTTCAGGTCTGTGGCCGTCCGTGTCCAACATTGTTCTGACGTTCCAACATGCTAACTTCAGTTTGTGTACACCTTTTGAAGGAGGTGTGACCTTTTTGTTCTGTTTTGTTCGACCGCTTGGAAGATGTCCGTTGGCCGCGGTTAACCAACTAGGTCAGAAGAGATGAGCTTTGGTTAGGCCACCTTTTCTAGGCCCCTCTCCATGCGGAGCAAGCAGTGCTATCCCTAAAAAGGGCTGCTTGGTCGTTCAAGGTGCTGCCGAATGATGCTGTCGTCTCCAGGTCAGCATTAAGCGACCAATATCCTGAACCGCCTGCATGTAGGATTGGAGCTGCGGCTGCCAGTGACATCTTTCACCTGCCGTTTTCGCCCCTTTCCCATCGCTGGAGGACTTTAAGGGGGAGGAGGACGTGGACATGTCCTCGGGCCTGCGCAAAGGAGCTTTTAAGTGGAGTGCAGTGTGCGCAGTACTGACCCCACTCTTTACACCCAAGGTTCGTGTGCTGTAGCCAAGCAAGCTAGGACGTAGCAGCGAGGTTCTTGAGTCGTAGGTTTTACATCGGAGTGTCCTTCTCGTATGCAGGTTGCTTAACTGGGCTGAAGAGGCCTGCCTCCCCTGATATATGGATTATAGCTGTAACCTTCGACCGCTGTCCACAGAATATGGAGTGGCGCGCCCTGAAGAGTCTAACAACTATTGGTTGTTGAATCCGACTTGGTCTCTTTCACTATGGCCGTTGGCTGCCTGGCAGCTCATCCGCCCATACGTGTAATTAACCAAGCAGATAATTAACCAAGCAAAGATAAAAAATAATAGAGAGGAAGATAAAAGTCAAAAGAATAACATTTTCATTTGGCACCGTATAAACTTTACTCACTGACGATTTTATACTTGTACAGTATAATACATTCGATTTTGTATTACACTTCACAGCTTTAACGTTACATTGTATTCTAGATCAAAGCAGGTCCATAAGATATAATTCTATTTACATTATCAGTACAGGTGTATTGTGCTGTCGCGGCATCTGTGTGACGCATATCAAAATGTCAGACTACATGTCAAGGGTGTTGCAGTCCTCTCTATAGCGCCATCTATGCACGTTGATTGAAGTTTATAGACTATTGACCGATTCTGTGACGCGCTATGTGTATTTTTGGCATGGGCGCAGCCATAGTGGGTGTATCAGCCGACCCCCCCCCCCCCCCCTCCGCACTCTCCCACCCCTCTCCCTACATTAGCACGCGCGCAGAATGAAAAACTGCTTTAGCCAATAGGCGTCTCGAACTGAGTGCGCGAATGCTTGCTTAGTGCGCGAACCTTTGTTACAAGTGCGTGTAAACATGTTGCCCCGGGGTGGGGGAGAGCAGGGGGGGGGGGGGGAGGGGGTCGGCTGATACACCCACTATGGCTGCGCCCTGTGCCGTAAAATGTCTGCTGCCCTCAACGAACCCGAATCGGTCAATACTAATTTGTAATTGGAACTGTAATGTTTGACTTAATCCATAATACTTTACCGCACGATGTCGCCGATTTGTGTTTTAAAATTGAGCATGATTATGATACAAGGTTAAAAAAAAAATATGAATAATAAACCAACAAAAATCAGATTTGAAACTGGTAAACACTCCATGTCATATGTGGGCAGTATAGTTTGGAGAGGATTTCCACAGGATGTAAAAAAAGATGAACACCCTTAACGCTTTCCGGAAATCATTACGAAAGTATCTCTTATCAAATAATGTAGAAATGATCCCCTATGAAAACCTGTAAATATGTTCATATAGCATTGCTTCGGTAAATATTGTAAATACTTTATATAATCTATTTTACTGAAAGGACTGCATGGCCTCGACTAGCCTACACGCATTTACCGGATTTTTTTTTGTCTGTTTTTTTTTTTTAAATACTGTACTTTAACTATTCACTGTTTTGACTGTATTGACAATGTTGTTCGGTAAATAAATTTCATTTCATTTCATTATTTCATATATATATATATATATATATCTGGTATGTTGTACTATTTCTTGTCCGTACATATATTCAGGGTGTACATGTTTATACCAGGGCCCCAATGGAAAACTACCTTCATTCGAGAGTAACTGTGTCGTCCTGCACTATAGTGTCCTGTATGAATAATAGGAAGGATTATTCATCATGTTCATGAACGATGAAAATATAAACTCGAAGTTTAAATGGATAGATAATGAATACACGGATTAATGAATAGATTAATGATTTCATTTTCTAATTGACAGAATGATTAACGGAACACCCATGCCTTCAGACGTGGCGAGAGTTGCATTAAATTAAAATATAGGTGAACTATGGTTTTAGGAAAGAGATATCTCGTGTATGACTCTTGGCTCGCGGCGATTCAGTGGAGAAAGCATCTGCTGCGCTGCCAGTCAATATGAATAGATCTACATGTATCTTACAACTATAACAATGTTAATGCTTTATATATATTATTTAAGAATCCCACATTACTATGGCTCAATAAATATGAAAGTGAGCTTTCCTTGGAGTTGTGAACTTTAGGAATGGTTTATCATGCTGTGCGATGGATTTATGGCTGTCTACTGGTCTATGCATGTCATTACTGACAAGAGAGTTTTGGTCATTCTTCAGGATGGACGTGGAAGAATTAGAATCTGTTCAAGGCAAATTAGCATCAGGGACCTGAATTGTAACACCCGGATCATGTCCAGTGACCAATAAAAATGCGTGCTACTGTTATAGAATCAGGTTGACATGTTTGAGCAAGAGCAAAACTAACGCTCAGAACATGCAGAATGTATAAACTCTGAGAGTTTGATGGTTTTTACCTGTTAAAAGAAAAATTTGTCCGTACTTGTTGTACGTCTTGCGAAAATTTAATCTCCTCTTTTACAGGGGCTGTAAAACTTTGAAAGTGAGTCTTTATCGACTGAGCAGGGGAAATAATTGCGCAGTTAGTATCATATATGAGACTAATGTGCAGCATTACCCTTTTTACATGAGATATAAATCAGCAAAATCGAGGTGTATTTAGGAAAGATACGAGAGGGTTAAACTCTGTCAGCTCCAGCGATCAATAAGAAACGGACGCTTTTCCTCATGACCGTGGAACAGGAGCAAAACTGAACGCTGCTCAAGATAGACATCAAAGTTTGATCGTTTTTTGATCGCTCAAAATATTATGTGCCCTTCCTTGTTATACATCTGAAGAAAGTGCAATATATATCATTTTACGTGAACTGTAAATGTCTGAAATCAAGATATGCCTTCGACAGAGAAGGGCTTTAACCCTTCCCCTGTCTACCGACCAACATGAGCGAGATTCAAAATTTGATGTCACATAACAGAACAATGAATAAAAAAAATATAAAGAGAATTTCACAAATTTCACTTTCCAAAAAAGTGACAATATATACACTGTTTTCCCTGCCTCTGACATTTTGAGGTGAATAATATTCCTTCTCCCTTATGAAAGAGGTAAGCCAAGCACTCTTTCATTGTGATCGACAAATGAAAATATGCTGTTATTCTTTATATTTTCTTTATCATTGACCTAGATACTGTTACATCAAGAATATTTGCAGTCTTTTCGTCCAGCGATGGCCGTACCGAAACTTTTAAGCAAATCATAGCTGTTGAACGGATGGCCTGATTTTTCTCAAACTTCACAGATGTGTTCTAATTGTATTAAATTTCTACATTACCTAGCACATTACATTCAGGGTAAATTCCCCTTTAATCACCTTTCATACAGATTTCATAACCACCAGCAGCAATTTTTGTTACTTGATGATTACTCAGCAAATACGTATGCATTCACGACAAATTTCTCTTTCACGCAACAGTGTTTAAAAGCACATTGATTGCATATACATGCATGGTGATAAAGAGGCAATATCAGGGAGGTGAGACGTCTCACCTCCCTGGGCAAAATACAACATGAAGTATTTACATATTCCTACGTACGGAGATGCTAGTGCATCAAGAAGTGAGCATCCCGCGTGAGTTCAACCTTAAAGGGATGGTACAGTATTTTTTTCCCTTCCACAGGGTGTTTTATTCATACACATATTCAGAAAGTCACATTTACAAATATTTTTTTTTAATACAAAACAGAATAATAATTTGGTTATCGACAAACAGTGGCCTACTGCACTTGTACATATAATAACAAAATTTCTTTAACTTTTTTTTACAACATATAACTTTTATCATTCTTTTATTTTATTGGCAGAAATAACCCTGAAAACACTATGAATATCATGTAATTTTAATTAAATATTCAAAAGCACTTAATAAATAGAGCCCATTTTTTTTCACAAAGGTTTGTTCTCTACTATTCATTTGACTTATACATTTTTCCATCTCAAAATAACATTTTATCTCAGATATTATATGTTCGAATGACGGAACGTTTTTTTTTTTTTTAATTTCGCTGAAAAAATTTCTCTTCTTATAACAATCATCATACAGTTTAATGCACTGTTGTTGAGACCATAACATCCGAATAACTTATGTTGGTTTGTAAATACAATTTGTTTATCTATCTTCAAAAGTAACCATCGCTCAAACTTATTCCATATATTATTTGAATAAGGACATGAACAGAATATATGCATTATGGTTTCCTCACTGTCATTACAAAACGTACACTTTTTATCTGTTACAAAACCAAATTTTAAAAGAGCGTCTTTCATGTATAATATTCTATTGAGAATCTTAAATTGAAACCACCTCATATTAATATCAATAGTTGATTGAAAAGGAATTAAACAGTATAAAGACCATGTTTCATCATCAAGATCCAACATACGACTCCACTTAACAAAACTGTTACAATGTTTTGACGTGCGTCTTAACGTTTGATAAATATCAGAACAACCTTTCTTATGTTTCAGTATTACATTTAAACCATGAGGAAGAAAAGGGTCTGTTATTTTCGACATGCAGTTTTTTGCAAATGATTGGATAGAATCACACAATCCACCGTGCTGAAGAAAGTTAGTTTGTATACCAAACTTCCTCTGAAATTCAAAATATGAAAGAAATTTTCCATCATTATCTAAGAAGTCATTTATAAAAACGTACACCTTTTTCACACCAAGACTTATATACAGTGTTATTATTCATTTTAATCAAAGGATTATTCCAAAGAGGCTGGTTTGCCCAATTATCATGTGTATTGATTTGTAGAAATTCTGAAAAAGCCAGAAGTACCTCTTTCCAAAAATCATTAGGCATTACATTGGCAAGTTTTTTGTAGTACAATGACCCCATAAATAAATGAAACGATACTGGTTGGGGCAAGAAAGAACAGAACATGTGGAACGTGTAATTTTCAGTCTGCGGATCACAAATAAACCTTCCTATCCAGGATATTTTAAGAGATTTAGCATGCATGAAAATATCAATCATTTTAGTACCACCATGACAATATAACCGACACATTTGATTTCTATTTATTTTATCGGGTTTATTTTCCCATATAAACGAATAAAAACGACGATTTATATATGTCAATGTTTTAAAATTTGGTTCAGGAAGTGATAACAACAAATAATTTAATTTTGACATCAATAATTAAAATGAACCACAGTAACTCATCCTAAAACAGTAAGTGATTGTTTAGACCAGGAGGTCATTGTATTTGTAATATCTTTCATTTTTTTCACATGTACAGTTTTTTCACATGTACAATTTTTCACATGGTACAGTATTGGTGGAGATGAGAATTGGGCTTTTAACTTTTTGCGAGATACCAAGAAAACACTTATGAAGTAGTACAGAGCATACCATTTTATGAGGAATTCAAAGTTTATTTGATGAAAATCGGGTTTGGAATGACTGAAACATCCAAAAACAAAGTAAAACATAGCGATCGTAATAAAGTGTGGGTGCCACACTTACTACAATCGCTCTTTTTTGGATATCTCAGCCATTTCAAAACCACTTTTCATCAAATAAACGTTGAATTCCTCATGGAATTACATGCTCTTTCATATTTCACAAGAGGTTTCTCATTATCTCACCCAAAAAATGTTACAACCTGAAATTAGGTCTCAACCAAAACTATATGATCCCTTTAATGGCATGAATATTACCTGCGCTTGACGGAAGGATTGAAAGTGATACTGCTAGTGGATGCTACTATACTGCTTCTTTTGGTGATTAGTCTTCCTGTATACAACCCTCTTGACTGATGTAGTACGATGTCCTTGCAATTATAATCACCCTGACATTGCCAGGTACGAATCCATATGTTTAAATTGATTTACACCTAATACATTATAGAGATATCTAGAGGCTAATTCCTGTCTCGGACAAATTGTATCAAAGCGATGGTACAATTTTAGTTGAGATAGGTATTCATGTTAAAAGGTTTTGCGAGATAATCAGAAACGACTTTTATGAAATATTAAAGAGCATACAATTCGAAGAGGAATTCAAAGCTTATTTGATGAAATCGGTTTTGAAATGGCAAAGATATATATAAAAAAAAATGTCCTAACAAAAGGTGGGATCCACCTTTTAATATAATAGAACCGCTTTTTTGTTGATACTTTCGCCATTTCAAAACCGATTTTCATCAATAAGCTTTGAATTCCCTTTAGAATTGTGTGCTCTTTATATTTCATAAAAGTGGTCTCTGATTATCTCGCAAAAAGCTTAGACCTGAATCCCCATCTCATCTAAGCTATACTATCCCAAGATGCCTCGTCGCAGATGAAGCCACACGCCACACTGAAGCATGTCTTGTAGGTCGTGTTTGGTCAGGTTGAAGAGCTGCAGCAGTGAGGCGCGGTGGCTGAAGTGCCCTCGGAACTCCTGTTTCATACGTGAAGCGTGCAGTTACAATACTGCGGCATTAATATCTGTTCATTTGAACCAATTTATTTAGTACATTTAGAGTTCAGTAAGAGAGTAGATGCGGAATGCATATCATCATTTTGTTATCGTATGTATACCTTGATTTGTCATCATCGATTTTATTTATTTTTACCTCATCTTTTCTTTATCTAGTCACATGATTAGTCCAGAGGATTTTGCTTTTTTATTTGTAAAAGGTTTGATAATTTTGCTTACTTAAATCAAACAACTTTTATGAATCCTTATAGGAAATAGGCCTACTTTGTATTCACGAAGAGACACCAGCATGTTCTTATCGACGTTTCAATGTTTGAATACCTTTGTGACCTTGGCGCACGCACTGAACAATTTTGTTTGGCGTACTTTGGGTAGACCTGCCACGTCGTTGCAAAAGGAGGCCACCATACGTGATTGAGTTGAGTAATCTCCGAAGTAAGGTTGTTGCTTTGAATTCTGATGAATGTGAGATGTTCAGAGTATGAATAAGTATATGAAACTGTTACAAACGAATAAATAATGCAGCTTGAAGAGCACAGACCTCCCCTGAATGTAGCTCATTTCTCCCAAACGTCTCGCATCCATATAGTATTGTTTACCACACATCTTGGGATTTTTTTTTTTTAGGAGGCGTGTTGGAAAACCTTATTGCGTAATGACGAGCATTCCATTTAGAAAAATCTTGGATCAAGACGGTGAAGAAGATCATGACCTAAAACTTATCGATCATTTATTAGTCGATTTCATACCACCTTGCAAACTTTCTTCAAACTCTGTACAGGAATTCGTGTGTAATGTGGCAATGGGACATTGGTAAAGCACAAATTCACCGAAAAATCTAACTGCTGGTGAACATTTTCCGGAGAACTTGGGCAGTAGATTAGTATCTGTTACGATTATGGCGTAATTATTTTTACCTCCGTTTATGATGTTTATATTTCATTTTTAGTCGCCAATGCCATAAATTATTCCACTGTAAAAGTATTTAACACTCTATGATATTGTTTGATTACTTGTATACTGCCATTTTCGATAATCTTTTACGTTACCAATAAAGTGTGCAATATCCAAATGAGGACAAAACTTCCTTATAATTTCATGGCTAATTTCAGAATATCAGGATGATCATTTTCAGCCCTCATAAAACCCTTTTCTTCTTCGGCATTATTAACACAACTTAGAGTTGCCTTTACAAACATAGAGACACCAAGGCAGACGAACCTCTGGAGGGGTCTCGCCTCTCGTGGCGTGGTTGATGGCATCAACGAGCACGTTCAGGCATTGGTCCACTGGGTCTGACCTCGGCATGTCAAACAGAGAAGGGATGCTGGTGAGAAGCCCCACCCAGAATTGCGTCAAGCTGGAAGGAATCAGAAAGAATATTCGAAATTGAAATACATGAAATTTAAGTATGCACAATACAATAGAATTCTGATAACACTGTTTCGGCTCTGACAGTTATCGAAGGTATATTTGATGATATTGCTGGGGGGGGGGAGAAGAATTGTAAACGATGTGCCATACACAGAATAGACAAATCAAATCAAATCAAATCAAATCAACGTGATCCTCCACTAAAGGGTTTTTTTTTTTTCTTTAACATAACATGGTGAACACCATGATATATTAACATTGTTACCAGTCGAAATGTCAATAAAACAAATTCAATGAAAAATCGACAAATAAGATTACTGACCTATGGTAAAACTCTGTAGGCTGATATATCAATTTATAAGTTGATAATTATGTAATTCATGAGTATCGGATGTTATACAAGAATAGTAATTAGTCACTTTTCCGTCGTCGTCTCCGTCGTAGGTGGCGGCATCAACATTTTGCTGTCTACTCTCAATAACTTTCCACAGCTTTGAGCTGTGACCACCAAACTCGCACCACAGGTACATGAACTATATGAATGTCAGTCAAGTTCGAATATGGGTGGAGTCCGACAAGGTCAAAAGTCTTAAGGTCAATGAACTTGCCCTGATAAGCACTACAGCGATAAAGATGCCGAACAAGTTTGAATTTATGTGAAGTTTGACAAGTTCAAAGGTCAGCATTTGGTCAATGAGGTTTACCTGATATAGCATTATAGTAATATTTGTGTATGATATTGTTATGAAATTCGGAAATCAATAATTATTGTACAAATATTATCAATTTTCAGTTCGATTCAGGAGAAGAATGATTATTAACGCGGTGTAATATAATGATTTTGTCAAAATAGATCGAGCCATGCACTTTTTTTTTTAATATGACACACATTTTCACACCTGCATACACGCACATCAGACCCAACATGTAAAGAGATTCATCCTTTACGTGTAGAAAAAAGAAAGGATTTAAAACTCCATGGCACAGACTATGAAAAAAAATCAACAACAGTTGGTCCACAAAATTAAGAGCGCACTTATATCAAAGTATCAAGAGTAATGCTTTACTATTGGTTTAGTTTCTATAGAATTTTATGTACACTTTCAGAGAAAAGGAAGTTGACTAAATACATATCTCAGACCTACTTGAAAAGCAACCCGTGAGACCGCTGGGTTTGTGATGCAGGATATAGCAGTAAGAAAATGTAATAAGACAGATGTCTGGTTATACACACTGTTAACGTTTTCATTACCAATTTCTTTTCCATCTTTCTGCCATGTCGTTATTCGCGCCAACTGCATATTCTCTTGAAAGCTCGTCAAAGATGTCGAAGAGATGTTTGACCGGAAGCGGAAATTTTTGTGGGAACTTGAACATCGATTCCAAAATGTTCGTCACGTATGGACTGACCGCAGCCTGTGATGGGCGAGAATTTCTCATTAATCTTTGTCATTCTTTGCGGTAATAATTATTCTTCGCGGCAATGATGATGATAATAACAAGAATAATAGTGAGAAGAGTGATCACAATTCTGTCAATTGTACGGCTATCACAAATTATGACAAAATCATATCAGAACAGTAAACAACAGGTTAAATGTATATTATGTGAACAATAACTGGGTAAAATATGAACATGAACATATAGATATACATGTGTACAAAATGCCCACCTTTGTAGTCAGCATGTGGGATACAGCGAGATCTCTACCCAGCCCAGCGTACCCCTGTGTGACGTGGACTGGAGTCGTGGTGTCATCCATCTTCAGCTGCGGGGATTCCTTTTAATGACAGATTATCATTTAATTCGCAACTGCCATGACGTATAGCCCGAAGTTTTGGCATGTTGTTTAAAGCAGATATTTATTGTGTGTTTTGATATTATACTCTTGTGACGAAAAATAGAATGTAATACTTTTATTGTACAATGCCGTTTTCTGCAGTTACAGAGAATACTTTTATCTGTTATTGTTTCTCTCTCTCCTTAGTCAGATGAGACATTATATCACCAAGTAGCAAATTTATTGAAACTTACATTCAATGTGTCATTCCGGCAATGGCTACTAAAATTTACTTAATTATACTTCAACAATACTCATGTGTCACAAATATCTCTGTGTAGCCCACAGACCCGCAGGGAAAAATAATGTGAATTGAGAGATATCCCCGGGATATCCCTTTTTGACCTATACAACTTTGTGCATGGTCGAATTCAATGTTACGTTCCAACATGAAGTTGATTTCGATGCAGCGAACAATATACCTTGATGTGACTTTGCATCGTGACCATTATAAAGCTTTATGGAAATTAAAATAATGTTCAATTAGTCAAACTGGAAGAATGTGGACCCCTCACCTTTAGATGCGTTGCTCCGGGTTTGCTCTGTTTTGGGGGCCCCGGGTCAGGGGTAGTTGAAATCTTATTTGCTGTCAAATTTTCGTCTGAGAGAAAGAGAGGCATACGAAACAGACCTTGTGTGAGAGCGATGTGAGAGTATTGATAGTCGACTGGAAGCAAGAATCAAAGGAAGTCACGAGTATATCATCATATAGCAAAAGAATAATTTTCAAGGATTAAATAAAAATGATAATGATGGATGTTAACTTTCGATTCATGCTGATCTCATTGAAATCGATATGTTTAAGAATTTTATGATAAATATTGTAATGAATTGACAACACAAAAGTGAACAAGGTAGAAAAAGCTAATCTTACATCTTTTTGACAAAAGAGCGGAGGAAACAAGTTGAAAATATCCTCTTGAATCAGCCGTAGCCTCGCCCTTTGGTCTGATGATGATTCGACATCCATGATCCAACTTGTACAAGAGAAATGCAATGTGCTGAGGAGATTTTCTCGATAGTATTGCACATGATCTAAAATGCGACACGCACATTATCAAATTGTTTATGTGGGTCATGAGAAAGACAACATATAAAATGGAAATATTCATAGGCACCTTAAACGTGTTTTCATGATGTATTTGACATTCATGCAATGTCAATTCCAGTGGATCAATCTTTTATATACTCTTTGTTACCATTGAAAAGTGTACATTGCTTTCAAGTTATATGACTATCCGAACATATATTTTGTATATCTTATGATTTGTGCAGTGTTTTCTTTTTAATTGCTCACCAATATGAATTGACAAATGAACACTTTGTATTATGTACTATTTCATGGAAATAGAGTATACTAGTAATCAAATTAAAAATGAAAACACAGTTATCGCCCCTAAAAATTCAGAGACTCGTTTAGCCGAATGCGCATGCTGTAGTTCCTTCTAGTATCGGTATCTACATCACGAACACGTCATTGTCAATATCAACTGAAGTTTGCCTCATCTTTTGTCTTGCCCTGATGTGTCAATGACTAGAAAACTAAAACACACAATTTGAGATGCCAACACGTTTAATAATTTACCATTTGCAGATGAAACAAAATCCCAGCACTATAGTGCTTTAAAATAGTTCTAAAATGTAAGTCAGGGATAGAAACACAAACTGTTAAAATTTGAGTTGGTAAAATCGATGTTAAGTATTGTTAAATATACAAAATGTGAACAATATTTATAATAAAAATGTTTCCAGACTAAACCGTCTGCAGTTACGGTTTATTGAGAAAAATACAGATGTCTCCTTATATTTTAGGCTTTATCGTGAAAGTTTTGATGTTTTGTGGTACAACAGACCTACACATGTGTATTAAATGTCATATCTTGAAAACTTTTTACATCACTGTTCCCAAAGGTAAATATGACCTTTAGGACGGCTTGGCCTGCCATCACGAAATGCTTTTGTGCTTACCCCATAAGTCTTTAGAGTATTCACATGTCCCGAAATATGACCGTCAGCTCCTTCGTCATCGTCTCGCAAGATCAAGTATGTCCCGGCGTCTTTCACCCAGACTTTGAGAGTGAAATAGTTATTACTGACGACAAAATTCGACTGAAATCGAGTCCCTAGATAGGTAATACTAGTAGAAGGGAAATAATTGTTTTTCACTTTATTCCCTACAGGACAAAGACCTGGTTTTAATACTAGTAGTAAAATTTTCTAGTCAAAACTTCCAGTTAAACTTCACATTCTAACCCAAACACTTCTTTTCTCATTCCCGTGATAGTTCGCCTTTGCCATTTGTTTCATAATGAAATAATGAAATTAATTCTCTACTTAAAATTTCTTTTTTGACGCACTTACTCAAGTTCTGCATAAAAAAAAAAAATCAAAAACCTTGAATTATGCGGATGTCTCCACAAGGCTAGATCATTGTGGTAGGGCCTATGTGATCAAATTGCACATAGCCATGGTAGACAAGAAATATGCCAATATCGCCATGTATTGCATCAATCACTACAAATGGTCGAAGATCATTCGAAGACCTACCTACATTGAGAGCGTCTCCATTCCTTGGAAGAAGACACAGTCCAGCTTTCCACATAGAATCCAAGATTTTCTGTTTTGCTTGTCCAACGCTATCGACGTCCAACACTTTTACGCTAAGAAAGGCATTGTTATCCTCATCAACGATAAAAAGCACCTGGAAGAAGAGTCGCCAAAAAGGTGTAATAGGACTAAAGTTCCACAGACAACATCTACTGGTATAAGTACCCTTCAGTCAATTACACCCCAATGGTTTTACACCCCTGTGCAATAGAAACTAACACCCTGTAATAGATTATTCCATATACGATAGATGCCGCAGTAGGCCTACACGCTTCACAAAATGTTACTAGCCCGACTGCCCGACAAGCACGCAACAGCATTGTGTACAATTAATTACAAAATAATATAATCATGTCTTATAACTAGCCCGAGCACAAACCGCCCTCCTCTAGGCAAAATATACCAGTATGAACAACCTCCAGTTACATGTACTAGGTTTCCTTGTATACAGATATGTTATCATTATATATGGTGGGTGTGATTATGGATGTTTGGCAATTATTGTCCTTGGTTAACTGTCTTATGCCTGTGAGGACATTTTAGGGTTATTGTGGCCTTGATGTTAAGTGATTTTACAAACTAATTTTTTTAGGTTTATTTCAAAGTTGAATATATTCGGATTATTCGAAGTTGTCAAAATAATAAAACACAAAACAAAACGAAACAAAGCAGAAGTCCCTCATGTCATTAAGGAATGGAAGTGTCATTCATCTTCTTTTTTTTTTCCTTTTACGTAAACAGTGTTTCTAGTTGAAGAGGTAATAGAAATAAAAGACTTCACTGCCTGTCACAAAGTGGTCACGAGACCAACAAAATCTAAACCCCGAGCTATAGATATATTCGCAAAAAAAAAAAGGATAATAATAAAAAGAAGAGAGATTGCTGTACTCATGCTGTAAATTGACAAATTAATGGAGTGTAGCACCTATACACATAATTGAGTGCAAATGAGGTTACAGTACAAATCTCTGGCCTATATGTCGTATGTTGCTTGTTACAGACATGGTGTGACCCTGGGCGCAGCCAGGCCTGTAGCAAAATGATAGTCACGCGGGTTAAGTTAAATAGTTCACGACCAGAAAGATAGAGGAGATTTTTTTTTTTTTTGTTATGATTCCAACAATGCTGCTCATCTAATTGTCAAAGAATAACCTATTTCCGATCACTTGCAGGCCACGCGCACACGGTCTCCTGGATCCATGGTCTCGCAAGCGATTTATGCGGAACTAGCTTATGCGGTGGCTGCAATGCGAACAAGCAATACTCTCAGCTTTAAAAAACACTTATGAGAACATTTTTCCAAGTCCTTTAGAGATTTTCTTCGCTTGGTAAATAATCAAATTGAAGCCGTTGTTCTGAAGGTGAGGTATATGTGAAATGAAGATGGAATTGAATCATATCTGATATTAAGTAACATTACATGACATTGATGTCTTAGCTAATTACCACATCTTGAAAGGTAATGTCCTGGTCGAACAAGCGATTGTAATCCAGAGTGAAATATGCTTCTCCAGTGGTAGCATCGACTGGTCCTTTTTCACACGGAGACTTCAAAGCTTGATATAGCATGAACATCGGGTATATCATTTGATGCTGGGTGAAAGAAGAAATAAAGAATGATTTTGAATTCATATTGGTAATGATGAAAATGTCTTTTTCCCGTCACACGCTTTTTCCTTATCTGTTTTTTTTTTTTCAATCATCTTCCCGACCGCGAATCAATCACACTGATTTACTATCCCTCTCCAGGGAGGTGAGACAACTGCATCACCTCCCTGCCCTCTCCCTTCCCTAACAATTGCACACACACACACGCGCGCGCGCACACACACACACACACACACACACTTTATACAACAGAAAAAGTAAATTCACACCAATCTAGGGTTACTTTTTAAAGAAAAAAGTTTCGAGCAAAATATTTTGGCGAGGGTATTTTTTTACATTTATGGACTATTCAAACTATAGAGACTTTCAAACAATTTAGAAGACTACCTATCCTTACCTTGATGTACGGAAACATGCACAAGGCAATCCAATTAGCCAACAGTTTGTCTACGATGGATTTCGACCTGTTGCAAACAAAAGATGTAGCAAGTAAGGTACAGCCCAGTAGATATTGATGACACCCTTTGTCATGTCTGTTATACCAGGGCATATTGGTAAACAATGGTAAAAAGATAATGAAAACTCCAATCGAAAATGTATTATTCTTATTATCTCTGTTTATCATGGGTTACATTCAGTTTCCATTTCACTGTGTCTTCTGCTTAAAAAGAAAAGATAATAATAATGATGATCGCAGGGTAGGATAGCTGAAAATTGAAATGATACCAAAGTATATCATTCCTACATCATTCATCATTAAATAAAAAGGAGAGATGCGTTTTTATCTGAGTCATCCTGTGGTTTGATTGATTTCGGTTATTAAGAAAAACCTATGCAAAGTTTAATAACATTCTTAAGAACAATCGACATTACAAAAAAAAAATATATATATATATGTCATACACACGTCAATGAATATCATATCCCAATGTATTCATGTGGATTGAGTGAATGGAGAAATACTTATGGAACATATCAGTATAGTTTCAGGGAAGTCCCTTCAAAAGTTAAGATTTTTTAAGTTTCGGTGCCGCCATCGCTGGATGAGAATCGAGACTGATGAGAATAGAAGAAATGAGAATGAGAAGGCTGGATGAGAAGATCTTTCAAAGAACATTAAAAATAAAAAAATATATATATATACATATATATATATATATATATATATATATATATATATACATATTTCAAGCATAATGAAGCATTTGACTTACGTCTTTCACAAAGCAGGGCGAATTATATGACCGTTGACGTACGTCAGTTGTCAGTAACGAATCAAATAAATTCGCGCTTTTCATAAGAATGATATTTTGTAGATTAAAAAAAACAATCTTGATAAATCTTTGTCCTGCAGTGACGTCACGAACTGCTGTATCATCTCACCCAGCGATGAACGGACTGTCCTATTTCCCTCAAATTTCGTAAATGTGTTCTTTTAATGATTGCTGCATTCACTCAAGCCACATATGTATCTTGGTATCCTTCTCCTTTAACTCTTACCTGCCAAACAGAGCGTCCATTTCTATCGAAGACCTTGATGTTGCAGCAACCCTGTCACGAACCAGCCTAGAAATCAACCTGATCATAACAAAACAATCCTGCAGTTAATGTTGCTAGTCCTAGAAGTAAGAGAGCAAGTGTTAGACTGTTAACTTTAACTCTTGTGTTCTAGATAGAGGCGAATGTCATAATGCATGACTATCAGCGAAAAAAATCTTTTCACAAGGAGAGCGGATGTGATACTTGCATTGCATTAACATGATTTCTGTTCAGGACATGCAGGAAGAGTGCCTGCGACTGTCCCTGTGACCAAGGAAGTTAAAGAGAACGAAGTCACAACTGTCTTATTTCCTTTGAAACCATGTTCGATGCTACCATTCGAAAATATTATGAAGCGTGTGCCAAACTGGATCTGCCGCGCAGATAGGAAAACAATTGACTCCTGTCTCATTGCATAATCCCAAGCCACTTTCTAGGGAAAATATTATATTGGAATTATTTTGTACATCAATAGACAACTGACAACTGTTTGAATAATTACAACCAGTTTGAACTCCTTGCTATGACTTAATGTAAATATAAACTATTTCAAGACATTATTTGATTTCTGAAGAGCAGTAGAGGGATTTGGCACCATTAGCAAATTATACCCTGTGTCACCTACATCATAACCTCCAAAACAAAAGAACATGGTCAAATAAGATGTAAAGGCATAACTGTATAAAGATACCAAACGGTAAACATCGCTTTGAAACTCAGAAGTTGCGTCTGCTTGAAATCACACTGTGTCATTTTAGAAGGCAGCTCATTCGGTCATGTAATAGACCGTTTCTCACAATGCATTACAATACAATATATAGAGGTTTCTTTTCTTACACCCTATGAAAAAGCATTTCAATCACCTGCTCCCTCTTATTAATAACAGGGCTGGGAGGGGGGGGGGAATCCGCCCCCCCCCCCCCCCGACGTTTCGCGCTATAATTCTGTAACGCGAGAAGGCCTCGTCGCGAGGCTTCTTGACTTTCTTTGTTCAAGTCTCGCGCAACTTTCAGTGACTTTTGGACCAAATTTGCAATGTCCGCGCATACTTTTTCGAAGCCACTCCCATTTTTGTAACGGCATGTCGCCCCAAAACGGGCACAATTTTGTGATTTGGTGTACATTTCCTATGGAAAACAGTGCTCTGTCACGGAAGTCATAAAAACTGGATTATCTTTACAATTAATCACTTTCATTGATTGATTCTATGCTAATTATGATAGAAAAGTGGTCAGTGACAATTTCCATAAAAAATAAAGAAAAAAGAAAAGTTAAAAACAAAGAAATACATAAGAAATTTTGACAACAATGAAATACATAAGAATTGAAATGACTTTTGGAAGTTTTTGTGATGTACAATTGTTGAATATGCCACAGCAGATTTACAGACCAAAAAGTAGACTCTCAATACTTTTAATTAGGCTAGAAATTGATTTACATAATTAATTGATTAAAATTAAAAATCGATTGTTTCAAAAAATCTTACGACATAATCTTGTAGATTATGACATGGGTGTCATGCATGCCAAATTTCGTCGCGATCGCACCACTGATGGCCGAGATCGGGGGGGGGGGCGGATCCGCCCCCCTCCGGTTTTATCATAGCCAAAAAAGAACGGGCTGGTGAGGGTTAAGTCTCATGGGCAGGAATTCACTTAATTGTTGCTAAGTAGGGCAAGCCTTCGGCAAGTTTTGTGGTTGTCACGGTTGTCACGGGCAACTTTTGTGAAAAAGCACAAATAAAATCTGAATAAATGATGATATTACAGAACTGTTAGATTGTCACACTCTTGGCATATGTGAAAGTCATCATTGCAACTATACTACTAAGGAAATTTTGACATCCACGAGGCTCTCATGGTGACTTACAACCTATCCTTAGTGCTTGTGACTACGTTTAACTACTCTGCTGAACCGTACTTTCACTTACTTTGAGAAATAAATGCTCTTGCCCTCACTCACGTAGACTAGTGACAGAAGTGATGCTATAAGTTCCCTGTCAAGGAAATGAATGATAAAAGTGAATCCATTGCCATGATATTAAACCATAATTTATATTGTAGATAATAGGAAAAATATGATATATTTTACAGCATTTTGATGTTTAAGCACAAACTCGAATTTACTCCTCATTATTTAACAATCAATGATTAATTTTTCTACATTTTCTCAAAAACAAATTCGATTAATAAATCAAGATAAACGGTTGCATATAAGATACCGGCAACAGCGTCCAAGAGACTGTTCTGCATGCCCAACTTAATTGGTTTAATTCATTTCATTTCATTTCACTCTATTTCCAAAATTTATCGGATTAGTTTATAAACGATATCATACATTTGATAAATACAGTTTTTCTGGGAATTGTTCTCTTGTTATAGCATTGTTGGTTTTAATTCATATTTGTGACGTGCCTACCTTATACGTTGTTCGTTTTGTCTTTTCATTTCAAGAGTTTTGATCACGGCAACGATGAATTCTTCGTCCTTCAGCGATCGATTAAAACATACCAAGCTTTCTTCCACGAACTTGGCCATAAACTGCAATGAGAGGTTACCTACATGTATCATGCCATTATTTTTTTTGTGTGTGTGTGTCATTGCTGCTGACCTACAAGCCGAGTGTGTTCTTTTATAGAATTGCTGCACATAATATGACAAGGAATAGACATTGCTGTGTTTATTAGGTCATAAATCTACAAAGAACCTTGTTTTGTTAAACAGTGCCTGTTCTTATTTATGTATATTCCGTCCAAAATGTTTAGTTTTGTGGTATATGTATTAATGGTTACCGTTCGTTATTCCGAAAATTCGTTAATTTGGAAAGGAAATAAGGTTCGTTATTCCAAAAGTTCATCGATCCAAAAACGAAATAAGGTTCGTAATTCCGGAGGTTCGTTCATCCGAAAACGAAATATAGGCTATAGCTCCCAATTCCGAAGGTTTGGTAGTACGCATCTTCATTTCATTTCAGGATTCAAGGACCTTGTTTCAGTTTCAGATTAACAAATCTTATTTCATTTTCGGAATAACGAAAATCACAAGCATTAACTGCTACGAACACAAAACAACAACGCTTGTGTTTCGGAAACACTGGGAAATCCGTCCGTGACGTCATTAGGAAGAAATTTATCGGACGCATCGTTCACGTAGCGCAGTTCACCATGACGCAACAATCTACGAGCACTGGTGTGGACGCTGTAAAAGCCCTTCTATCGTTATGATGCAATACAGTGCGTTCCCGTTATAACAAAGCCCTCTTTACTGGCGGATTCCTTTCGTCATATCGAAATTTCGTTGTAGCAAAACATTAAAGTATAATTCATAAAGATAAGCAATTTTGGGACCTGAATGTTTATTTTGTGGTAACAAGAATTTCGTTACAACAGTGTTCTTTATAACGAGAGTGAACTGTATTGAATTCCTGAGCCCAAAATGAGTCTCATACCTCGGGGTCGGATGTCTCAGGACGAACTCCAAGTTCACCAAAGAACATGACTGTTACGTACTGGTTGTGATATCTGAATGGGATGCCGTACTTCTTGATTCTTTCCTCCACATCCGTCAGTTCGAGTTTAGTATCAGGCACTGCCAAGGTAGGTCATTGCCAAAAAAAAAAAATGATAATAATGAAAATAATACTAATTTCAATATATAATACAGTATAACTAGGTCGACCATGTGTTTTCAAAAAGGAGATGAAAATGTGCAAAATTTGGCCTTAATTTGACCCCCCCCCCCCACCCCCCACACCACCACCACCACCCGGTCTCCAGGGTCATGCACCCCCAAAATATACCATAAACAAACTTGAAAGAACAGTCACCAGTCTACTTCTTCATAACATTTACTTAGGTTATCACTTCTGGTTCATATACATGTTGTTATTTCTTCTTTTTTTTTTGTATGCTACCTGCCAAGTTTGGTGAAGATCCGTCCTAATTTTTCCGAGAAGAAGCTGAAAATGTAAAAAGTTCTTGCATGACATACCTGAGCCTGTAGCTGAGGTGAGCTAAAAAACAAACAAACACCAAAAACATTAAATATCGAGTTTAGCGACGAAGTTACAAGAAATTAGATTCTCGAGTACTAAGATCAGACCTCTGCAATGTAAGCTCCACTTGAGGGGGAGTGTGAAATGATCCGTGATTCTTGGACGACATCAAATCTTTCCCCTGTCACGAGCATGTGTAATCCTCCTCTGAAAAACAGGGACATATAAAATAACAATATGTTGTCGTGACATCACGCTCTGCACAATATAATTGTTAACTATAGGGCCTATGAAAGGGGGCTATACGAATCGAAACTTCATGCAGAAACGGAAACGGCTGGCATAATATCGAAGCTCGAACTTCTACCCTTTATTGTCCGAATAGAAGAACGGACATAATTATTAGATATATTATGTACAGATAAATACAAAACACAGTGGTGGATCTAGGCCCGGGAGCACCGCCCCTCCCCCCCCCCCCCTTTTTTTTTTAACAAAATAAAATAAAAAGAAATTTGGGAGCGTGTACGCCATCCGCACTGGTTTTTTTTTTTTTTTTTTTTTTTTTTGGTTTTTTTTTTGGTTTTTTTTTTTTGGTTTTGTTTTTTTTTTGGTTTTGTTTTTTTAACGGAGTTCCTGGATCCGCCCCTGAAACAAACAAAACGAAGCGTTGATTACAAGTCTGTTTCAACTCTCTGATCTGTGTGCGTAGTGTGGTATAAGTATCATCTGTTCTTTCAAACTTATAATCGTGCTATTGTCAGACTCTAAAGCATACGTACGACATGATAGTTTGTCTCCGGTACACTGATGTTACTACGGGATTAGGCAGGACTGTGAAAGCGTCAGGTGAGAATCTGTCCACTCCGTCAAACGTCATGATCAAACTTTGTGCTCCCTCAGAGACAGCAGTGGTTGTGCAGCTCGCTTCACTTCCTTCATACGTCCTGCAACAATTTTGTGATACATTTTCTGTCATATATCTCCTGTCTATTGCAAAAAAAAAAAAAAAGGGAGTTTTCTTCCGGGAAGGCGAAATGAACAATTGATCTACTGACTGTTCCGTCTAAAATTA